>NW_025721113.1:565000-865000 GCF_922984935.1 Meles meles | reverse complement strand
CTTGATCCATTCATCTGTTGATGGACATCTAGGTTCTTTCCATAGTCTGGCTATTGGTTGCATAGTCTTTTAAGCCTTGCCGGTCTTGGAAACTCTTTATCTCTCCATCCATTTTAAATGTCAGTCTTGCTGAATAGAGTATTCTTGGCTGCATGTTCTTCTCATTTAGTACTCAATATATTCTGCCAGCCTTTCCTGGCTTGCCAGGTCTCTTTGGAAAGGTCTGACGTTATTCTAATGGGCTTTCCTCTGTATGTAAGTAGCTTCTTTGTCCTAGCTGCTTTTAAGAGGGTCTCTCTTGAAACATAATTCCCCATTCTAACTATAAGGTGCCGTGAGGACTTTCGAGAATCTAAAATCTTGGGAGGAAATCTTTCTGCCTCTAGTACATGAACGTTGTTTCCATTCGTGAGATTGGGAAAATTTTCATAGACAACTTCTTCCACTATATCTTCTAGACTTCTTTCTTTTTCTTCCCCTTCAGGGATTCTGATAATTCTGACGTTGGAACGTTACATGGCATCGTTTATTTCCCTGATTCTGTTTTCGTGGCTTCTGAGCTGTTTGTTCCAGGCTTCCTCCTGATCCTTTCTCTCTATCTGTTTGTCCTCCAGATCACTAATTCTATCTTCTGTCTCAGTTACCCTAGCTATTAGAGAATTTAGATTGGATTGGAACTCATTGAGAGCATTTTGAACATCATCCCTGGTGGCTTTCAGTTCTGCCCTAACATTGTGAACATCATCCCTGGTGGCTTTCAGTTCTGCCCTAATCAATTCTGTTTGGTCATCCATGGCTTTCTCCAACCTAGCTATTGCCTGGATAATTGTTATTCTGAATTCCTTTTCTGACATATTGTCTATGTCGATAGCCATTAGCTCTGTTGCAGAAGGCCCATCCTCTGTATTTTTCTTCTGTTGGGTATTCCTCCTCCCAGTCATTTTGGTAAGAGATGACTAAACAGATGCAGCTGGACTTATCAATTGTGGTGCAGTCAATGTGCACCCTGGAACGCTTCTGTGCAATCAGGATTCCCCACCCAAATGAGAAAAAAAAGAAAAGAAAAAGAAATAGAGAAGAAGAAAGAAAAAAAAGGGGAAAGAAAAAAGGAAAAAAAAGAGAGAGAGAGATAGGAAAAAAAGGGAAGATAAAAGAGAAGGCTCAGCCCAAATGGGCCACAAGGTAAGATTTGTGGAGTATACAAACAAAAACAGACAAACAAAAAGACTGATAAAAGTATATGACAAGAGAAAAAAATATGTATATATAAGCAAGAAAAAGGGAAGAACCTCATCAGAAAGAACCCCATGTATAAGATTTATATATTATCAGGACAAACACAAATTCACAGAAACACTGACAGAAGGAAAAATTGGGAGAGTGGTTATAGATTCTCAGTGTGGGTGAGGAAGGTTATTTTGATTCTTCCTGAAGGTATCTTGATGTTTTTGTTAAGGGACTCAACTTTCCTAAGTTACAGGGGGATTAGAAACTGGTTTGCCTATAGGGGTAGCATTGATTGGGGAAAGGGGATTATCTTGAAGTTTAACTCTATATGTATAGTAGAAAATAAAAATGAAAAAAGAATAAACTAGACTAAACTAAGTTAAAATTAAAAAAGAATTAAAAAAATAGAAAAGCAAAAGAAAAACACGGGTGTATGTATCAAAAAGTTCAGGTTAGAAGGTTATTAAAGAATTTGATGTGCTGGACATCTCAGTGTGATGGTAAATAGGTTAAAAAATTATCTGTATGTATGTAAAAAAAGAACCAGAATATTGGTAAAGAGTTAATAATAAAAGTTGTATTTATGAAGTAGTGGTGGTTGTTCTCTTGTAGTCTTTTTTTTTTTTTCCTTCCTGGTTGGTTTTCTGGGGGAGGGGCCTGCCACGTGGGTTTTCAGACAGTGATGTTCCCTGAGTTAGGTCCTCCCGCTCCCCTCAAGGGGGTGAGCTCTTTTTTTTCAGGAAACTGTTTTTTTTCAGCCTTTTGTTCTCTGGGGGTTTTTATGTTCTTTCATCTGCTTTCTCTCGCCTTGATAGCTTTTGATGGTTTTTGGAGGTTTAGAGGAGAGCAAAGAGCACCCCAACCTCCCTCTCAGAGAGAAGCCTCAGACTGTTTTGCAAAAGCTGCTGCCAGAGTCGGTTCTGAGTCACTGTCCCTGGGGATGCAGGAGCTCCTCATTGTACCCAAAACCAGGGCAGCGGTGGCTGTCTAGGCAGCTCCAGACCACCAGAGAGGTTCGGAGCAGAGATCGCACACTGAGATTTTCCCGCTGTCCCGGGCTGGGAATGTCTGTTTTTTTCTGGATGCCAGAGCTCCAGGCTAGCGCCTATGAGCACCTATCCCAAGGGAGGGTGTGGGACGCTCGCGTTTCATGATTGCCGTCTGGCCAGGCTCCCAGCCCCTCATGGGAGCCAGACCCCACTCGTTCTCGGGCGCGCTGGCATTCAGGCGCACTGGCGGCTCAAGGACGGAGACCTGATTTCTCTGCCGCCCTCTCTCTGGCTCCGTGCCAGGGGAGGCTGTCCTGGGTCCGGGGACTTAGGTCCCTGACCCTAACCGCCCAGGTTCCCACTATTACCCCCCGTGATCCTTTGCTCTTTGTTTTTTGAGTGCTTTCAACCAGACTCCAAGTTAATGCTGGTCCCCAGACGCAGAGCACTCTCGTGTTGGGGTGTTACTTTCCCATCGGTCACCTCTGGTGGCTCCCTCCCCCTTTTGTTTATCTTCCGATATCAGTCCAACGCTCCCAGTCTGCTTTACCCGCCACTGGCGTCTTCTGCTCCAGTAGAGATCCAGACGTGTGTAATTCTGATCTCAGGCTGATTTCATGGGTGGTCGGAGTTCTTTGGTAGGTAATCAGCTCACTTTAGGGTACAGGTTGAAATGGTGCCCCCTCCTACTTCCCCGCCATCTTGACTCCTGGAGAACCATTTATAATGGTAGTTTACATTAAAAGAGCATTGGAGTACCCACCCATATGTCAGATATAGAAATTGAAAAGAGAAAAATGAAATAAGAGGTAAAGGAAGATTCTATATTAATAAAGGTGCCTATGAAATAAGCAGATCTATCAACTGCAATTGTTGATGCCTGTATCTTGAGAACAGACCAAAATATAAACTGAGTAATATCTAAATTAAATACACACTTTGTAAAAATACAAGAAGAGTGTGGTACTTTAACGCCCCAGTCACAGCAAGGGACATGTTGTCTAAGCAGATCCCAAAGGAAAAAAGGACTTTAAATAACACTAAGGGCCAGATGAACTTCACAGCGATCTTCAGAGCGTTTCACCCTGAAGCAACGGAGTATACCTCCATCTCAAGTGCACAGGGAACATTCTCCAGAATAGATCACGTACCAAGTAAAAAATCAGTTCTCCTCTGGTTCACAAAGTTTGAGATCATACCCATGTATTTCTCAGACCACATGGCATAGATACCTGAAGTCAAAAAAAAGGAAACACATAGAAGGGCCACAAATACTTGGAAGCCAAAGAACATCATATGAAAGAATGAAAGGGACACCCAGGAAATTAAGAAAACTATTTGAAATACTTGGAAGGGAATGAAAAGTAAAACCACGACGGTGCTAAAGCTTCAGGGTGCAGCAAAGTCTGTCCTAAGAGGGAAGTGTACAGCCAGCAGTACAGGCCTTCTTTTAGAAACAAAACAAGTCTGAAATCCACAATGTAACATCAAGGAGCTGGAAAATGACAGCAAAGAAAGCCAAAATCCAACAGATAGAGATAAATGATAGAGATTAAAGCACTACACAATATATAGATGTTAAAATTATATATATCGTTGAAACAAAGAGCTGGTTCTTTGAAAGAATTAACAAATTGAGAAACCCCTAGTCAGACTTATCAAAAAGAGAGAAAGCACACAAAATAAGGAATGGAAGAGGAGAGATCAAAACTAACCCCATAGAAATAGAAACAATTGTAAGAGAATATGATGACCAATTTTGTACCAACAAACCTTCCAAAGTCATTCTAAGAGGCCAGCATAACCTGGATCCCCAAAGCAGATGAATACTCCACCAGAAAGGAGCATTATAGGCCAATATCCCCGATGAATATGGGTGTAGAACAGCTCACAAACATACTAGCCAAGAAGATCCAAGAGTACATTAGAAGGATTATTCAACACGACCAAGATGGATTCAGTCCTGGTCTGCAGGAATGCTTCAATATCTGCTAACCCATCCGTGTGATACACATTAATATAAGAATGAACAATAACCATGTGATCCTCTCCATAGATGGTGAAATGGCACATGAAAAAACACAGCATCTTTCTTGAAAAGTTCCCACTGTGAGTTGGAATAGAGGGAAAACACCTCAATATCCTAAGTCACAGAGGAAAGGATGAGAGGTAATACCATTTTCCATGAGAAAACACTAAGAGATTTTCCCTGAAGGTCAGAAACATAATGGGAATGTCCTCTATCACCACTGTTGTTCCACGTTGTACTGGAAGTCCTAGCGTCAACAATCAGACAACAAAAGGAAATAAAAGGCGACCAAATCAGCAATGAAGGAATTGACATTTTCACTCTACTGTGCTCATGAGAAGACATGATGCTGGGTGTAGAACACCAAAAAGGTTCAACCAAATATGACAAGAAATGACAGAGGAATCCAGCAAAGCCACGGAATATGACATCAATGTACATTGTACTGTACTTGTAATTATACTGTAGTGTATTTCTATACACTAACAATGAAGCAGCAGAAAGAGATATCAAGAAATTGATCCAACTGACAATTACATAAAAACCTCAAAGATACTGAGGCATAAACCTAACAAAGCAGTCATGAGATGGACTCTGAAAACTATAGGACACTTTTGAAAGAAATGGAAGAAGATGCATACATGGGGGAAAACATTCCATGCTCATGGATTGGAAGATAAATTTTGTTAAAATATCTATATTCCCCAAACATTCTAGACATTTAGTGTAATCTCTTTCAAAATACTGTCAGCATTTTTCACAGATCTGGAGAAATAATCCTCAAATTTTATGGAATTAGAAAAGACCCTGAAGGACTAGAGGGACACTTTCAAAATACTGTCAGAATTTTTCACAGAACTGGAGAAATAATCCTCAAATTTTATGCAATTAGAAAAGACCATGAAGGGCTAGAGGGACATGAAACCAAACCTGGGGCGTCACAATGCCTGACTTCAAGGTGCATTACAAAGCTGTAGCCAGCATGACAATATGTTATGTGCACAAAAATAGATGCAAAGATCCATGGAACTGAATGGAAAGCCCAGAAATGGACCCTCAACTTGATGGTCAACCAATCGTCAACTAAGGAGGAATTGCCAATGGAAAAAAGAAAGACATACTCTTCAACAGGTGGTGTTGGAAAAATTGGACAGAACCATTCAGAGGAATGAAACTACAACATTTTTCTAGGATATACACAAGTTAAACACTAAATGGATGATATACCTAAATTTGAGACACGACTACATCAAAATCCAAGAGCAGTACGTAGGCAGCAACCACTTTGGGCTCACCTGCAGAAACTCCTTCATAGATAAATATTTGGAGCAAGGGAAAGACAACCAATAATGAACTATTGAGACTTCCTCAAAATTAAAAGATTTTGCACAGCCAAGGGAACAGTCAACAAGACTAAAAGAAAAGCTATGACAAGGGAGAAGATAATTGCAAATAACTTCTCAGATAAAGGGCTAGTATCCAAAACCTATAAAGAACTTCTCAAGCTCAACAACAACAACAACAGCAACAGCAACAACTATAATAATCATAATCAACTCATGAAATGGTCAGAAGACAAGAAGAGACATTTCCCCAGGGAAGAGGTACAAATGGCCTACAGACAGATGAAAAAATGCTCAACATCGTGTATTATGAGGGAAATCCCAATCAAAACCAGAGTGAGATATCAACTCACACATGTCAGAGTGGCTAAAATTAACAAGTAAGGAAACAACAGATGTTGGCAATGGTTCAGAGAAAGGGAAGTCCTCTCACCGAATGGTGGGAATGCAAACGGGTGCAGCCACAGTGGAAAATAGAGTAGAGGATCCACAAAATTTAAAAACAGAACCACCTTACAACTGAGGGGTTTCCCAATTGCCTATCCAATGGATACAGTCTACTTATTCCAGTAGGCACCTACACCCCAAAGTTTATAGCAGAAATGTCCACAGTTGCCAAAATATGGACAAGTCCCAGGTGTCCGTTGACAGATGTTTGGATCATATGTAACCGATGAATCATTAAAGTCTACTCCTGAAACTATAATACACAATATGCAAACTAATTTCAATTTAAATTAAAAAATGATAAAGTCCCAAAAGTACGTTTTCACACTGGTTTCTTTTGCCTTTGGAGACATGTCTTGAAAGAAGTTGCCCCGGCTGTTGTCGAAGAGGATAATGCCCATGTTCTCCTCTAGGATTTTGATAGATTCCTATCTTACATGGAGGTATTTCATCCATTTCAAGTTTATCTTTGTGTATCGTGTGAGAGAATGGTCTAGAGTCATTCTTCTATACGTAGCTATCCAATTGTCCCAGCACCATTTATTGAAGAGACTCTTTTCTCCACTGGATATTTTTTCCTGCTTTGTCAACGATGATTTGACCATAGAGTTGTGGGTCCATATCTGGGCTCTCTACTCTGTTCCACTGGTCTATGAGTCTGTTTTTCTCCAGTACAATGCTGTCTTGGTGATCACAGCTTTATAGTAAAGCTTGAAATCAGGCAATGTGATGCATCCAGCTTTAGTTTTCTAATTGAATATTTCCTTAGTAATTTGGCATCTTTCCTGGTTCCAAACAAATATTAGGATTGTTTTTTCCAGCACTTTGAAGAATGCAACTGGATTTTTGATTGGGATGGCATTGAAAGTCTAGATTGCTCCGGATAGTATAGACATTTTAACAATGTTTATTCTTCTGATCCATGAGCATGGAAGGTTTTATCAATTTTTGTGTCTTTTCCAATTTCTTTCATGAATGTTCTGTAGTTCCTTGAGTACAGACCCTTTCATTAGGGATATTCCAAGGTATCTGATGATTCTTGGCAAAGAAAACAAAAGCAAAAATGAACTTTGGGTACTTAGCCAATATCAAAAGCTTCTGCACAGCAAAAGAAAGGGACAAAAACAAAAACAAACAAACAAACAAACAAAAACAAAAAACAAAGAGGCAAGACACAGAATGATAGAAAATATTTGCAAATGACTCTTCAGAAAAAGGGTGACTTCCTAGACCTATAAGGAACTCCAAAACTCAACACCCAATAAACAGATAATCATATCAAAAATGGAAACACATCACAAACAGGCACTTCCCCAAAGAAGACCTTCACATGGCTAAGAAACATATGAAAAAAAAATGTTCATTGTCACTAGCCATCGGGAAAGTTCAAATCAAAAACACATTGAGTGGCACCTGAGTGGCTCAGTGGGTTGAGCCTCTGCCTTCAGCTCAGGTGCTGATCACTGGACCCTGAGATGGACCCTGCATTGCCTCTCTGCTTGGCGTGGAGCTTGCATCTCCCTCTCTCTCTGCCTTTCTCCATGCCTACTTGAGATCTCTCTCTGTGTGTCTCTGTCTCTGTCTCTCTATCTTTCTCTGTGTGTGTGTGTGTGTGTGTGCACGTGTCAAATAAATTAATAAATAAAATATTTTAAAAAATGAGATACTACCTTAAAACAGGAAGAATGGTCAATAGCAATAGGACAGGAAACAAGGGATGGAGGGGATGTGGAGAATGAGGAACACTCTTACACTGTTGGTAGGATGCAAGTTTGTGCTGCCACATCGGCAAACAGCATGGAGATTCCTCCAAAAAATTAAAAATAGGGGTGCTTGGGTGGCTCAGTGGGTTAAAGCCACTGCCTTCGGCTCAGGTCATGATCCCAGGGTCCTGGGATCGAGCCCCGCATCGGGCTCTCTGCTCAGCAGGGAGCCTGCTTCCCATCCTCTCTCTCTGTGTGTGCCTCTCTGCCTACTTCTGATCTCTGTCTATCAAACAAATAAATAAAATCTTTAAAAAAATTAAAAATAGAGCTATCCTATGAGCATGCCATTGCACTACAGGGTATTTACCCTGTACTGTAAGTACCCTGCACTACAGGGTATTTACATCTCTACAGATGTAGAGAAAAGAATGTGCTAGGCACATCTGTACCCCAATGTGCATAGCAGAAAAAATACTACCTAGCCATGAGAAAAATGCAAATGATATCCTGACTGTGTTGTCAGTACTACCCACCTTTTAGGATAGCTGGTTAATATAAAACACAGTACAAATATCAAATGTTGAAAAGAGCCAGCTCTCCTACATTGAAGATGGAAAGGTCAATGGAAGAGCATATCTGGTAAGACCATGTGATGGGCTCTACAGAAACAAAACCTAAACCCGGTAACCTAGCAAGCACTTTCCTGAACTCACAGAATGAAAATTTGAGATGCCGTGAAACCCGGTGAGCAATTTTTCATTACAGATTCATTTGTAACTGTTGAAAAGAATGGAAGCAGCCAAAATGGGTGAAGATTGCCTCCGTGAAGGGAACTCCTGAAATACCTACAGCTTCTGGGAATCTTGAAATCTACCACTCTACCCCCCCCCCCTTCCTAGCTATAGTAGTGCTCTACCTGTCAGCACACCCCTAAGGCTAGTAGTCCCACCCTGGCTCACCGGAGTTGGAAATGTCCCTAAAGTCCCCAGAACCTTAAGGTATGGGTGTCAAGCAATACTGAAGGAGGCAGGATGGGTCTGGTGCTGGTCTGTGACATGGCAGATGCTGTCCTGTAATGCCATATAGTCCAAAGGGGCAGTGAAGGCTTGGTATGGGACAGCGCCATCTCACACACTGCCTTGCCAAAGCTGATATTTTGCCTTTGGGGTGAAAAGGCCGGGACAAGGACTTGCCACACAGTCTACTGTCCCCCTTTCCCTCCCTGCTCTAGACTGCATTTCTCCCTGCACTTGTAGATCCCCTCCCCAAACCTGCCTTCTCCTGCCTCCTGCTCACACAATCACCTCCTACGAAAGTTGCCCTCGTTTTCGACATGAAGGAACAGGGACCTTTCAGTCCCTGTTCCTTCATGAGGTGAGCAGCTCTGGGGTGACAGCCCACCCAGGGGCCTGATGTTTGTGGAACCGTTGGTATGGTGAGCATGATCTGAGCAGCTAATCACAGGAGTTTCTGAGTGCTAGCATCACATAAGCAACCCATATCCCCCTTACATTTAAGTGTCCTGGACTCTACCAGCCTCCACACAGGCTCCTGGAAGCAGCCTCCTCCAATCAGCCCAGACATCATCCGTCTTATGGTTGCACGTCTCCCACTTTCCAAGTTTCCTTGAAGTTCATTTCGACACCCAGAGGAAACTTCCTCATGGTTCCCATCTGGGTATGCCCAGGTATTATGAGCACACTGTCATTAGTGAGCTCAGCCCAGGAGCCACAGCTCTAGGCACTTCCCCTACAATCTCAGTTGGAGTCAAATGTAGATGCCAGATTACTGGTATTTGCACCCCACCTGCATTCCCACTCCACATCCTGGAGCCAAGAGGGAGCATAGCCCAGGAGCGGTCAGCCAGGAATCTCACCTTTCAACTCCATTCTGACCCCCTCTCCCCATGTCCAACTTATCAGAAGGGCAGCACTGACTCTTGGAAGTGGGCCCATTCTTCATAACCAAGCAGACCCTAAAGTCTCCAAAGGGCTTCTTTTCCCACTGTGCCTTAATTTGTGCAAACCCCAATGCACCTAAA
Source organism: Meles meles (assembly GCF_922984935.1). Taxonomy (NCBI): domain Eukaryota; kingdom Metazoa; phylum Chordata; class Mammalia; order Carnivora; family Mustelidae; genus Meles; species Meles meles. Next base: position 855,218 of record NW_025721113.1, on the reverse strand, counting down.
GCACCCAATGTGAATCCCACTTTTCTCCCCAATTCCTGCAGTGCCTCTTTGGTCAGAATGCTGCCCACCAGCCTGGCCACTCATACCATTCTGCCTCCTGCTCTGACCCCATACCTACCCACCCAGAGACAGGGAATCATCCCCCACCTCTGGAGTCACTCCATCCTTCTTGCTTGGTCTTGTCACATTTGTTCTTCTAAGGACTGCATCACAGATGAATCTCTCCTGGACCAACAGCTGTTTTCCTGGCCAAAATCTGAAGCCATAACATCAGGGGCCAACCTCCAACTTACCAAAATCTGAGAAATTTGTCTTTCCCAATACTTTAGGCAGAAATACCTGTGAAGAGACACACAGATTCTTTATTCCTTCCAATCAGAGTGCTGCTGAACTTAGGTCTTCTGCTTTGCTTCTAGTATCAGTACATCTGAAAGTGGTGATGAGGTCAGGCAGTTTATACTCAATTTCAACTCTGCATACTTTATCGACATATTCTCAGAGCCATGGACACCCCAACCTCAAAAGAATGCAATGAATCTTAAGGGATAATAGTGACTCTAAGACAGGCTGCCCTTTATAATCACACAGGGTTTGTTTTTTGTAAATCAGTTATTTAGAAATAATCAATTGTGTAGTTTATTTTTAATCTTCTTTATTTTAAATAGCTTATTTGCCTAATATTTAAATTCATAACATACAATCAATCAGGGAGATGAAAACTTATTTCCCAACTCCCCTTCAATGCCTTCAATGCCTGGGTGGGTGCACAAACATTGACCCTTGGGCACTCGTCTAAGGCAGACATATTTAGGAAGACCTTCATTTGAATGAAGAAACTCTCCACATCATGGAGCTGAGCCTACCCCTCAATGCACTGCTTGGCTTCTTGCTTTAAGGCCCCCAACTCTCCCTTCAGGTTGGAACACTACTCCTTCAACTGGAGGATTTCTTCCAAGGACTCCACATAGTTCAGACCCTGGGTCTCCTGCACTCCTTCCTACCATTGCCCCTCTTCATTTTCTGCCATGAATTTGAAAACAAAGTGTTCATATTACTAGCCAGTTTCATCTCCTAAGGTATGGTGTAGTTTTCTTCTCAGGAGGAGACATCCCCACAAAATGAATAATGCGAAGATAGCAGGCCACAAGGACCTCAGGTGGAAGGACATCGAAAGTGAGAAGAGACTGAATGCTCACTTTTCTGCAGAGGTGAAAAGCATGCAGTCATAGATTTTTGGATCAACCTGGTGTTCCAGTGTCTTCTTAGTCCCGTGCTATCCTTGGATGGAGGGCTCATGGTTTGGAGGCTTCCAGGTCTCCATGACTGCATTGGACAAATTGGTGCAATGCTGAGCAGGTTTGCAGGTCTCCTAATCTGATGCCAGCTGGAAAGCCCATTGTTTGAGAGCCCTGTACTCTGGGGAGAAGGAAGGATCTGTGTCCAAGACAACATGCTGAACTCACTGTCCAGCTGCCTTCTTGGCCTAGTGCAGAGCTACATTGTTGGTCTCCAGGTCCATGAGAACACAGTGAGACTGCTGTCCAGGTGCCTGCTAGGCCTATCAGACAGCTCACTTCTTGGTCTCCAGATCAAAGGGTATAATGTGAATCCACTTTCATCATGTCAACTTGGCCTAGCACTCAGCTTATTTTTTGATCTCCTGGTTCAAGTTTCCATTGTAAGCTTGCTATCAACATTCCTAGTTGCTTGAGCACAGAGCTCAGTTGTTGGTTTTGAGGCCCAAGGGCCCATGGTGCCCCTGTCTACCGGGAGCCTACTTGGCAAATCAGACAGCTGAGTTTGACCCCAGGTCCAAGGGCACATGATGAGCCTGCTGCCTAGGTGTCTGCTTGGCCTACCAGACAGCTCAGTTTTTCTCCTGGTCCAAGGGCACATGGTGAGCCCACTATTTGTCTGCTTGGCCTGGTGCAGAACTGTGTGTTTCTTATTGCTGTTAAAGAACACATGGTGAGCCTCCTATCCAGGTGACCTCTTGGCCTAGCAGAGTCCTCTGTTGTTAGTTTCCAAGTCCAAGGGTACATGGTGATCCCACTCTCAAGGTAAGTGCTTGGCCTAACCAAGAGTCGCTTTATGGTTGTTAGGTCCAAGGTCTCATGGTAAGCCTGCTCTCCAAATGTCTGTTGGACCTAAGAGAGAGTTAAGTGGTTGGTCTCGAGGTCAAAGGTCACATGGGGACCATGCTGGCCAGGTGCCTGATTGGCTGAGGAGAGACCTGATTTTGTGGCTTCCAGGTCCATGGGCACATGTTGAACCAGCTGTGAAGTTTCCTGCTTCGCTTGTCATAGAGCTGTGTTGTTGGTCTACAGGTCCAAGAGCTCATCCTTATCCCAATGCCAAGGGGACAGCTTAACCTAGCATACAGCTCAGATTCTGGTCTCCAGGTACATGGGCCCATGATGAGCCTACTGTCAGTGTGTGCCCTTGGCCAAGCTTTAGAGCTGAGTTGTATGTCTTGAGGCCCAAGGGCACATTGTGAGCCACCTGTCTCGGTGTCTGCTTGGCCTAGCCAGAGTTCCTTTATTGGTCTCCAGGTCCACAGGCACATAATGGGCCAGCTGTCCAGGTGCCTGCTTGTCCTAGGGGAGAACTGAGTTCTTGTACACTGGAAATAAAGGCCCATGGTAATGCTTCTGTTGAGTTGAAACATTTTCCCAGTACAGTGCTGAGATGCATGACTCATGGGTTTTGGGCACTTGGCAAGGCTCTTCTCGGGGCTACTTGCCTTGTGCTGCACTGGGCTGGCCAACTTGAGGTATGGAGGCTCCTTGTCCACCAAGTATCTGTGTGACTAATCTGCTCAGTGTCAAATGGGATCAGAAGCCTCCCAGTCTTTGGGTTCCTGGCAGGTGCTCTGTCTGAGGTCTGAATTTCTCTTTGTTAGTCTGTGTTTGAGGATTGATGGTCTGTGATCTCGGAGTTAGCAAGATTTCTGGGGAATTATTTCGTCCACTGCTGAGCTGTTTCAGACAGTCCATTGACTGAGGGCCAGTGTTGCAGTGACTAACACTGTATACAGAGATGTGGTGATTCCTTTTCCCAGTACCTACTTATTTCATACAATTCCCTCTCTGCCTGGTGTCTTCAGACATTCCCCACACTGTGAACATCTGGGAAGGCTGGATATTCATAGCATTCATGTGCCCTGTGCTGAGCCAGGATATGGTCTTCAGAGTAGTTGTTCCATCAGGATGTGGGCCCAGCTTTCCTGTACTGAACACGCCTGTGACCCAAGAGGTGTGGGGCCCAGCTGGCTGAGAATCCATGGTACTCTGGTAGCCAGTGTCCCACTACCAAATTAGACTTAGAATGAGAATGAGAGTGAGAATGCCTCCCTGAGGACCTGGGTCATTCTCCTTGTATGAAATGGGCCTAGGAGTCACTGTGGAGGGGTTTGAGGACACTCCGGAACACAGAGGGGCACAAACTTAGGTGCTAACATGAAGGTGGTATGTTGCATATTGGAGAGAGGCCCAGGGCAAGAGGAGTGGGCAGGGAGATTGCCATGGGCAGGGACAGGGAACAGGACATAGAAGTCGAGGAAGAGCAGGAAGAGCTGTGAGTGAACCGCCATCTGTCTCCTCTCTGCAGCCTGGGCTGTTGCCATCTTTTATAACTGCCCTGGGACATCACAACACCTTCTTCATGTTTGACTTACATACAACTGTGATCACCACTATGTGCTGGCCAATCACCAGGGTTTTCTCAGATTGGGCTCATACTAGTGACCAGGCAGATCAGCTGGCCAATTACTTATGGCTTTCTCAGTGACAACCTTACTGATATCATCACCTGGAAACCATCTTTTAAAGGAAAAGCGGTAACAGTCCTTCAAGAAGAAAAGTTAATATTTTTAAATATTTATACTGATGGTCATAGAGAGGCTGAAAGACTCAAACACTGCAAAGATAAATGTGCCACACAGAGGCACCATAAATTAGAACACTGACATGGATATTAATGAAATCATGGTGCCTTAGACCCCATGAAAGATCACAGTTGTATGTAAATCAAACAACATGGCCGTAGAAATAAATGCTCCTCTCAGCTCATCCATCCAAGCTTTTATAATAAGTGGAGAAAATGATAGGCATTATGTTTAATACATCTTCCCACAATAAACGTCAGCCTGGAAGGGATGAAGCAGTGTCACCAGTAACTAAATGCTTGCCAATATCATAGTGGTATTCAGCTCTCATAGAAGGGAAACAACAAAATCCATCCTGTCACCAAGTTCATAGTGTTCATGTCGAGCAACCAATCTGGAAATTCTGGGGCAGGGGGAGAATTGCATTGTTCTCCTCTCTCAAATACAAGTACATACTTACCAGATCATTCTGAACACTCTAGAAATCAATCAAAGGTGTTATCATATAAATGCTGCAAGGCTACAAGTAGAAAAATTACCACCATTGGGAAGGAAGGAGGATGGAAACTTGAATCTGGTGTGGTAAAGCTGACGATACCATGGACGGGAGTGAGTCTGCTTCAGGAAGACACCACAAAGTATTATAAACAGTTGGATGCAAAAGCAGAACTTTTTAAAGTCTGGATAAAGAAGAGGTGGTACATAGATATAATGGAATATTAATCAGCCCCCCAAAAACTGACATCTTGTCATTTGTAAGGATGAGGATGGAACCAGAGGGTATAATTCTAAGGGAAAGAAGTCAGTCACAGAATGCCAAATGCCTTATGTTTTCTATCATAAGCATAGTATAAGAAACAAAATCAATGAACATAGGGAAAGGGGAGAAAAAATAAAACAAGATGAATATAGAGAGGGAGGCAAACCATCAGAGACTCAACGTCCAGGGACAAACTGAGGGCTGCTCTAAAGGAGGTACCTGGGACATGGGGTAACTGGGTGGTGGGAACTACAGATGTCATTTGATGAAATGAGCACTAGATATTATATGCGACTGATGCATCACTAAATTGCACCCTGAAACTTAAAAACAAACAAACAAAAAAGCATGTTTTCAGGGGCGTTTCATTGCTCTTCTCCACCTGCACATAGGAAGTTTCCATAAAGTACTTGTTGAACGAGTGAGCTTTCAGACGGAGCCATCTCATTCTTGTGCAGATACACAAGCTCTAGAGCTCAGGGGAGAGAAGAATATGAACAGAGAAGGACTCTCAAAATACGGGAGCAGATGGGCTTCCCCATGTGGACCATGAAGAGAAGCAGAGCCTGTGGCATGGGACTGAACACGAACCAAAGGGGCACACAGGAAAAAACTGGCAACAGGTGCTGAAACAGAAATCTGCAAAGATGTGAACTAGAAGTAAATTCCCTCAGAAGTGAAGAGTGGGGTCTCCCCAAGAGAACAGTTACTTTTTGCCCCTAGAGTGGTGGAGTGAGGATAATCCCAGCTGGATTGCCTTTAGGTTTCAGTCACTCTCAGACAAACCCATTCCTGTTATATATGTATACTTTCTGACTCATTATTTTTTGAAGTATAGTTGACCTGCAATATTTTATTAATGTCAGTTGAACATTATAATGACTGGACAAGTTTTTGCCTTATAATGACCGGAAGTGTAGACACCATCCATCACCAGAGACACTATTCCAATGCAATTGATCATATTCCCTATGCTGTGCCTTTCATTCCTGTGACTTACTCAAACCACAATGGGAAGACAGTGTCTCCTACACCCCTTCACCTATTTCTTCCTTGACCTCTCACCTCCCTTCATAGAAACATCTTTTTGTTATCTATATTTACATTCTGATTCTGCTTTGTGTTTGTTTGTTTATTCGCTTGTTTTGCTTTTCAGAATCCAGACATGAGTGAAATCCTCTAGTGTTTGTCTTTCATATCTTACCTATTTCACTTTAGTGTATGCCCTCTGAGTCCATCCATGTTTAAAAGGACAAAGAATCTCATCCTTTTTTATGGCTGAGTAATTTTCCATTTCTTCCTGGTTGCTTAACTTACTGGCATATAGTCGTTGATAATAATTTCTGATAATCGTTTCTATCTCCTTGGTATTAGTCATGAATTCTCCCTTTTCATAATTTTATTGATTTGGAACCTTTATCTTCTCTTTTGGAATAGTTTGGCCAGTGGTTTATCAATGTAATTTATTTCTTTCAATGAACCATCTTCTATTTCGATTGATGTGTTCTACTGTATCTTTAGTTTCTAACTCATTGTTCTCTGCTTTTATCTTGATTCTTTCTGTGCCTTTGGCTTATTTTTTTTTTATTATTTTCTAGTTCTTCAATGTGTAAAGGAAGTTGCTGTATTCAAGGTTTTTCAATTCTTTTCAGTGAGGCTTGGACAGATACCTATTTCCCCCTTAGGATTTAGGACTAAGGACTGCCTTTGCTGGATCCCACAGATTTTAGACCAACGTGTTTTCATTCGCACTGGTTTCCATAAATTGTTTTAAGTTCTTCTTTGATTTCCTGGTTGATCTGGACATTCTTGAGAAGGATGGTCCTTAGTTTCCAAGCGTTTGAATTCTTTCCAAACTTTTTCTTCTATTTGAGTTCAAGTTTCAAAAAAAAAATGATGTCTGAGAATATGCATGGATGATCTCAGTCTTTTGATATCTGTTGAGCCCTATCTTGTGACCTAGTATGTGATCTGTTCTGGAAAAGTTCCATGTGTGTTCAATAAGTGTATCTTGTTTTTGGGTGGAAGGTCCTGCATATATCTATGATGTCCATCTAGCCTTGTGTATCACTCAAAGCTCTTGTTTCTGTGTTGGTTTTCTCCTTAGATAATGTGTCCATTGCTGATAGTTGTGTGTTAAGATCCCATATAATTAACATATTTTATCACTGTGACTCTTTATTTATTTTTAAGATTTTTATTTATTTTTTAAATTTCTTTTCAGTATTCCAGAATTCATTGTTTAAGCATGAAACCCAGTGGTCCATTCAATACATGCCCTCCACAGTACCCACCGCCAGGCTTACCCTACCTCCCATAACCCTCCTTTCCATTACCCTCAGTTAGTTCCTCAGAGAAAATGACTCCTTATTTTGGTTAAGAATTGGCTTATGTGGGCACCTGGGTGGCTCAGAGGGTTAAAGCCCCTGCCTTCAGCTCTTGTCATGATCCCAGGGTCCAGGGATTGTGCCCCACATTGAGCTCTCTGCAGAGCAGGGGGTCTGTTCCCCTCCCCCTCGGCCTGCCTCTCTACCTACTTGTGATCTCTGTCTGGCAAATAAATAAATAAAATATTTTTTTTTAAAAAGAATTGGCTTATGTAGTTGGTTCTGCCATGTTGGGGTCATAAATATTTACAATTGTTAGATCTTGGAGGATAGACCGTTTCAGAATGATGTAGTGTCTTTCTGTATCTCTGACTGCAGTTTTTAGCTTAAGATCTAATTTATCTGATATGAGAATCACTACCCAAGCTTTCTTTTGAGTCCTCTTGTTATGGAAGATGGCTCTCCATCCCTTCACTTGCAGTATGGACGCATCCTTAGGTTCCAAATGTGTCCCTTGTAGATAGCATATGGACAGGTCCTATTGTTTTATACAGTCTGTACCCTGTGCAGTTTTATGAGAGCCTTTAGGCCATTCACATTGAGAGTAATTATTGAAGGATAAGATTTATTGACATCCTGTTGCCTGTGAAGTCCTTGTTTCTATAGATTGTATCTGTAAATTTCTGTTCTATGTCAGTCTTGCATTATTTTTTCTTTTAAAGAACCCCCCTTAATATTTCCTGCAGTGTTGGCTTGGTGGCCATATAGTCTTTTAAACCTTGCCAGTCTCGAAAGCTCTTTATCTCTCCACCCATTCTAAATGTCAGTCTTGCTGGATAAAGTATTCTTGGACTCATGTTCTTCTCATTGAGTGCCCTGAGTTATGTCTCACCAGGCCTTTCTGGCTTGCCAGGTTTCCATGGACAGGTCTGACATTATTCTGATGGTCCTTCCTATAAGTCATAGAGAATCTCTACCCCCTAGCTTCCCTTAAGACCTCCTGTCTAAAATGATGATTAACAAATTTCACAATTAAGTGTCTGGAGGACTTTCTAGATTCACTTACCTTGGCGGGGGGTTCTCCTTTCTGACTCTAGGACATGAACACTTGTTCCATTCCCCAGATTGGGGGAAATTTCATCCAGAATTTGTTTAACTATATCTTCTAGTCTTCCTCTCCTTCTCCACCCCCTAAGGGATGCCAATAATTCTTAGGTATGGGCAGGGGTGTGTGCAGCCCTCACATAGGTGCAAACAGCAAAATGCTGCATCCTGAGGAGCCACTGACAGGAACACCTGATGGTCACTCTCAGGTATGGTGGGTGCTGGTCATGATTACCCTGGGCCATGGTCTTAGGCCCATGCTTATGGCTGCCCAATTCCACCTAATGCCCCTTAAGAACATTTGTTCTTTTTGAGTGCTTTTAACTAGACTCTAAGTAAATGTTGGTCCTCGAACACAGTGTGCTTTCATATTGGAGTATTACTTTCCAGTGGGTCACTTCTGGTGGCTGCCTTCCCCTTCTGGTATCCCTTCCAGTATCAATCTGACTGCTCTCACTCCATTGTCCCTCTCCATTGAGGATCTCGTGCCCCTGGAGAGATCCAAAAGTGTATAATCTTACATTTCAGGCTGATTTCATGGGTGTTCAGAATGTTCTGTTAAATATTTAGCTCACCTCAGGGGACAAGTTGGAAAAGGGTCTCGTATTCTCTGCCATCTAGCCCCTCCCTACTTTTATTTTCATTTTCAATTAACATATAATGCATTATTAGCCCCAGGGTTACAGGTCTGTGAATCACCAGGTTTACACACTTCACAGCACTCACTGTATCACACTAACTCCTCCATCTTTAACTATTATCTCCTTTTTGATGTATATGTGTTATAGAGCTTTGCCCCATAGCAGTCCATTTTTCACTCTACTCAACTTTATCTTGCTATATATCTAACTTCTGACTTCTTTGCAATTTTGGGATACAGTGACTTCTAACACTAAAAATAAAGCATGAATTGGCAGATCACCCTGCTGTTCCCAACCTCAGAGATTATAATTTCTCTTGTTGCTCCATCTCATCTCTCTCTCTCTCTCTCTTTTGTCTTGTTCCTTTATTCTTTATTTTTTATTGTTTGGATCGTGTTGGCTTTGGTGGTGTATTGGTGGTAGGTTGGGACAACATTGGATTTTTTTCATGGGTGTATTTTGCTCGCGTTGTCCTTGATATTTTGGACTCTTATATTCCCTCAACCAGCCCTCAACAGAATGACATGGGGAAAGAACACCTAACTAAGAATTGAACACCAGAGACAGTGGTCCCTGTCACAGATCTAATGGGTATGGATATAAGCAAGATATCAGAGATAGACTTCAAGGTAACAATCACGAAGTCAATGGCTAGGCTTGAGAAAAAACATTAGAGAAAACATACAATATAGATGGGCAGACATGAGATCTAATCAGTATGATATTAAAAATGCTATGAATGAGATGCATTCTAAACTGGAAACTCAGACAGCCAGGGTAAAAGACGCAGAAGAATGAAGTAGTGAGCTAGAAGATAAGCTGATAGACAGCAAGGAAGTTTTAGGAGGACAGGGACAAATAGCTAGAAGCTCATGAGAACAGACTTAGAGAGAACAATGATGCCACAAAATGGTTCAGTTTCAGAAATATTGGGATCCCTGGGGGAATGTTGAGAGAGACTAGAAGATATATATTGGAGCAAATCCGAGCAGAGAAGTGCTCTATGTTGGGGAAGGAAAAAAGAATTCCTGTCCATGAGGCAGAGAGGACCCCCAAGAAGGTCAATAAATATACACCAATGTCCTGGCATATAATAGTGAAACTTGAAAATCTTAAAACCACAAAACTACTTGATAGCTTCTATAGAGAAGAGATTTAGTATGTACAGTGGGGGAAATATTAGAATAACATTAGACCTGTCCACAGAGACCTGACATTCCATAAAGGTCTGGCAAGGCATATTCATGGTGCTATCTGAGAAATACATGCAGCCAAAAATATGTTATCCAGTAAGGCTACCATTCAGAATGGACGAAGAGACAAGGACCTTCCATGACTCATAGAAACTGAAAGGATATGTGACCACTAAGCCATCCCTGCAAGAAATATTAAGGGGAATTCTATGAAAGAAGAATGACAAGAGTAATATAGACCAGAAAATTCTAGAGATAATCTGTAGAAACAGGGACTTCACAGGCAACATGATGACCATAAAGTATATCTTTTAATACTTGCTGAAAACGTGAGCAGGCTACATGCTCCCATGAAATGTCATAGGGTATCTGATTGGAAGAAAAATACAGGGCCCATCCATATGTTGTATATAAGACACTCATTGTGAACCTAAAATCATCTCCAGACTGAAAGTAAGGGGATGGAGAACTACTCTTCATTCCAAAGGACATCAAAAACCTGGGGTAGCAATTCTCATATCAGACAAGTTAGATTTTAAAGCAAAGACTGTAGTAAGAGGTATAGAGGGATAAAATATCATACTTTAAGGATCTATCCAATAACAAAATCTAGCAACTGTAAATATGCTCCCAGTATGGTAGCAGCCAACTATTAAAAAATAAAGAATAATATTAATAATAAAACCTGAAGAGTCAGAGACCCCAATGCAAGAAATAAACAATCTGAAGAGACCTATAACCAGCCAGCATGGAAATTGAATCAGTAACCAAAATCTCCCAAAAAACAAGAGTCCAAGGCCAGATACCTTCCCAGGGGAATTCTACCAAATATTTTAAGAATAAGTCATAATATATGCTACTGAAGCTGTTTCTAAAAATTAGAACTGGAAGTAAGCTTCCAAACTCATTTTATGAGACCAGCAATACTTTGGTCCCAAAAACAAAGAAAGACCCCATGAAAAAGGAGAAGAACAGATGAATAAGCCTGGTGAACATGAATACCAAAATATTCAACAAGATACGAGCCAGTAGGATTCCACGGTACATTAAAAGGGTTATTCACCACCACCAATTGATGTTTATTCCTGGGATGGAAGGGTGGTTCAACATTCACAAATCAATTGCTGTGATAGGTCATATAAACAAACAAACAAACAAAAAGACAAGGACCATGTCATCCTCTCATTTGATGCAGAAAAAGCATTTGGCAAAATACAACATCCTCTCATGATTAAAACTCCTCAGGATATATAGGGATAGAGGGAACATATCTCATGTTATGGAAACCATCTATGAAGAGCCCACAGCAAATATCATTCTTCATGGAGAAAAACTGACAGCGTTTATCTTCAGGTCAAGGACATGACAGAGATGCCCACTCTTTCCAACTTTATTGAACATAGCATTAGAAGTCCTAGCCTCAGCATTTGGACAACAATAACAAATAAAAGGGGTCCAAGCCCTTCAAAATAGAAGAGGTCAAATTGTCTCTCTTTGCATATGACAATATACTTTGTGTGGAAAACCCAAAACACTCCACCCATAAATTACCTGCACTCACACAGCAATTCAGCAACATGCAGGATTCCAAAATCAAAGCACAGAAATCACTTGCTTTTCTATACACTAACCATGTGAATGGAGAAAGAGAAATGAAGATGTGAATTCTATTACACCTTCAGGAGCACCACTCCAGCCCCGCACAGTCCCAGAATCATCCAAGGCCCCTGGGGAGCACACAGTGTGCCCAGTGTGTAGGGGGCAGCAGGGCAGGAGTGATGGCAGGGGAGGAAGGGGCTAGGGGCACAAACAGCAGGAGGCCCAACCCCAGGAATAGGGGGACAGGGTCAGTCTGGTGAGCTACACAGCCCCAGCAAGGAGGCCCAGCTTAGCACAGTCCAGAAGCGTCCCCAGGGGAGGCAGCAGAGGTAAAGGACCAGATTGTTGAAATAATCCAATAGCTATTCTCCATGTTTGTTCATTGCAGGGGTGCCAGGTACTGGTTTTGCAGAACTTGTCTACCACCAGTGATTGATTGTAAAGATGTCTTATTTTATTTTATTTTATTTTTTTTTTGACTTTTTGGGTTTTTTTACCCCATTTTATTTATTTTTTCAGCGTAACAGTATTCATTCTTTTTGCACAACACCCAGTGCTCCATGCAAAACGTGCCCTCTCCATTACCCACCACCTGTTCCCCCAACCTCCCACCCCTGACCCTTCAAAACCCTCAGGTTGCCCCAACCTCCCACCCCTGACCCTTCAAAACCCTCAGGTTGTTTTTCAGAGTCCATAGTCTCTTATGGTTCGCTTCCCCTCCCCAATGTCCATAGCCCGCTCCCCCTCCCCCAATCCCACCTCCCCGCAGCAACCCCCAGTTTGTTTTGTGAGATTAAGAGTCATTTATGGTTTTTATTGATTTTCTTTTTTAAGAGCAAATTTGGGGGCACCTGGGTGGCTCAGTGGGTTAAGCCGCTGCCTTCGGCTCAGGTCATGATCTCAGGGTCCTGGGATCGAGTCCCGCATCGGGCTCTCTGCTCAGCAGGGAGCCTGCTTCCCTTCCTCTCTCTGCCTGCCTCTCTGCCTACTTGTGATCTCTCTCTCTCTCTGTCAAATAAATAAATAAAATTAAAAAAAAAAAAAAGAGCAAATTTGGTTCCCCCTCCTTCCCCACAGATCCCATCTCAAATTATTCTGTTACCACCATTCTAGCAGGTTAAAAGAAACTTAAACACCTTCCTCTACTTTGGTTCTCCTTCTTTAAATTTTTTGCATTAGTATTATTATTTTTTACATACATTATAACTTCACTCGAAATGTAACTTTCTTTGAGACTGTGGACGCTGAGATACTGAGGATTTTGGAAGGGAGGGAAGTGGGGCTGGTTGGCCCTGCTGGTGGGTATTAAGGAGGGCAATTATTGCATGGAGCACTAGGTGTGATGCATAAACAATGAATTTTAGAACACTGAAAAAATAAAATAAAATGAAATTTAAAAATAAAATAGAATTATTTTAAAATTAAATAAAATATATAATATAAAATATATAAATACTATAAAAATATATATTTAAATATATTTACATTATATTATATTAATTATATTAAATAATTATTATTAAATATACTTAAATATATTTGTATATATTTATATATGTATTATATATGTATTAAATATACTTAATATATTTAATTTATAATTTATAAATTTATAAAATTTATAAAATTATTATTTATAATTATTATTTATAATTATTTATATTATTTATAAATTTATTATTTATAATAAATTAAATAAATTTATAATAAATAAACTTCTCATTGCCTATTACTAACTTTCCATTGCAGTAGTCATTACATCTGTGATAGCAAAGTAGGATGCTTTGTGAAATCAAAGTATGAAGATTTGTGAAAATCAATAAGTGTTTTAAACTTTTTAAGAACAATGTCCCTGAGAATTCCAAGGATGATATGTGTATGGACAAAAATATGTGATGGTAACTATGTTAATTTCCGTGGCAATGGTGAAGATGGTAAAAATGACACAGCTTCTGTGGATGGCTCACTAATTTACTCAGATTTGACATATCTATATAAACTATGCCAATCAGACTTGTCATATTTTTTTTCTTCAGATTGATTTAGGTATAATTCACAAAATTTTTATAATTTTAAGGTGCACAGCTTCATTTAAGATACTTACACTTTACAATAATCACTACAAAGTGCATATAAAACAATTCGTGTGTGTGTGTGTGTGTATGTGTGTGTGTCTGTATAAGAATACCAACAACTGGTGAGATCAAGAGTAACAGAAAATTTCCAACATAAAATGTTTTTTTTAGTAAAAGGCGAAAGATTTATGCGATCTGAAGAGAAACCAGAATACCATGCAGCCATCAAAAGAAATGAAATCTTGCCATTTGCGACGATGTGGATGGAACTAGAGCGTATCATGCTTAGTGAAATAAGTCAATCGGAGAAAGACAACTATCATATGATCTCCCTGATATGAGGACATGGAGAAGCAACATGGGGGGGGTAGGGGGATAGGAGAAGAATAAATGAAACAAGATGGGATTGGGAGGGAGACAAACCATAAATGACTCTTAATCTCACAAAACAAACTGGGGGTTGCTGGGGGGAGGTGGGATTGGGAGAGGGGGAGCGGGCTATGGACATTGGGGAGGGGAGGCGAACCATAAGAGACTATGGACTCTGAAAAACAACCTGAAGGTTTTGAAGGGTCAGGGGTGGGAGGTTGGGGGAACAGGTGGTGGGTAATGGGGAGGGCACGTTTTGCATGGAGCACTGGGTGTTGTGCAAAAAGAATGAATACTGTTACGCTGAAAAAATAAATAAAATGGAAAAAAAAAAGAGGGAAATAAAAAAAATGTTTTTTTTAATTTCTTTTCAGTGTAACAGTATTCGTTGTTTTTGCACCACACCCAGTGCTCCATGCGATATGTGCCCTCAACATCCACCACCTGGCTCCCCCAGCCCCCCACCCCCTTCCCCATCAAAACCTTCAGATTGGTTTTCAGAGTCCATAGTCTCTCATGGTTCACCTCCCCTTCCAAATTCCCTCAACTACCTTCATCTCTCCATCGCCCCATGTCCTCCATGTTCTTTGTTATGCTCCACAAATAAGTGAAACCATATGATATTGACTCTCTCTGCTTGACTTATTTCACTCAGCATAATCTCTTCCAGTCCCATCCATGTTGCTACAAAAGTTGTGTATTCAGCCTTTCTGATGGAGGCTTAATACTCCATAGTGTATATGAACCACATCTTCCTTAACCATTCATCCATTGAAGGCATCTTTGTTCTGTCCACAATTTGGCGACCCTGGCCATTGCTGCAATAAACATTGGGGTACAGATGGCTCTTCTTTTCACTACATCTGTATCTTTGGGGTAAATACCCAGCAGTGCAATTGCAGGGTCATAGGGAAGCTCTATTCTTAATATCTTTGGGAATCTCCACACTGTTCTCCAAAGTGACTGCACCAACTTGATTTCCCACCAACAGTGGAAGAGGGTTCCCCTTTCTACACATCCTCTCCAACAGATGTTGTTTCCTGTCTTGCTAATTTTGGCCATTCTAACTGGTGTCAGGTGATATCTCAATGTGGTTTAAATTTGAATCTCCCTGATGGCTAGTGATGATGAGCATTTTTTCATGTGTTTTATAGCCATTTGTATGTCTTCATTGGAGAAGTGTCTGTTCATATCTTCTGCCCATTTTTTTTTTGATATGATTATCTGTTTTGTGTGTGTTGAGTTTGAAAAGTTCTTTATAGAATCAGGATATCAACCTTTTGTCTGTATTGTCATTTGCAAATATCTTCTCCCATTCCATGGGATGCCTCTTTGTTTTGTTGACTGTTTCCTTTGCTGTACAGAAGCTTTTGATATTGATGAAGTCCCAAAAGTTTACTTTCAATTTTGTTTCCTTTGCTATTGGAGACATATCTTGAAAGAAGTTGCTGTGGCTGATCTCGAAGAGGATACTGCCTATGTTCTCCTCTAGGATTCTGATGGATTCCTGTCTCATATTGAGGGACTTTATCCATTTCGAGTTTATCTTTGTGTAAGGTGTAAGAGAATGGTGGGTTTAATTCTTCTACATATAGCTGTCCAGTTTTCCCAGCACCATTTTTTGAAGATACTGAACAGACACTTCTCCAATGAAGACATACAAATGGCTATCAGACACATGAAAAAATGCTCATCATCACTAGCCATCAGGGAGATTCAAATTAAAACCACATTGAGATACCACCTCACACCAGTTAGAATGGCCAAAATTAGCAAGACAGGAAACAACATCTGTTGGAGAGGATGTGTAGAAAGGGGAACGCTCTTCCACTGTTGGTGGGAAAGCAAGTTGGTGCAGTCACTTTGGAGAACAGTGTGGAGATTCTTCAAGAAATTAAAAATAGAGCTTTCCTGCAATTGCACTGCTGGGTACTTAACCAAAGATACAGATGTAGTGAAAAGAAGGGCCACCTGTACCCCAATGTTTATAGCAGCAATGGCCACGGTCGCCTAACCGTGGAAAGAACCATGATGCCCTTCGACGCATGAATGGATAAGGAAGATGTGGTCCATATACACAAGGGAGTATTATGCCTCCATCAGAAAGGATGAATACCCAACTTTTGTAGCAACATGGATGGGACTGGAAGAGATTATGCTGAGCGAAATAAGTCAAGCAGAGAGAGTCAATATCATATGGTTTCACTTATTTGTGGAGCATAACAAAGAACATGGAGGACATGGGGAGATGGAGAGGAGAAAGGAGTTGAGGGAAATTGGAAGGGGAGATGAACCATGAGAAACTATGAACTCTGAAAAACAACCTGAGTGTTTTGAAGGGGTGGGGGGTGGTAGGTTGGGGAACCAGGTGGTGGGTAATAGAGAGGGCATGTATTGCATGGATCACTGGGTGTGGTGCAAAAACAATGAATACTGTTACAGTAAAAAGAAAAATAATATAAATAAATAAATAAATAAACAAACCACACCAATTTCCCTGACTAGAGAAGCAAAATTCTCAATATAATACTAGCAAACCAAATCCCACAATACATTAAAAAATTACCTGGGGTGCCTGGGTGGCTCAATTATTTAATCAACTTCCTTCAACTAAGACCGTGATCTGAGAGACCTTAGATCAAGCTCTGCATCAGGCTCCCTGCTTAACAGGGAAGTCTGCTTCTCCCTCTCCATCTGCCTCTTCAGCTACTCATGATCTTTCTCACTGTCTTTCTATCAAATAAATAAATAAAATCCTTAAAACACTTACCATAAGTAAGTGGGTTTTATTCCTGTGTTGTAATGATTGTTAAGTATTCACAAATCAATCAATTTGATACACCACATAATAAAAGAAAGGATAAGAACTGTATGATCCTTTCATTAGATGAAAACAATATATTTGGAAAAAGGACAGCATCCAGTTATGGGAAAAAGCCTCAATAAAGTAATTTTAGAGGGAAGAAACCTCAATAAAATCCATATATGTCAACCCCAGAATTAATATCATCCTCAAAAGGAAACACTGAGGGCGCTTCCTCTAAGGTCAAGTGCAACACAGGGATGCAACCCACAGCTGTTGGTTAACATACTACTGGAAGTCTTGGCACAACAACCAGACAACACAAATATGTAAAAGTCATCCACCTTAGCAACAATCAAAACAAAACAAACGGAGGGGAGGAGTCAAGATGGCGGAGAAGTAGCAGCCTGAGACTACATCAGGTAACAGGAGATCAGCTCGATAGCTTATCTAAACATAGCAAACACCTACAAATCCAACGGGAGAGCGAAGAGAAGAAGAACAGCAACTCTAGAAACAGAAAATCAACCACTTTCTGAAAGGTAGGACTGGCGGAGAAGTGAATCTAAAACGACGGGAAGATAGACCGCGGGGGGAGGGGCCGGCTCCCGGCAAGTGGCGGAGGAACGGAGCACAAAATCAGGACTTTTAAAAGTCTGTTCCACTGAGGGACATTGCTCCAGGGGCTAAACCGGGGTGAAGCCCATGCGGGGCCAGCGTGGCCCCAGGCCCCGCAAGGTCACAGAAGGATCGGGGGTGTCAGAGTGTCAGAGAGCTCGCAGGTATTAGAACGGAGAAACCGGCTGCAAAGACAGAGCCGAGGACTGAACTCTCAGCTCGGGGTTACCTTGAACTGGTCGCGGGCTGGGTGAGCTCGGAGCGCGGCTAGAGGCTGGGGATACGGGAGTGATTGGGTGCTGTCCTCTGGGGGCGCACTGAAGAGTGGGGCCCCAGGCTCTCGGCTCCTCCGGGCCAGAGACTGGGAGGCCGCCATTTTCATTCCCGTCCTCCGGAACTCTACGGAAAGCGTTCAGGGAACAGAAGCTCCCAAAAGCGAACCCGAGCCGATTACTTAGTCCGGCCGCCGGTAAGGGCGGTGCAATCCCGCCTCGGGCAAAGACACTTGAGAGTCACTACAACAGGCCCCTCCCCCAGAAGATCAACAAAATATCCAGCCAGGACGAAGTTCATCTATCAAGGAGAAAGCAGATTCAATTCCTAAGACAGCAGAGCAATTCCAGAGGAGGAGAAAGCAAAGCACGGAACTCATGGCTTTCTCCCCATGATTCTTTAGTCTTGCCGCTACTTCAATTTTTTTTTTCTTTTTTCAATTTTTTATTTTTTTTTCTTTTTTCAATTTTTTTTTCTTTTTTCTTTTTTCTTCTTCTGCTAAATTTTTTTAAAAACTTTTACCCTTTTCTTTTTTAACGTTTTTTGACTAGTTCATCTAAATATATATATTTTTTCTTTCTTTTTTATATTTTTTTATTTGTTTTATTTTTTAAATTTTTTTTTTCTTTTTTTTTTCAGAACCTGTTTTTTATCCCCTTCCCCCCCCCCCCACAATTTGGGGTCTCTTCTGATTTGGTTACAGCGCATTTTTCCGGGGTATTTGCCACCCTATTAGTAGTTTATTTGCTCCTTCATATCCTCTTATCTGGACAAAATGACAAGGCGGAAAAAATCACCACAAACAAAAGAACAAGAGACAGTACCGAAGGCTAGGGACCTAATCAACACAGACATTGGTACTATGTCAGATCAAGAGTTCAGAATGACGATTCTGAACATTCTAGCCGGGCTCGAAAAAGGCATGGAAGATATTAGAGAAACCCTCTCTGGAGATATTAAAGCCCTTTCTGGAGAAATTAAAGAACTAAAGTCTAACCAAGTTGAAATCAAAGAAGCTATTAATGAGGTGCAATCAAAAATGGAGGCTCTCACTGCTAGGATCAATGAGGCAGAAGAAAGAATTAGTGATATAGAAGACCAAATGACAGAGAATAAGGAAGCCGAGCAAAAGAGGGACAAACAGCTACTGGACCATGAGGGGAGAATTCGAGAGATAAGTGACACCATAAGACGAAACAACATTAGAATAATTGGGATTCCAGAAGAAGAAGAAACAGAGAGGGGAGCAGAGGGTCTATTGGAGAGAATCATTGGAGAGAATTTCCCTAATATGGCAAAGGGAACAAGCATTAAAATCCAGGAGATGCAGAGAACCCCCCTCAAAGTCAACAAGAATAGGTCCACACCCCGTCACCTAATAGTAAAATTTACAAGTCTTAGTGACAAAGAGAAAATCCTGAAAGCAGCCCGAGAAAAGAAATCAGTAACATACAATGGTAAAAATATTAGATTGGCGGCAGACTTATCCACAGAGACCTGGCAGGCCAGAAAGAGCTGGCATGATATATTCAGAGCACTCAACGAGAAAAACATGCAGCCAAGAATACTCTATCCAGCTAGGCTATCATTGAAAATAGAAGGAGAGATCAAAAGCTTCCAGGACAAACAAAAACTGAAAGAATTTGCAAACACCAAACCAGCTCTCCAGGAAATATTGAAAGGGGTCCTCTAAGCAAAGAGAGAGCCTAAAAGTAGTAGATCAGAAAGGTACAGAGACAATATACAGTAACAGTCACCTTACAGGCTACTAATGGCACTAAATTCATATCTCTCAATAGTTACCCTGAATGTTAATGGGCTAAATGCCCCAATCAAAAGACACAGGGTATCAGAATGGATAAAAAAACAAAACCCATCAGTATGTTGCCTACAAGAAACTCATTTTAGACGCGAAGACACCTCCAGATTTAAAGTGAGGGGGTGGAAAACAATTTACCATGCTAATGGGCATCAGAAGAAAGCTGGGGTGGCAATCCTTATATCAGATCAATTAGATTTTAAGCCAAAGACTATAATAAGAGATGAGGAAAGACACTATATCCTACTCAAAGGGTCTGTCCAACAAGAAGATCTAACCATTTTAAATATCTATGCCCCTAATGTGGGAGCAGCCAACTATATCAACCAATTAATAACAAAATCAAAGAAACACATCAATAATAATACAATAATAGTAGGGGACTTTAACACTCCCCTCACTGAAATGGACAGATCATCCAAGCAAAAGATCAACAAGGAAATAAAGGCCTTAAATGACACACTGGACCAGATGGACATCACAGATATATTCAGAACATTTCATCCCAAAGCAACAGAATACACATTCTTCTCTAGTGCACATGGAACCTTCTCCAGAATAGATCACATCCTGGGTCACAAATCAGGTCTCAACCGGTATCAAAAGATTAGGATTATTCCCTGCATATTTTCAGACCACAATGCTCTGAAGCTAGAACTCAATCACAAGAGGAAAGCTGGAAAGAACCCAAATACATGGAGACTAAACAGCATCCTTCTAAAGAATGAATGGGTCAACCAGGAAATTAAAGAAGAATTGAAAAAATTCATGGAAACAAATGATAATGAAAACACAACAGTTCAAAATCTGTGGGACACAGCAAAGGCAGTCCTGAGAGGAAAATATATAGCGGTACAAGCCTTTCTCAAGAAACAAGAAAGGTCTCAAGTACACAACCTAACCCTACGCGTAAAGGAGCTGGAGAAAGAACAAGAAAGAAACCCTAAACCCAGCAGGAGAAGAGAAATCATAAAGATGAGAGCAGAAATCAATGAAATAGAAACCAAAAAAACAATAGAAAAAATCAATGAAACTAGGAGCTGGTTCTTTGAAAGAATCAATAGGATTGATAAACCCCTGGCCAGACTCATCAAAAAGAAAAGAGAAAGGACCCAAATCAATAAAATCATGAATGAAAGAGGAGAGATCACAACTAACACCAAAGAAATACAGACAATTAGAAGAACATACTATGAGCAACTCTACGCCAACAAATTGGCCAATCTGGAAGAAATGGATGCATTCCTAGAGACATATAAACTACCACAACTGAACCAGGAAGAAATAGAAAACCTGAACAGGCCCATAACCAGTAAGGAGATTGAAACAGTCATCAAAAATCTCCAAACAAACAAAAGCCCAGGGCCAGACGGCTTCCCAGGGGAATTCTACCAAACATTTAAAGAAGAACTCATTCCTATTCTCCTGAAACTGTTCCAAAAAATAGAAATGGAAGGAAAACTTCCAAACTCATTCTATGAGGCCAGCATCACCTTGATCCCAAAACCAGACAAGGATCCCACCAAAAAAGAGAACTACAGACCAATATCCTTGATGAACACAGACGCAAAAATTCTCGCCAAAATACTAGCCAATAGGATTCAACAGTACATTAAAAGGATTATTCACCACGATCAAGGGGGATTTATTCCAGGGTTGCAGGGTTGGTTCAACATCCGCAAATCAATCAATGTGATAGAACACATTAATAAAAGAAAGAACAAGAACCATATGATACTGTCAATAGATGCTGAAAAAGCATTTGACAAAGTACAGCATCCCTTCCTGATCAAAACTCTTCAAAGTGTAGGGATAGAGGGCACATACCTCAATATTATCAAAGCCATCTATGAAAAACCCACTGCAAATATCATTCTCAATGGAGAAAAACTGAAAGCTTTTCCATTAAGGTCAGGAACACGGCAGGGATGTCCATTATCACCACTGCTATTCAACATAGTATTAGAAGTCCTAGCCTCAGCAATCAGACAACAAAAAGAAATTAAAGGCATCCAAATTGGTAAAGAAGAAGTCAAACTATCACTCTTCGTAGATGATATGATACTATATGTGGAAAACCCAAAAGACTCCACTCCAAAACTGCTAGAACTTGTACAGGAATTCAGTAAAGTGTCAGGATATAAAATCAATGCACAGAAATCAGTTGCATTTCTGTACACCAACAACAAGACTGAAGAAAGAGAAATTAAGGAGTCAATCCCATTCACAATTGTACCCAAAACTATAAGATACATAGGAATAAACCTAACCAAAGAGACTAAGAATCTATACACAGAAAATTATAAAGTACTCATGAAAGAAATTGAGGAAGACACCAAAAAATGGAAAAATGTTCCATGCTCCTGGATTGGAAGAGTAAATATTGTGAAAATGTCTATGCTACCTAAAGCAATCTACACATTTAATGCAATCCCTATCAAAATACCATCCATTTTTTTCAAAGAAATGGAACAAATAATCCTAAAATTTATATGGAACCAGAAAAGACCTCGAATAGCCAAAGGAATATTGAAGAACAAAGCCAAAGTTGGTGGCATCACAATTCCGGACTTCAAGCTCTATTACAAAGCTGTCATCATCAAGACAGCATGGTACTGGCACAAAAACAGACACATAGACCAGTGGAACAGAATAGAGAGCCCAGAAATCGACCCTCAACTCTATGGTCAACTAATCTTCGA
Organism: Meles meles; assembly: GCF_922984935.1. Taxonomy (NCBI): domain Eukaryota; kingdom Metazoa; phylum Chordata; class Mammalia; order Carnivora; family Mustelidae; genus Meles; species Meles meles. The sequence goes on along the minus strand of NW_025721113.1, from coordinate 833,049 downwards.
CAAAGCAGGAAAGAATGTCCAATGGAAAAAAGACAGCTTCTTCAATAAATGGTGCTGGGAAAATTGGACAGCCACATGCAGAAAAATGAAATTGGACCACTTCCTTACACCACACACGAAAATAGACTCCAAATGGATGAAGGACCTCAATGTGAGAAAGGAATCCATCAAAATCCTTGAGGAGAACGCAGGCAGCAACCTCTTCGACCTCAGCCGCAGCAACATCTTCCTAGGAACAACGGCAAAGGCAAGGGAAGCAAGGGCGAAAATGAACTATTGGGATTTCATCAAGATCAAAAGCTTTTGCACAGCAAAGGAAACAGTTAACAAAACCAAAAGACAGCTGACAGAATGGGAGAAGATATTTGCAAACGACATATCAGATAAAGGGCTAGTATCCAAAATCTATAAGGAACTTAGCAAACTCAACACCCAAAGAACAAACAATCCAATCAAGAAATGGGCAGAGGACATGAACAGACATTTCTGCAAAGAAGACATCCAGATGGCCAACAGACACATGAAAAAGTGCTCCACGTCACTCGGCATCAGGGAAATACAAATCAAAACCACAATGAGATATCACCTCACACCAGTCAGAATGGCTAAAATTAACAAGTCAGGAAATGACAGATGCTGGAGAGGATGTGGAGAAAGGGGAACCCTCCTCCACTGTTGGTGGGAATGCAAGCTGGTCCAACCACTCTGGAAAACAGCATGGAGGTTCCTCAAAATGTTGAAAATAGAACTACCCTATGACCCAGCAATTGCACTACTGGGTATTTACCCTAAAGATACAAACATAGTGATCCGAAGGGGCACGTGTACCCGAATGTTTATAGCAGCAATGTCTACAATAGCCAGACTATGGAAAGAACCTAGATGTCCATCAACAGATGAATGGATAAAGAAGATGTGGTATATATACACAATGGAATACTATGCAGCCATCAAAAGAAATGAAATCTTGCCATTTGCGACGACGTGGATGGAACTAGAGCGTATCATGCTTAGTGAAATAAGTCAATCGGAGAAAGACAACTATCATATGATCTCCCTGATATGAGGACATGGAGAAGCAACATGGGGGGGTAGGGGGATAGGAGAAGAATAAATGAAACAAGATGGAATTGGGAGGGAGACAAACCATAAATGACTCTTAATCTCACAAAACAAACTGGGGGTTGCTGGAGGGAGGTGGGATTGGGAGAGGGGGAGCGGGCTATGGACATTGGGGAGGGGAGGCGAACCATAAGAGACTATGGACTCTGAAAAACAACCTGAGGGTTTTGAAGGGTCAGGGGTGGGAGGTTGGGGGAACAGGTGGTGGGTGATGGGGAGGGCACGTTTTGCATGGAGCACTGGGTGTTGTGCAAAAAGAATGAATACTGTTACGCTGAAAAAAAAAATAAATAAATAAAAAGGGAAAAAAAAAAAACATTATTTGTATATCCCACAGGAGTACTTTCTTTTTCAGTACATGATAGTTTTTATGGAAAGTAGGCATTAATTAGAGGTGTCCATGTATGTATGCCATGGACTGATATATTAAAATTTTTATGTTATTTTATTGAATATGTGTTATTATTTTTGGAGGGAGCATTGTTATTATTTTTGGAGGGATATGGCTTGTGATTCATACTTTATATCTTTAAAATGAATCACATATAATTATTAAATAATTCTATACACAGATATGTTGTTTTACAAGTAACTGACTTGTGTTGCTGAAATTTTGGATAATGTGGTGGTGGTAAGCAAATATTATTATCCTGATACTTATCTAGGACCCAGAGAAAGTGTAGATCCCAAGTGTTCTGTGGGTACAGATTTGTATTTGTGGCAACTATTTGTTATTTGGTTCTGCTTTGAAGATATATGTAATATAATAGGTTAAACACTTGGTAAACAAGTTAAAGCTATTTAATCAAGTATACAATTTTTGCCTTATAGAATCATTTTTTATTTTTTTATTTTTTAAAGATTTTATTTTTATTTATTTGACAGAGAGAGATTACCAGTAAGCAGAGAATCAGGCAGAGAGAGAGGAAAGCAGGCTGCCTGCTGAGCAGAGAGACTGATGCAGGACTTGATCCCAGGACCCCGAGATCCTGACCTGAGTTGAAGGCAGCAGCTTAACCCACTGAGCCACCCAGGCACCCCACCTTATAGAATCATTTATATCAGGCAATTATAAAGCAATGTTTTACTACAGCAACTGCATTCTGAGATTCCACTAATTCCATTAATTCTCAAAATTTCCTCACAAGAAACCAAAGTGAACACACTTTCTCTTCAAGAAAAGGATAAATAGGAGTCAGGATGGCAGAGGAGTAGGGATTCTAAGTTTTTCTCATTTCTTGAATAGAGCTAGATTCTGAAACCTCATAAATCAACTAGAGATCTGAGAAAAGAAATGCTGCAGAGCTACAGGTAGGAAAGTGACCTCGTTTTGGAAGGTAGAAGGTGCAGAGACTTGAATCTGGTGTGATACAGCTAATGATAGAGGGGATGGGAGGAAATCCTCCTAGAAATGCTATTGCAAAGTACTAGAAGTAGTGAAGCATAAAATCAGAACAATTTTTTTTAATTTTAATTTTTATATATTTTATGTATTTTTTTGCTTTTATTACATTTTAATTCTTATTTTTTTAACACGTTGGGATCTAGTTTCTCTAAACAAGCAGATGAAGACACAAAGATATCTAGTTTCTTGTTTTGGTTGTTGTTTTTTCTTGTGTTTTCTTCTTCTTTATTCTTTTGCCATCTTGGAAAAAAAAAACAAAACAATGAGTTGGAGAAATTTATCACAAGAGTAAGGAAGTGGTTCTCATAGCCACAGATTTAATCATACAGTTACAAGTAAGAAGTCTGAACTAGAATTTAAAGCAAAGATTATAAAGATACTAGCTATGTTTTAAAAACAAATAGAAGGCACTAGGAAATCCATCACTATAGACATACAAGGACTACAATATAGACATGCTGAAATTAAAAATGCTATCACTGAGATGCAGTCCCAAGTGGAGACCATATAAATGAGGATGAATGAAATAGAAGAGGAATTTAGTGATACAGAAGACGAAGTTATGGAAAATAATGAAGCTGATCAGAGGAAAGATAGACAACTCTTAGATAATGAAGGTACACTTAGGGAATTCAGCATTCTCCTAGTGAAAGAATATCTGTATTGTAGGAGTCTCAGAAGAAGAGTAGAAAAGAAGCAGAAGGTTTAGTTGAACAAATTATAGTTGAGAACTTACCTAAACCAAAAAAGGAAACAGGTATTCAGGTACAAGAGGCACAGAGAACTCCCCCCCAAATCAACAGAAATAAGTCAACACCATGACATACTAGAGTGAAAATTCAAAGTGAAATTTCAAAGATAAAGAGAACATCCTAAAATCAACCTGAGACAAGATGTACTTACCTACACATGTAGGCACATAAGGCTTGCAGCAGGCCTGTCCACAGAAATCTGGCAGGCCAGAAAAGACTGGCATATTCAATGTGCTAAGTTAGAAAAATATGTAGCCAAGAACACTATATCCAGCTAGGCTGTCATTCAGACCAAATAAATAAATAAATAAAGGAATTCATGAACACTAACCCAGCCCTGCAAGAAATATTAAAGGGACCCATAGAGCAAAAAGAGATCCCAAAAGTAACAAAAGCCATAAAGGAACAGAGATAATCCGCACATACAGCAACCTTACCTGTAATAAAATGGCACTAAATTTATATTTTAATAATTCTCTAAATGTAATTGGATAAAATGCTACAATCAAAAGACAAAGGATAACATAATTGATTAAAAAGTTAAAAAAAAAGACTCATCAGTACACTGCCTATAGGAGATTCATTTCAGAGAGAAAGACACCTCCAGATTTCAAGTGATGGTGTAGAGAATGATTTATCATACTAATGGAATCAAAAGAAAGTCGAAGTAACCATCCTTTTGCCAGAGAAAATAGATTTTAGGCCAAAGATTACAATAAGAGAAGAAGGACAGTATATGATTATAAAGGGGTATATACAACAGGAAGATCTAACAAATGTAAATATTTATGCCCATAACATAGGAGTAGTCAAATGTATAAATTAATTAATAATAAACCTTAAGGACATTGAAAATACTACAATAATAGTTGTGGGCTTTAACACCCTAATCATAGCAATGGACAAATTGTCTAAGCAGAAGATAACCAATGAAACAAGGGCTTTGACACACTGGACCAGCTGGACTTAACAGATATAGTCAGAGCATTTCATCCTAAAGCATACAGAAATCACATTCTTCTTCTGTGCACATGGAAAGTTTTCCAGAACAGATTACATACTGGATCATATATCAGACCTCAACTTTTTGAAAAAGATTGAGATCATGCCATACATATTTTCAGACCACAATGATCTGAAACTTGAAATCTAACGTATGAAAACATAAAAGGGCCACAAATGCATGGAGGTTAAAAGGAATCCTATTTCAGAATGAATGGGTCAACCAGAAAATTAAAGAAGAGCTTTAAAAATATCAGACACATGAAAAAATGTTCATCATCACTAGCCATCAGGGAGATTCAAATTAAAACCACATTGAGATACCACCTGACACCAGTTAGAATGGCCAAAATTAGCAAGACAGGAAACAATGTGTGTTGGAGAGGATGTGGAGAAAGGGGAACCCTCTTACACTGTTGGTGGGAATGCAAGTTAGTGCAGCCACTTTGGAGAACAGTGTGGAGAATCCTGAAGAAATTAAGAATAGAGCTTCCCTATGACCCTGCAATTGCACTGCTGGGTATTTACCCCAAAGATACAGATGTAGTGAAAAGAAGGGCCATCTGTACCCCAATGTTTATTGCAGCAATGACTACGGTCGCCAAACTGTGGAAAGAACCAAGGTGCCCTTCAACGGATGAATGGATAAGGAAGATGTGGTCCATATACACAATGGAGTATTATGCCTCCATCAGAAAGGATGAATACCCAACTTTTGTAGCAACATGGACGGGACTGGAAGAAATTATGCTGAGCGAAATAAGTCAAGCAGAGAGAGTCAAGTATCCTATGGTCTCACTTATTTGTGGAGCATAACAAAGAACATGGAGGACATGGGGGGATGGAGAGGAGAGGGAGTTGAGGGAAACTGGAAGGGGAGATGAACCATGAGAGACTATGGACTCTGAAAAACAACCAGAGGGTTTTGAAGGGGCGGGGGTGTGGGAGGTTGAGGAACCAGGTGGTGGGTAATAGGGAGGGCAAGTACTGCATGGAGCACTGGGTGTGATGCCAAAACAATGAACACTGTTATGCTGTAAATAAACAAATAAAAGAAAATGTGGATGCATATTTATCCTTAGCAACGTAGTAGAATATTCATGGCACATCTGAGAAAAGTCGTATGTAAAAGAGATAAAAATTTATGGGATGTAATAAATTAAATATAGATATGGATAGATGTGGTTATCTTAATATCAAGGATGTGTTAATAATGGTCTCTAGGTGGTGGACACTGGTGGTTCGAATTTTGATTTTTTATGTTTATATGATGAAAATAAAATATTGATAATAATTTAAAAAAATTCATGGAAGCAAATGAAACTGAATACACAACAGTTGTGAACCACTGGGAAGCAGCGATGGCAGTTCTAAGAGGTAAGTATATAGCAATACAGGTCCCCTCTCAAGAGACAAGAAAACTATCAAATGCACAACCTAATCTTATACCTAAAGATACTGGAGATAAAAAGGGCATAAACCCTAAATCCAGTGGGAAATGAGAAATAATAAAAATTAGAGCAGAGGGGTGCCTGGATGGCTCAGTGCGTTACCTCTGCCTTCAGCTCAGGTCATGATCCCAGGGTCCTGGGATTGAGCCCTATATCAGGTTCTCTGCTCAGCAAGGAGTCTGCTTCCCTTCCTCTCTCTCTGCCTGCCTCTCTGCCTACTTGTGATCTCTGTATGTCTAATAAATAAATAAAATCTTTTAAAAAATTAAAAGATTTAGAGCAGAAAGCAAAGAAACAGAAATTAAAGAAAAGAACAGAGAAATGTAATGATGAACTGGTTCTTTGAAAGAATTAATAAGATTGTTAAACCTCTAATCAGATTCACCAAAAATAAAAGAGAAAGGACTCAACTAAATAAAAGCATAAACAAGAGAGAAGAAAACACAGTGAACACCCCATAAATGCAAACAATCATAAGGAAATATTGAGCAATTACATGCCAAAAAGCTGGGCAAGCTGAAAGAAATGGATACAGTCCTTGAAACATAATCTACCAAAATTCAATGAGGAAGAAACAGAAAACCTAAACAGACCCAAACCAGCAAAAAAGGGGAAAAAACTGAATTAGTTACCAAAAATTTCCCAAAAAGTATCCAGAGACAAATGGCTTTCCAGGTGGATTCTGCCAAGTAATAAAATAAGAATTAATGCACATATTTCTTAAAGTATCAAAAAAATAGAAAAAAGGAAAACAGTAAACTCCTTCTATGAGACCAGCATTGCCTTGAGGCCAAAACCACAGAAGGATGCCCCCTAAAAAGGAGAATTACAGACCAGTATCCTTGATGAACAAGGATGCATATAGTCTCACCAAGATACTAGCCCACAGGATCCAATGGTACATTTAAAGGATTATTCAATATGACCATGAGGGATTTATTCCTGCACTGAAAAGTGACTCAACCTCAGCAAGTCAATCAATGAGATACATCACATTAAAAAAAGGACACACACAAAAAAAGAGAGAGAACCATATGACATTCTCCGTAGATGCAGAAAAAGCATTTCACAAAATACTGCATCTTCTTTGAAAAAAAACTCTCTACCATGTAGAAAGAGAGGGAATATAACTCAGCATAATAAAGACCATATAGGAAAGACCCACAATAGATATAATCCTCAACAGAGAAAGACTGATTTTCCCCTACATGTTTCCCTGACAAAAACACCAGGTTTGTCCACTCTCACCACCGATGTCCAAATGTTCAGCATGGAAATGTGTGGTTTCTCTCATAGCGGATCTTCTATGCTTCTGCCTTTTGCCTCCCTATCCCTGGAAAATAATCGTACAACCATGCAGTAGCAAGCAGTTGATGTCAACACAGAGCAGAAAACTGGCATCTAGACACTCTGTTCTCAGGCAGGTTTCCTGCTCCTAAAGCTTGGTGGTAAGGTAGTTTTTGTTTGCTTGTTTGTTTGTTTTTGTTTGTTTGTTTGTTTTTAACTTTCTGAAGTCTGGGAACTCTGCCATACTCAGCACCACCCATTTTCATGTCACCCCAGGGATCCTGAGACCAATCTTGTCACACTCAGGATTCCACCTGGCTTCCCTACCTGAGCATTTTTAAGCCAGGGACACCCCCACAGTAGCAGACTTCTAAATGTTACCATTTTCTGATCTGCTGCTAAGAAGACTTTGTGGTAGCTTCCCCAGGCAGGTTCCACCCCTAAGCCATATAACACCAGATTCAAATCTGAACACCACCTCCCTTCCGAATGGTGGGTCCTTTTCTATTTGTAGACCTGCAGCATTGTTTTCTCAGATCTCTGATTCATTTATTGTGTGTTCTGAATGATCTGATAAATATTTACTTGTATTTGAGGGAGGAGACAAACTTAAGTCCTCCTCCCACTGCTTTGTGTTGGAAGCTAGACATGAAGACAGTGAACCTGCTGACAGGCTGGATTTTGTTCTCCCCCGTCTATGAGAGCTGAATATTGTTTTGGCAAAAGATAATGACTTGGGACACAGCATCATCCTTTCTTGGTTTAAGCTTATTTTGGGAAGACGTAGCAAACATAATAGCTACCATTTTCTACATTTATATTTAAGCTTTAATGGAGGAGTGGAAAGTAGCATTTACTTGAATGTCATATTATGAACTTACCCATGAAATGTGACAGTTCATGGGGTTTAATGGTCCGTGTCTTCATGAATACTGGCGATAGCATTTCAGGGAATGGTGATGCTGAGTGATACATTTAGCTTTACACTGGTTGAGTCTTTCAGCCTCACCATGAACTTCACTATAAATACATCCCAAAGATGAATTTTTCATCCTGAAATAAGTTAACCTGTTTTCCATTCGATGATGTCAGAAGGGTCACTGAAAAAGCCCTTGGTCATTGGCCAGCTGAGCTACGTGGTGACTGGCCACCTGAATGAGACCAATTTGTGAGTGCCTGGGTGATTCACCAGGGCATGGTGGTGACATCACAAGAAGGCATTGTGATGCCCCAGGGTGAGGCCAGCAAGACGGGCTAGGTTGTGCCGCTGATGCAGAGGCCACCTGAGCCGCCTCCTCGAAGTTTCCCCAGAAGGCTGTGGAATGGATTGGGGCTCACCCAGCAGTAAGACCCCGAGAAATTGGAAGGAGCGCTTTTCCTTCCAGGAGTCTTTCCAAGGGAGCAGCTTCTCCTCCAGGCAGAGCAGAGAGACTGCGGAAAAGCAGCGGGTGGGGGGAAAACCACCGGTGAGGCCAGAGCCTCTGAGGACCTCCAGGGGCACCGCTCCAGCCTCCACAGGGATGGGCACTGCCTCTGGAAGCAGGTGGCAGCAGGTCTGGGAGGGAACGGTGTGGACCTGACCTCCAGAGGCGCTGCTCCATCTGCTTCAGAGATGGGCCTGGCCTGGGGGAGCTGGCGTTGGTGCTGGGCATGGAGTGGGCTGCACAGAAAGAGGGGCGCAGGGGCGACCCACAGGAGGCCCAGCCCCAAAAGGCGGGGAGAGTCAGGTAATCCTGGGCAGCCTGCACAGCCCCCACAGAGGAGGCCCAGCCAAGTGCAGTCCAGAAGCCCCCTGGTGGAGGCAGCAAGGAAAAGGGCCCAATTGTTGAGATAATCCAGGAACTTTCTCAAGTTTGTTGCAGGGGTGCCAGACACTGGTTTTGGAGAACTTGTCTACAATCAGGGATTGATTTCAAGGACTTTTTTTTTTTTTTTTAAGCGACAAATTTGTTTCCCCCTCCTTCCCCACGGATCCCATCCTAAAACACTCCCTTACCCCATTCCAACAGGTCCAAGTGACCTTAAACACCTTCCTCTGCCATGGTTCTCTTTTGTTTATAAATTTTGAATCATTATTAATTTTTATTTGCCTACATTACATCTTTGTTCTAAAATATAAACTTTCTTTGTCAATCTATGGACATGCCTATATATGAAGGAGATGGGTGTGCCCAAAGTGATAGGATGATTTAACAGAAAATTTACCTAGTTGTACTACTTTCTGTATTTAGGTATAGTATTTTTAAAAAAATGACTCTGGGGCTCCTGGGTGGCTAAATTGGTTAAACTTCTGCCTTAGGCTCAGCTCATGATCCCAGGGTCCTGATAGTGAACCCTGCATCTGGCTTCCTGGTTGGTGTGGTGCCTGATTACCCCTCTCCTGCTCCCTTTGTGCTTTCTCTGAAACAAATACAATATATATTTTTTTTAAAAAGTTAATTTAAAAAATAAGTAAAAATAAGAAAATGAAATATAATTTTCTTTGCCTGTCACTAATTTTCCAGTGCAGTCATAGTGACAGCAATATTAATAGAGCAAAGTTGGATACTTTGTTAAAACCAAAGAGTGTATTGAGACTTTTCGGGAACAAAGTCCCTGAGAAATGCAAGGATGACATGTGTATGGATAAAAATGTATGATGGTTACTATGCTGATTTTAGTGGCAATGGTGAAGATGGTAAAAAAAAATATCACAGCATCTGTGCATGGGTCACTCATGCCACTCAGATTCGACACATCCAGCATAAACTATCCCATTTAGTCTTGTCATTTTTTTTTGCTTTTTATTCAGATTTAGTTATAATTGACAATATGGTACACGGTTTCATTTAAGAATTACACTTTCCAATAATCACTACAAAGTGCATACCCACCAATTCACTTAGCTTTTGTATGTTGTGTGTGTGTGTGTGTGTGTAAAAATACTACAAACTGGTGAGATCTCCAGTAACAGGAAATTTCCAATATACCGTGTTGTTAACTATATATAAATTGCTGTAAATATAACTTATTCAACATGTATACTGGAAACTTAGCATTTGACCCACATCTTCCCAATTTTCCCTGCCTTTAGTCACTGACAATTGCCATTCTACTCTTCTAAAGATTGACTACTAGATTCCATTTACAATTGTAATTATAAAGTGTTTGTCTTTCTATGTCTGGCTTATTTCACTTCTCTCAATGCCCTCCAGGTTCATCCATGTTACTTTTATTTCATTTTTCCATTCGTCAATGAATATGTCAAATTAATTTCCACAGGGCGCCTGGGTGGCTCAGTGGGTTAAGCCACTGCCTTCGGCTCAGGTCATGATCTTCAGGGTCCTGGGATCGAGTCCCACATCGGGCTCTCTGCTTGGCAGGGAGCCTGCTTCCTCCTCTCTCTCTGCCTGCCTCTCTGCCTGCTTGTGATCTCTCTCTGTCAAATAAATATATAAAATATTTTTAAAAAATTAATTTCCACATTTTATCTATTGTGAGTCACACTGCAATAATGATTACAAGAGTAAAGTATAGCTTCAAATTTTATTTCATATCATTTTATTTCCTTTCTGTAGACATCCAGAAGTGGGAAGTTGGAACTTATGATAGTTTTACTTTTAAATGTTTGAAAAACTTTACTATTTTCCATAATGGCTATACTAATTTATATTCCCATCAAGTGTTGTTTTTTCTCCCCATTCTCTCCAACAGATACCATTGTATTCCATTATTGATAACAATCATTCCAAGAAGTGTGAGATCATATCTCATGATTCTGATCTGCTCTCCTGATGAGTCAAAATCTCAAAGAGTTGAATTCATTAATCCAAGTTTACATTTATAGTGACAGATAGCATTAGATCTAACATTGGCTCCTAAAATCTGCAGCATGTTTTACAATAAAGCAAAATAAACTTCTCTTCAGTCTGAATCTAAAGACAAAGTATATACTGATAAATCAGATATCTCTCCATATCTCTTTACCTACTTACCTATTTATTAGTACTCATTCTCTGATGTGATATTTCATAAAGATGTATATACAGAAACACACGGATATATGCACATATGAATACTATACATTTTAGATCTGTGTACAATAAAATCCTTAGGATCACAAGCTTTATAACCATCTAAAAAAACAAAAAATACACATTGGTTAACTAGTTTAAATGAGCCTTAATTCCTAAGTCATGAAAGCATTCTGAACTCTGTAATTTTTTTGTCCTCTTTAATAGAAACTGTTGTGGAAACATTAGTAGGCATGAAAAATTTCATGTATGACTCATTGCAGAGATACTGTAGGGAACCATGCTTGCCTGGACTCGAGAGGATTGTCCTCTTGGCAACCTGATACATTCTAGGGAAGTCATTTCATAATACCATAAAATCTAGATAATGGATAGCAATGCAAAAATAATTATTATCTATGGGCATGCAGATACAAGTATGAACAATTTTTCAAAGACCCAAGGTAGGCTTTGTGCAGCCAATAGGTTCATTGTAGACCTGTGGGAAAATGTCTGCTAGGTCTTTTAGAGAACTTTTCCCCTATAAGTGGGTAAACAAGTTTATTTTGGTAAAGTTCACAAAAAAGTATGACAGAGTTCTTGAAAAGAGAAGAAGCAACCCAAATTTATATGAAAATTGGTGATTTTTGTTTTTTACATTTAAATGCTTATTAAAGTTTAGTCTGAGATCTCTTATAAAATTTTAGGAAAATGATAAAAATTTCTGTTAAATGTGCATTCTTGTTGCAACTATGCAATAATCAGACAAAATAGTGACCAGACTTATTTAGTGCTCTGAATGAACTTTTTTTGAGATTCGTTTGCTTCTGAATAAAATTCTACATTGTCTGGTATCTAGAGAACACACTTCTAGATTTGCCAATGGATCATATATAGTTTTAACTGAATTACTTCTCATCACATGGAATCCACTTCTAATCTTTATGATAATGATCCTATATGTGAAAAATCACTTTATTCTGTAAATATGTGAATCAATAAAGTGAGAGGTTTTTCAAGTCTTATGTGCAATTGAATAGGAACATTGGAAACCTAGGAAAAAGAATATCTGTAATATTAATAATGCTTATGAAATGATATTAAGATCAATTCAAAATGGTAATATGCAAATTATGTATAAGTTACATTATTTCGAGGACTTTTCTCATTATGATGAAGGAATAAACTGAATATATACATTTACAAAGCAATTTACAGGGGAGAAAATAAAGAGGAGGTTGACCTTTGTAAGCAAAACCACATAGGGCAACTTTGGTATTGGGGCGGGACATGGATGAGATTTCACTGAGAGGATCTGGAAGTGATGTGTGTATTCTCTACAGTATTGATTAAAGTTGTACTGTTGCAGGGAATAAGAGAAAATAAGATTAAGACTGAAATAGATAGGAAACAAGAAATATCTTGAAATGACAAAAATGAAGGACTAAACCAATTCATTGAGGCATAACTTGTATAATTTTTTTATTTACTTTTTTTTTTGTGTTTATTTTCAGCGAAACAGTGTTCATTGTTTTTGCACCACACCCAGTGCTCCATGCAGTATGTGCCCTCCCTATTACTCACCACCTGGTTCCTCAACCTCCCAGGCCCCTGCCCCTTCAAAATCCTCTGGTTGTTTTTCAGAGTCCATAGTATCTCATGGTTCATCTCCCCTTCCAGTTTCCCTCAACTCCCCCTCCTCTCCATCTCCCCATGTCCACCGTGTTCTTTGTTATGCTCCACAAATAAGAGAGACCATAGGATACTTGATTCTCTCTGCTTGACTTATTTCGCTCAGCATAATCACTTCCAGTCCCGTCCATGTTGCTACAAAAGTTGGGTATTCATCCTTTCTGATGGAGGCATAATACTCCATTATGTATATGAACCACATCTTCCTTATCCATTCGTCCGTTGAAGGGAATCTTGGTTCTTTCCACAGTTTGGCGACCGTGGCCATTGCTGCTATAAACATTGGGGTACAGATGGCTCTTCTTTTCACTACATCTGTATCTTTGGGGTAAATACCCAGCAGTGCAATTGCAGGGTCATAGGGAAGCTCTATTCTTAATTTCTTGAGCAATCTCCACACTGTTCTCCAAAGTGGCTGCACTAACTTGCATTCCCACCAACAGTGGAAGAGGGTTCCCCCTTCTCCACATCCTCTCCCACACACATTGTTTCTCGTCTTGCTAATTTTGGGCATTCTAACTGGTGTCAGGTGGTATCTCAATGTAGTTTTAATTTCAATCTCCTGATGGCTAGTGATGATGAACATTTTTTCATGTGTCTGATAGCCATTTGTATGTCTTCATTGGAGAAGCGTCTGTTCATATCTTCTGCCCATTTTTTTAAAGATTTTATTTATTTGACAGAGAGAGATCACAAGTAGGCAGAGAGGCAAGCAGAGAGAGTGAGAGGGAAGCAGGCTCCCCGCCGAGCAGAGAGCCTGATGTGGGACTCGATCCCAGGACCCTGAGATCATGACCTGAGCCGAAGGCAGTGGCCTAAACCACTGAGCCACCCAGGTGCCCCTTCTGCCCATTTTTTGATATGATTATCTGTTTTGTGTGTGTTGAGTTTGAGGAGTTCTTTATAGATCCTGGATATCAACTTTTGTCTGTACTGTCATTTGCAAATATCTTCTCCCATTCCGTGGGTTGCCTTTTTGTTTTGTTGACTATTTCCTTTGCTGTGCAGAAGCTTTTGATCTTGATGAAGTCCCAAAAGTTCTTCTTTTTTTTTTTTTTGTTTCCTTTGCCTTTGGAGACATATCTTGAAAGAAGTTGCTGTGACTGATACCGAAGAGGTTACTTCCTATGTTCTCTTCTAGGATTCTGATGGATTCCTGTCTCATGTTGAGGTCTTTTATCCATTTCGAGTTTATCTTTGTGTACGGTGTAAGAGAATGGTCGAGTTTCATTCATCTACATATCGCTGTCCAGTTTTCCCAGCACCATTTATTGAGAAGACTGTCTTTTTTCCATTGTATATTTTTTCCTGTTTTGTCAAAAGATTATTTGACCATAGAGTTGAGGGTCCATATCTGGGCTCTCCACTCTGTTCCACTGATCAATGTGTCTGTTTTTAGGCCAGTACCACGCTGTCTTGGTGATCACAGCTTTGTAGTAAAGCTTGAAATCGGGTAACGTGATGCCGCCAGGTTTGTTTTTGTTTTTCAACATTTCCTTAGCAATTCGGGGTCTCTTCTGATTCCATACAAATTTTAGGATTATTTCCTCCAGCTCTTTGAAAAATACCGATGGAATTTTGATCGGAATGGCATTAAAAGTAAAGATTGCTCTAGGCACTATAGACATTTTAACAATGTTTATTCTTCCAATCCAAGAGCATGGAACGGTCTTCCATCTTTTTGTGTCTTCTTCAATGTCTTTCATGAGTGTTCTGTAGTTCCTCGAGTACAGGTCCTTTACCTCTTTGGTTAGGTTTATTCCCAGGTATCTTATGTTTCTTGGTGCTATAATAAATGGAATCGATTCTCTAATTTCCCTTTCTATATATTCATTGTTAGTGTATAAGAAAACCACTGATTTCTGTCCATTGACTTTGTATCCTGCCACGTTACTGAATTGCTGTATGAGTTCTAGTAGTTTGGGGATGGAGTCTGTGGGGTTTTCCATATAAAGAATCATGTCATCTGCGAAGAGAGAGAGTTTGACTTCTTCACTGTCAATTTGGATACCTTTTATTTCTCTTTGTTTTCTGATTGCCGTTGCTAGGACTTCTAATACTATGTTGAACAAGAGTGGTGAGAGTGGGCATCCTTGTCGAGTTCCCGATCTCAATGGGAAGGCTGCAAATTTTTTCCCATTGAGGATGTTATTTGCTGTGGGTCTTCCATAGATAGATTTTATGAAGTTCAGGAATGTTCCCTCTATCCCTATACTTTGAAGCGTTTTCATCAGGAACGGATGCTGGATTTTGTCAAATGCTTTTTCTGCATCAATTGAGAGGACCATGTGGTTCTTCTCTCTTCTCTTATTGATTTGTTCTATCACACTGATTGATATGTGAATGTTGAACCAACCTTGTAACCCAGGGATCAATCCCACCTGCTCATGGTGGATAATCTTTTTAATGTGTTGCTGGATCCTGTTTGCTAGAATCTTGTTGAGAATCTTTGCATCCATATTCATCAGTGATATGGGTCTGAAATTCTCCTTTTTGGTAGGGTCTTTGCCTGGTTTGGGGATCAGGGTAATGCTGGCTTCATAAAAAGAGTCTGGAAGTTTTCCTTCTGCTTCAATTTTTTGGAACAGCTTTAGAAGAATTGCTGTTATTTCTTCTTTGAAAGTTTGGTAGAATTCCCAGGGAATCCGTCAGATCCTGGGCTCTTGATTTTTGGGAGGTTTTGATCACTGCTTCAGTCTCATTACTAGATATAGGTCTATTCAGGTTGTCAATTTCTTCCTCGTTCAATTTTGGGAATTTACAGTTTTCCGGGAATGCAACTATTTCATCTAGGTTGCTTAGTTTATTGGCATATAACTGTTGGTAATAATTTCTGATGATTGTTTCTATTTCCTTGGTGTTAGTTGTGATCTCTCCCTTTTCATTCATAATTGTATTAATTTGGGCTTTCTCTCTTTTCTTTTGGATTAGTGTGGCCAATGGTTTATCGATCTTATTGATTCTTTTAAAAAACCAGCTTCTAGTTTCATTGATACGTTCTAGTGTATCTCTCGTTTCTACCTCATTGATCTCTGCTCTAATCTTGATTATTTCCCTTCTTGCTTGTGGAGTTGGTTTAATTTGTTGTTGATTCTTGAGTTCTTTAAGGTGTAGAGACAGCTGGTGTATTCTGGATTTTTCAAATTTTTTGAGGGAGGCTTGGATGGCTATGTATTTCCCCCTTAGAACAGCCTTTGCTGTATCCCATAGGTTTAGGTCCAAAGTGTCTTCATTCTCATTGGTTTCCATGAATTGTTTAAGTTCATCTTTGATCACCTGGTTGATCCAAGCATTCTTAAGCAAGGTGGTCTTTAGCTTCCAGGTGTTTGAGTTCCTTCTGAACTTTTCCTGTGATTGAGTTCCAGTTTCAAAGCATTGTGATCTGAGAATATGCAGGAAATAATGTCAGTCTTTTGGTATCGGTTGAGTCCTGCTTTGTGACTCAGTGTGTGGTCTATTCTGGAGAAGGTTCCATGTGCACTTGAGAAGAATGAGTATTCTGTTGTTTTAGGGTGGAGTGTTCTGTATACTATGAGGTCCACCTGGTCCAATGTTTCATTCAATGCTCTTATTTCTTTATTAATCTTCTGCTTCGATGATCTGTGTATTACTGAGAGAGGAGTATTAAGGTCTCCTACTATAACTGTATTCATATCAATATGACTCTTTATCTTGATTAATAGTTTTCTTATGTAATTCGGTGCTCCCATATTGGGGGCATAGATATTTACAATTGTTAGGTCATCTTGGTGGATAGTCCCTTTAAGAATTATGTAGTGTCCTTCTGTATCTCTGACTACAGTCTTTAGTTTAAAATCTAATTTATCTGATATGAGAATCGCTACCCCAGCCTTCTTTTGAGGCCCACTGGCATGAAAAGTGCTTCTCCATCCCTTCACGTTAAGTCTGGGTGTATCCTTAGGTTCAAAATGGGTCTCTTGTAGACAACATATGGATGAGTCCTGTCGTTTTAGCCAATCTGCAACCCCATGTTGTTTTATGGGCACATTTAGGCCATTCACATTGAGAGTGATTATTGAGAGATAGGTTTTTATTGACATCGTGTTAGCTTTGAAGTCTTTCTGTCTGTAGATTGTTTCTATATTTCTGTTCAATGATATTCTTCGGATTTTTTCTCTTTTATAGGACCCCCTTAATATCTCCTGCACTGTTGGCTTGGTGGTTGCATAGTCATTTAAGCCTTGCCGGTCTTGGAAACTCTTTATCTCTCCATCCATTTTAAACATCAATCTTGCTGGATAGAGTATTCTTGGCTGCATGTTCTCATTTAGTACTCTGAATATATTTTGCCAGCCCATCCTGGCTTGCCAGGTCTCTGTGGACAGGTCTGAAATTATTCTAATGGGCTTTCCTCTGTATGTAAGGCGCTTCTTTGTCCTAATTTTAAGAGGGTCTGTCTTGAAACATAATTCCTCATTTTAACTATAAGGTGTCACGAGGACTTTTGAGAATCTAAAATCTTGGTTGGAAATCTCTCTGCCTCTAGTACATGAATGTTGTTTCCATTTGTGAGATTGGAAAAATTTTCATAGACAACTTCTTCCACTATATCTCCTAGACTTCTTTCTTTTTCCTCCCCTTCAGGGATTCCAATAATTCTGACATTGGAGCGTTTCATGGCATCATTTAGTTCCCTGATTCTGTTTTTGTGGCTTCTGAGCTGTTTGTCCCAGGCTTCCTCCTGATCCTTTCTCTCTATCTGTTTGTCCTCCACATCACTAATTCTATCTTCTGTCTCAGTTACCCTAACTTTTAGAGAATTTAGATTAGATTGGAACTCATTGAGAGCATTGTGAACATCATCCCTGTTGGCTTTCAGTTCTGTCCTAATCAATTCTGTTTGGTCATCCATGGCTTTCTCCAACCTAGCTATTGCCTGGATAATTGTTAGCCTGAATACCTTTTCCGACATATTGTCTATGTCGATTGCCATTAGCTCTGTTGCAGAAGGTCCATCCTCTGTATTTTTCCTCTCTTGGGCATTCATCCTCCTAGTCATTTTGGGAAGAGATGACTGAAAGGATGCAGCTGGATGTATCGACTGTGGTGCAGTCAAGGTGCACCCTGGAACACTTCTGTGCAATCAGGGTACCCCACCCAAATAAGAGAAAAAAGAAAAGAAAAAGAAATAGAGAAGAAGGAAGAAAAAAAAAGGAAAAGGAAAAAGGAAAAAAAAAAAGAGAGAGAGAGAGATACAGGGAAAAAAGGGAAGATAAAAGGGAAGGCTCAGCCCAAATGGGCCCCAAGGTAATTTATGAGGTATACAAACAAAAACAGACAAACGAAAAGACTAATAAATGTATATGAGAAGAGAAAAAATATATATATGTAAGCAAAAAAAAAAGGGAATACCCTCATCAGAAAGAACCCCAAGTATAAGATTTATATTCTATCAGGACAAACACAAATTCACAGAAACACTGGCAGAAGGAAAAATTAGGAGAGTGGTTTTAAATTCTCAGTGTGGGCAAGGAAGGTTATTTTGATTCTTCCTGGATGTATCTTGATGGTTTTGTTAAGTGACTCATCTTTCCTAAGTTCCAGGGGGATTAGAAACTGGTTTGCCTATAGGGGTAGCATTGATTGGGGAAAGGGGATTACCTTGAAGTTTAACTCTATATGTATAGTAGAAAATAAAAATTAAAAAAGAATAAACTAGACTAAACTAAGTTAAAATTAAAAAAGAATAGAAAAGCAAATAAAAACACGGGTGTATGTATCAAAAAGTTCAGGTTAGAAGGTTATTAAGGAATTTGATGTACTGGACATCTCAGTGTGATGGTAAATAGGTTAAAAAATTATCTGTATGTATTAAAAAAAAGAAGCAGAATATTGGCAAAGAGTTAAAAATAGAAGTTGTATTTATCAAGTAGTGTTGATTGTTCTGTTGTAGTCTTCTTCTTTTTTTTTTTTTCCTTCCTTCCTGGTTGGTTTTCTGGGGGAGGGGCCTGCCACGTGGGTTTTCAGACAATGATGTTCCCTGAGTTAGGTCCTCCCGCTCCCCTGAAGGGGGTGGGCTCTGAGGAAACTGTTTTCTTCAGGCTTTTCTTCTCTGGGGTTCTTATGTTCTTTCATCTCTTTTCTCTTGCCTTGACAGCTTTTGATGGTTTTTGGAGTTTTAGAGGAGAGCAAACTGCACCCAGACCTCCCTCTCAGAGAATGTTCTGCAGAGCTGCTGGCAGAGTCGGCTCTGAGTCACTGTCCCTGGGGATGCAGGAGCTCCTCATTGTACCCAATACCGGGGCAGCGGCGGCTGTCTAGGCAGCTCCAGACTGCCAGAGAGGTTCCAAGCAGAGATCGCACACTGAGATTGTCCCGCTGTCCTGGGCTGGGAATGTCTGGTTTTTCCGGATGCCAGAGCTCCAGGCTAGCACCTGTGAGCACCTCTCCCAGGGGAGGGTGTGGGAGGCGCGCGTTTCAGGATTGCTGTCTGGCCAGGCTCCCAGCACCTCAGGGGAGCCGGACCCCATGCATTCTTGGGCACACTGGCAGCTCACGGGTGCTGGTGGCTCAGGGACCAAGACCTGATTTCTCCACTGCACTCTCTCTGGTTCTGGGCCAGGGGAGGCTGTCCTGGGTCCAGGGACTTATGTCCCTGTCCCTAATCACCCCAATTCCCACTATTACCCCCCATGATCCTTTGCTCTTTTTTTTTTGAGTGCTTTCTACCAGACTCCAAGTTAATGCTGGTCCCCAGTCGCAGGGCACTCTTGTATTGGGGTATTACTTTCCAATCGGTCACCTCTGGTGGCTCCCTCCCCCTTTTGTTTATCTTCCGATATCAGTCCGATGTTCCCACTCTGCTTTACCTGCCACTGGTGTCTTCTGCTCCTGTAGAGATTCAGACGTGTATAATTCTGATCTCAGGCTGATTTCATGGGTGATAGGAGTTCTTTGGTAGGTAATCAGCTCACTTTAGGGTACAGGTTGAAAGGGCGCCTCCTCCTACTTCCCTGCCATCTTCTCTACCCCTTATTTATTTGTTTACTGAGAAAGGGTTCTTGGGGGTGGGAGGAGCAGACTCCCTGCTGAGCACAGAGCCCAATATGGGGCTTGATCCCACAACCCTAGATTATGACCCGATCCGAAATCAAGAGATGAACGCCCTACTGACTGAGAGCCACCAATATACCAAAGCTTTAAATGTGTCTATTCTCTCCCCAATTTCACTTCCAGGACTCCACTCCAGAGATCCACTCATATGTCAGAACAAAGACCCATGTATAAATGTTTACAGGTGACTCACATCACAAAATTCTGTGGTGCATGCGGAGTGGTCAGAACCTCCCTATATGGCAGATGAGGATGGAAAATCATATGACCAATACACGAAAATATTGGGAATATTTTACAAAACTATACGTGATTTTGACCTAGGACTGAGCAATTCCACTCCTGGATGTTCAATCAAGGAAAAATATAATGTACATCCACAAAAGATCTGTCCAACCATCCATATTTACTCATAATATCCAAAATCTGGAAACGGGGTGTCTGGCAAAAGGAAAATGGGTTACCCAACTACAGTACACCCACGTGATAGAATGCTAAGCAACAAAACAGAGCTGCTGATTCATGCAAAATCACAGTAAATCCCCACGTGATGATCCTGAGTGAGAAAAGACAACACAAAACAGTATGCACTTTACAATTCCAGTAGGCAAAAATCATCTTAAAGAGTGGGAAAACAGTCAAAACACTTATGTGGAGGAGGAATGAGGGGGACGCATTGGCTTGCAAGGGGCACGAGGGAACTTTATGGGGGGTGGTGGGAATGTCATATGGGTAGAAAAAGATTCTGGTTACACAACTATATGCATTTGCCAAGACTCAGCAAACGTTTGTGTATACATTTTACTTGGAAAGAAGGAAAGCCATAAACACATCTTGAATTCTAGTAGATGATCACTGCTGATGTCCCAGATTTACCTTCGTGTATATCAAAAGCAGTAAGAACTGACAGATGGACAGAAGGATGACAGGTGGGCAGATGAGCGATCATGCCAGCATAATAAAATGTTAATCGTGAAGCTTACAGATTTATGGTAAATCATGAAAAGAAATAGTGTATGCAATATGGGAATCCCAAAAGGGAAGAAAGGGAATAAGAAAGGGACAGAAAATACATTTAAAGCAATAATGGCTGAAAACTTCCCAAATGAGCCAGGGACATCCAGATTCATGAGGCTCAAAGGACCCCAAATAATCTGAATCTGAAAAGAATTACAGAGAGATACATTAGAATTAAATTGCCAAAAGTCAAAGACAAGGAGGGCGCCTGGCTGGCTCAGTCGGAAGACCATGAGACTCTTGACCTTGGGGTCATGAGTTTGAGCCCCACATCGGGTATAGCCATTACTAAAAAAAAAATGAATAAACTTAAAAAAGTCAAAGTCAAGGAGAAAATGTTCAAAGTAACAAGAGAAAAACAAGTCATCACATATAAGGTAAATCCTCTCTTAAGACTATGGGAAGATTTCTCAACAAAACGTTGCAGGCCAGGGGAGAGTGAGAGGATGTATTCAGTATACTGGGGCACCTGGGTGGCTTAGTCGGTTGGGTGTCTGACTCTTGAATTCAACTCAGGTCGTGATCTCAGGGTTGTGGGATCAAGCCCTTCATCAGGAGCCTGCTTAAGATTCTCTCCCTCTGCCCCACCTTTCCACTCCTATGCTCTCTCCTTCTCCAAAAAACAAAAACAAAAGTAAAAGTATTGAAAGAACCCTACCCCAGCAAAGCCGCTTTTCAGAAAAAGAGAGATAAAGCCTTTCCCAAACAAAAGCTGGGGGTCCGTCAGCCCCGGGCATGCCTTACAAGAAATGTCCCAGGGCATCCCACTCTTCCAGCAGAAAGAAACGGGTTCCATGACCTCCTGTGAGTGCACTGATGCATGTAGACGACTCGCTGGTTACAGTGAGCTTCAGTCAAAGTCAGACGCACGAGTGTCACGGCAGTGCGTACGGCACTTGCAGCCCTAGCTCGAAAGTTAAAAAACAAACATAAAAACGAATCATAACCACAATAATTTGTTCATGAAAACAGAATATTTAAACATGCACAAATTGGAGCATCAATCATGGAACATCGAGGGAGAGAGGATGAAAAAGAGACCTTATGGAGGCTATTGAAGTCAGGTCGTTATCAGCTGGTTATTAGGAGAAGATATTTTATGTAACCCGACAACCGCAGCAGCAACGCCGGTCACAGACCCACAAAAGATTATGATAAAGGCGTCAAAGCTAAAGAGAGGTGAGCAACAAAGGTCCACAAGGAGAAAACACTGAGCAAAACGGAGAAAGTAAGTCCTTCCCTCTCAATAATTAAAGGTTTTTAAATGTAAGAGGATTCTGCAATTGAGAGACACTGAGTGGTGAAAGGATACATTGCTTTTTTCCAAAAGATCCAATGATATTCTGGGAGTCTCTCTGGGAGAGACTCACTCTAGCTTTAGAGACACAGAGCAAGAGCAAAGAAAAAGTGAAAGGAATTTCAAGCGAACAGTGGCCCCAAAACAGGGGGATAGTTATACTGACATCAACGTGGGATTTGAACTAAAAATGATCAAACAAGACAAAGAATGTTATATGACGATAAGCGCTCCATCCCTGAAGAAGAAATGACAACTGTAAACACTTATGCACCCAACATCGGCACGCCCAAACCCATAAAGCAAATACTCACAAAACTCAAAAAGAAATAAGCAGCAATACCATATTGATTGGGGACTTCAGTAACCCCACTCCCAAGCACGGGACAGAAGATTAATGCCATATCTCGAAGCGACGACCTCTCTCCCACGTGCGCTGCAGTGTTGTTTACAAGAGCCAAGACACTGAAACGACCGAAGCATCCATCCGCAGCTGACTGGACACACAAGGCGTGAGACATGCGTCACTCCATCACGAAAAAGAGAGCAGCCCTGCCGTTTGTAGAACACACTTGAAACCTGAGGCCACTAGGCTCTATGGCGTGGGTCAGACAGAGACAGAGGAACATGGTACGATCACACCCGCACGTGGAACCTAAGACAACCTGACCCATGGCAACAGAGAACAGATGAGCAGCTAACCAGAGGCAGGATGGCAGGACTGGGATGTGGTGGAGGGGCTGCATGGTAGCATCTTCCAGACGGAAGACGGTAAGTTCTGGGAACGAGACATACAGTGGCGACGGCAGCTAACGTGCTGTACCCACGCCCGTCAAATCACTGTGTCGTTCCCTCTACACGTACACGAAGTGACCTGTCCGTTATATGCCAGTAACACTAGGGAGAATGAGGGAGAGAGAGGAAAGAACATCGGGGGGGATGTCAGTGGCCGACATGCACACGTTCCCGGGACACTTCCGCAACTTGGCCGCATGGTTAGAATTCTCGTGCCGCGGTGTTGTTTGTCACAGTGCTGCGTGGGCCTCTGTGCTGCGTGGGCCTCTGTGAAGCAGCCCGAGCCGGGCAGAGCACCCGGGCAGGAGAGCAGGCTGCCCACCAAAGGAACAAGGACGGTCCGCCGGCGTCAGAGGGCAAAGCTGCCTGAGCGGCGGCACGTGAAGGTGAAGATATGCTTCGTGAGACACAAGCAGGTTTGCAGAGCAAACCAGTCACCCTTGAAGTCCTGGAGGGCTCGGATCCAGCTCGGCCCCCTGGTAAACCCGCTGCGGCCAACTAGGACACGAAGCCTCGGGTGGCGTGTCTGGGACAGGGTCAGGGCGACAGAGCAGCTGCTGAGGGACTGGGGTGCTCAGCTCCCAGCCCAGTGGCTGGCCCCTGTGGGCGGTCAGTGGAGGCTGCCCGACCCTCAAAGTCCCACGCCCTGAGCTCTGGGGCAGGTGACTCTCAGGTGTGGGGCCGCTAATTCCAGCAGGGATGTGCCTAGCGGCCCCTGCAAGTCCCACTGAGTTCACCTGCATCCCAAGCCACCCCTGACTCCCTGCACCCCAAGAGCACCTCAACCTGGAAAAGAGCGACACCTGGTGACATGCGCCCCTGGCCCCACAGGAGGGCTTCCTGGGTTCCCCGGGGCATGCGCCCCTCTTCAACACAGCTGCAAGGTGCTGTCCTCCCTGTCCAGCTGGCAAGCTCTGCTGGGAGCCAGCATCCAGCCACAGGCCCTCACCTGCCTCCTGCAGTCCTGCCCCCCTCCTTCCCTCCCCCATTTATGCCTCCCTTCCTACCCCCTTCCTTCCAATCTGCCCTTCTTCCTCCTACCCCCTTCCTCCTCCCTTCTTCCCTCTCTCCCTCCTCCCTTCCTCCCCTCCTCCATCTGCCCTTGTTCACACCCACACCTCCATGGCGCCTGCCCACCCAGCCATAAGGATGCTGCAGGCTTCCCAGTGATACACTGATGAGGCTAAAGCCCCAGCAAAGGAAGGGGTCACCCCTCGTGGTCTGTGAGGACTGCTGAGGTTCTAGACGCCCACATCTCCTCCTTCTCTCCCTGTGCGCTCTCAGTTCTCACATGGGCCCATCTCACTGTGACTGAGTCCTGGGTCCTGCTCTTATCTGCGGGCTGGGAGAATGAGGGCTGGCCCACTCCCACCCCATCCACCCCTACACTGTGCTGGCATCTACCTCATCGCCTTACCCCCACCCACCCACCGGCAGCCTCCTTTGTCCCCCAGACCACGATGACCACACCGTCCAGTTTTCCCCTCAGCTGAGTCCCCCACAGATGCCACACCTGAGCTGGGGCGGCCACAAAGCATGAGGTCAAGAAGAGACTTCTGTGACTCCCACCATCGAACGTCTTCCCCTGTTTTTCTTTGACCCTCATTCTCCTCCTATCCCAGGGTCCCTGTCCTTCCTTCCCTGTGAACCAGCCTTGGGAGGGGCAGAGGGACGAGGAAGGGGAGGAGGGAGGCACCTGTTCCCTTGCTTGGAAAGAGGCACAGAAACAGGCGAAAGAAGTGTCCCCCGTACCTGGGTACCTGGGTACCTCAGGGACTCTGCAGGTGTCTCGGTGGCAGTCACTTTCGCTGAGGGAAAACAGTGTTCAGAGTCCAGGGCCAGGTCCTGGGAGAAATGCTGCTGAGCCAGACAGGCAGGACTCCTCCAGGGGTCCCCACGCATGGCCCCTGCGGAGAAAAGCTCCCCATGTAAGACAAAGCTTTGGCCGTGTGGCCAGGCGAGTAGAGCAGGAGTCTGCCACAGGACAGAGGGACCCTGGACACGCTGGCCATGTGTGGGAGCTGGGGCACAGCTCCACCCAAGGGGCCTTCCCACCAGAGGGGGACAGCAGCCTGGGGAGAGCCCCTCCCTGCAGGGAGGAGGTACGGAGACCAGAGGGCAGAAGCTGGGGTGCCCGGGGGTGCCCTGGAATACCCAGCAGCCCGGCAACATCCCCCAGGCCCTCCCAAACCTGCAATCCCAGCTCCCCGCCCCTCACCTGGACAGCTTTGCCTCAAACTTCTGCTGTGGGACCACAGGGTGGTCATCTTGGCTGAAGAGAGGAAAGGTGCCCTCTGAGTCACTTACTTCATGAATAGTAGCGACCGCTAACACAGTTCCTCAAGGGGAGGCGCCCCAGGTGAAGGGGAGGAGTATGTCCCTGCCCCCATCCCTGCTGACCCCAGCCAGGCCCTGTGAAGGGCGGCGGGGAGGCAGGCTCCCGGAGAAGGTGTGGGGAAGCCGTCCTCCGTCTGGAAGGCCAAGGAAGGCCCATCTCAGTGAGTGGAGAGGAGGGACAGAAAGCTATCATCACCTCAGCGGTGGGCTCTCCCTTGGCCCTGCAGTTGGGGGACCTCGCCTCTGCTGCAGAGAGCAGTCATGGCAGCTCGGCCCCAAGAGCCACCTGTCCATCCAACCAGTAGGACAGAGGGAGGAGAGCTGGGGTCGGGACTTGGCTCTCGGGCCCAGCCCTGCCGGCTCACTCGCGGTGCTGGCTGGGGGCGCTCGCCTCACCTGCTGGCAGCCAGCCAGAAGAAATTAGCTCTGAGAGGACAGCGGGGCTTCCCTTGCCTGTGCCCTTGTGGGGTCAGAGGGTTCCCCATCCCCAGTTGGCCCCACTGAAGCAGCTGAAGGGAGGCCGGAACCAGCATGCGTGCCATCCCTCTGGGATCCCCGTGCAGCCCGCTGGGCCACGTGTTAACTCTTTGACCACATCCACTCCAACAGAGGTCAGAGCTCTGCCTTGTCCTTTGTCAAGATTCGAGAAATCACAAGAGGGAGGAGCTCGGAGTCACCCTGGGAACCGAGGATCTCTTTGGCTATAATTACCTGGAGTTGGATACATACATGTATTTCTACTTGGGTTCTAGATCTTTCTAGAAGGAACCACCCTGACTCCAAAGACTCTGCCGTTACCTTTGAGATGCTCTTCTTTGCCCCCATCCAGGAATCAGGCTGAAAACATTGCTGGGGGACAAACAAGAATAAGAAGTTGAGTCTTCGCTGTGCTGGGGCACAGACAGGCTGAGACTTGGACACACATACTCTGAGCCTTTCGGCCTCTGGCTCCTGAGGGAATAGACGTGGGGCCCAGGCAGAGCCCTGCTGACCCCCACCCCACCTCTACCAGGCAACCGGGCCATTGTAACCCCATCTTATCACCATAGTAACCAATAGCAAGAACGGGGACCCTGGCATCAGATTCACCTAGGTGCGACTCCAGATCCCGGCACAGCCCTGAGCAGTGAGGAGGGGTGTGAGTAGAAACCTCTCTTTTGAACAAGCCCCCCGGGGGTCTGCAGGCACTCTGAACTCGAGAGCCCCGCCTCCTCTGTTTTCTAACAATGCTGTCACATAGAGAGCAGAAGCCGAAGGGCAGGTCACCAGCTCCGTGGCTTGCCAGCTGAGTGACAGAGCAGGGAGGAAACCTGGGGACACAGCGGGGATGTGCCATGTAGTGCTCGAACCCCAGTCTTGACGTGACTCGCTCTCCTGTCCTCCCCTCCCCTGCCATGGCTTCCCCCCATCCATGCACAGCTGGTTCCTCCTCCAAGAAGCTTCTGTGTGTTCCTGTGAAGTGGCCTCTCCCTGCACTGTGGGTGGGATTTGGGTTAGGGTACGAGGGCCTAACCTCAGCCCCTCCACATGGCCGCCTGGGGAGCAAGGACAGGGTCTGAACCGCCTTGGGGCAGGTATCCGGCCTGGAGCCCCACAGGTCTGGAGCGAGAGAACATATGAGCAACACAGGGGTGACTGCACAGAGGCGGCTGAGCTGATGATGGCAGCAGAGGACGACCCACGGGGAGAACATGGGGTCTATATCCCCCGCGACCTTGCCCACCTCGTGACCTCATCACCTCTCGGACAGCAGCACCCACCGGTGAGGATATACCTCACATCCTCTCTGTCCACGCAGACCGCTCACTGGAGGTCCGCAGTCTCCTCAAACTCAAAGCGGGCAAAACAGAATTCCCGTCACGCCCCCTCCCTGACCGGACCCCCTGTCTGAACTACATCTCCTGGTGGCACCGCTCTCCAGCACGCACTGCAGAGGAAGGTGGGGCTCCGATGGGCACAGATCAGACGGAAGAGGTCACGGCCACCCCAGGAGCCTGGAGGCAGACCCCTGGGGAGTTAGAAAGGAGACCTGGCTCCCTCTGAGGCTCCGTCAGTGTGGGACTTTCTTCCTGTTGCCAAATTAGATGGTAATTTTCCCATCGAAGAATTCTGTCCGAGGATTTATCCTGGTTTTCGAGAATTTAAAAAAAAAAAAAAAGGCATTGAAAGATTTTTAAATCACTCTTTTCATATTGAGGTCATCTTTTAAACTGTAAGTCTTCATCTAAAGAAAGAGCTCTTATTGTGAGCTCTTGAAAAGTGCCCAAAAGTATGGGCTTATTCACATCAGGATGGGATTTTTCAGTTACACTCAAACAAAATGTAAAAATTCTACACCCACAGTAAACTTATGAAAGGAGCACATGAAGAGGCAAAGTCCAAGGGGAAAAAAATCTGCTCTAAAAGAAAATTTATATCAAAAAGAAAATAATCAGGTGAATCTTTCAGGTTCTAAACCTTTACCAGTCTAAAAAATCTAACAAGGCAATCCAGGGTATGTCAAAATGAGGGGAAAAGAAGACAAAATGAGATGTAAACACGGAACAATGCGGAGGAAGAGGGAGCTGGAAGACTACGTCAAATGAACCCCGGCATCTAGGTCAAGAATAGAGGCCAGACTCCTGATTCCTGACCCCTGACCCCCAACACCAGACACCTAACACCCAACTCTCGATCCCAGACCCCGACCCCAGGGTCCCAACCCCTGATTCCTGACCCCAGACACCAACATGAGACGCCAGAACCCCAACGTGAGACCTCTGGGCCCCGGCCCCAGGCTCCAGACCCAGAACCATTGGGCCAACGCTCTGGGCAGCTGGCTGTCACATTCATTGTGAACAGCAGCAAGGCCAGAGGGGGTGAAGTGTTCAGAGCTTGGTCACACAAGGAAGCTGCAGGGCACGGGGACATGGGGCTCCAAATTCTTGAACGCAAGACCTGGGCACAGGTCTCTCGGCGCTCCCTGGGGTCCTTCTGTTATAGGAAGAACGGGCTTGTGCAGTGTGAGGACACGCTCCGATTCAGACTGTGGGACAGGCTGCTTTCCGAGAACGCGCTTCTCCTGCTACACGAAGCTCCGGGTGCGGGGGCGGGCGGCTCACCTGCAGAACAGGCTGTGGAGCCAACTCAGCCCCGTGACCCCAGCACCACACAGGCAAGCCCTGAGTGGGGGCCAGACACCCCGGGAGGACAGCACAGCAGCTCAGGAGGTCCACCTGCGGCTCGGCAGCCCCCACGTAGTGGGCAGAGACCACCTGGAATGTCAAGAGCCCCATCTCTGTTTCACATGTAGTGGCTGCCCATGTGGCTTAGGCCAGACTCGCTCTTGGAAGCCCCAGTAAGTCTCCAGCTCTGGCAAGTCAAAGAGTGTCTCCCTACCCCAGGAGATCACTCACGTGACAGCCTATCTGTTCACTCACCCTGCCAGACCTGACACTGTTCAGCACTGGGAGCTATCCCACCAGAGCACCAGGCTCAGTAAACACCTGCCCAAGTGAATGTGTTGATCTTGCCACAGCTCAGGAGCACTGTTCCCAAATCACACCCTGGCTGAACCGTCAGCCCTGAGAAGAGATGTGAGCACAGACCGGCTCTCCCTCCAGGGCCAGGGAAGTGGGTGTGGAGGGGTCCACATCTGGGCCTGGCCACTTCCCACCTTGGAACCTGGGTGTCACCGGAACCTCTGGGGCCTTTGTTTCTCGGAAGTAAAATGGGGACAATGATACATATCATCTTCTAGGTTGCCGGAAAAGTCACGAGAGCATCCATCAGCATTTTCCTCAGTGCCTCGCACAGAATGAAGGTCTGGTAAATGGAAGCCCACTCGAACAGATTCCTTTTCTTTTCTTTTTTGGAGAGAGTGTGAGTGTTGTAAGGTGGGGCAGAGGGAGAGGGACAGACTGTCAAGCAGGCTCCCCCACTGATCGCGGATCCCGACATGAGGCTCGATCTCATGATCCTGAGGTCACAAACTAAGCCAAAAACAAGAGTCGGACCCTTAACCATTCAAGCCGCCCAGGGATCCCAGTAACCAATTTCTTTATGGAAGTCATCAGTGACGATGTGTAGAGCTCTCAAGCTGAACCCCGAAACGCAAGCGCCTGCTTGCGGTCTGAACTCCACATGCCAAAGTTCAGCATCCACTGCAAAGGCGAGGACGGGGACAGTGTCACCTTGGGGGTAAGGACAGTGAACAGGAGAAGGATCCATCAGATCCTATTTTTTAAGGGGATGCAAGTTACTAAGTTTGTTTTAAAACATAAAATATACTTATTCTTTTAAACTAATAAAATGCAGTTTTAAGAAAAAAGGTCTTCTCTGTCGTCCACAGATGTACTTCAAGCGTGATGGGAGTTTCCTGTGCTGAAGTAACTGATGTTCCTAACAGGATCTCCAGCTCGGAAACCGAAGCCCACCACAACCCTGGCTCCTATAAGTGCCCATAAGTCATCGGGGAGCTGAGCAGGGTGCTGGCTGCAAGCCCATGACCCGTGGAGTGGAGGGACCCGAGGCTGGGACCCAACCACACCCCTCAGATTCCTTCCTAAAAGAAAAGAGAGACGGTGCTGGTCACGCCTTCTACGGGGCTATTGCTCTAGGCCGACCACAGCTGGTTTCATGAACTACAGTCAAATATGCTGTTTGCTGTCTTTGCACAAGACATTCCATCCTGTCTTGACAGAGCGGCTACCCTCTGTGGACTGAGGTCCAAAACAAGGACCAGAGGGGCCTGGGGGTATCCACGACCTCGCTCAGCCGGTGAGGGACCGGGCGGCCACCATGCCCCAGCTCCCCCTCTGCTTCTGCCTGGAGTCCTGCCCCGGCTTCCTCGGAAGGAGGAACCCCCAGCACCGTGAGTGTGGGCCCGACTTCCCACGCCGGGCTCTTCACCCACGGCCCCCTCTGCCGCCCTCCCTGCATCGACTATGCCGACAACAAGGACAGAGATGTGGACGGGCCGGCGTGGGAGGACCCCCGCACCCACGGCGGATGGCGGCTCCGAGGATGGGCTCATCCTCAGCTGTGCTCCCGGGAGCCCGGAGCCCGAGGGCACAAGGCCTTCCGCTGCACAAGAAACGATCTCCCGTGGGGGCCGCGGGTCCCCCGGGCTCCGAGCAGGGAACCGGAGCTGCCCACATGCGTCCTGCCAAGGAAGGACCAGCCCGGGCTCGCCGGCCCCGTGGCCACAAGGCTCCTCCTGCCCGCCGGTCCTCCGTGTGGGCTGGCTCACCTTCCCCTCAGCAGGGATGGCCAGGCCCTGGCCTAGCTCGGTCCCCTCCCCCGAAGCACCCCACACACACCCTGGCCGCTGCCGGGTCCGGAACCCCGTTCCCATCGGGCCCCGTGCACGCCCGCACCCACGCAGGGACACACCCACGCACGCGCAGAACACGACGAGTCCCTCGACCCGTCGTGGGAAGAGATGCTCGCTGACGGTCTCGAGGTTCCTGAAGAACCCCGTCGCTCCTGCCCAGGAACTGCCTCCTGCGACGGCATCCCCGTGAGACCCCTCCTGGCACAGACCACGTGGCTGAAACGCACACGCTGAGCACACCCCGGGTTCGGACAGGGCGTGGACCCACGGGAACACACACGCAGCTGTGAGTGGGAACCTGGGAGTCTCCTCGGGAGGATCTCCCGAGCCGGACCCACGCTGACTCCCTGACCGCCCCCCCCCACCCCATTGCACACGCGGGTGCATGCCCAACACCGACGGGCCCCTGCATGCGGGCAGGGCTCAGCGCGGTGGCCTGCTGCCGTCAGCACCACCGACACAAGTCCGATGTGTGGGGGCCACTGTCTGGACGCGGCATGGGGTGGGGGGTGAGCACGGAGCGGCTGGGGGAGGGGCCCTCGGGGGCTCCGGTGTGAGGAGGAAGTCGGGGCAGGGGTCCCCAGGAAGCGGTGACCTCACTTCCCTGACCACAGAGCCCAACAGAATTGGAACCCACGTCACCAGGCACCCACATTCCAGGGACGCCCCCCTGCGCAGCTCGTTGCTTTGGACATCGTCCAACCAACACCAT
This sequence comes from Meles meles, assembly GCF_922984935.1. NCBI lineage: Eukaryota > Metazoa > Chordata > Mammalia > Carnivora > Mustelidae > Meles > Meles meles. The sequence continues at coordinate 801,800 of NW_025721113.1, read as the reverse complement.
GTTCGCATGCTGCCTCCCAAACTCGGGACGGTGGAGACGGAGGACAGCTCGCCCGCCTACCACTTCCCCGCTCTCGGGAGGTCCTTTCAGGGCTGCCCGACGCCTCTGGCCTTTCGGCCGAAAGGAGACTAAGGTGACACCGGGAGGCCAGAGCCGGCCGCCCAAACCCCACACGCTCGCATCGACGGGCGCAGCCACGGGTCCCCTCAACCGCTGGGTTTGCGTGTGTATGTGTCTTTGTGTGAGTCTGTGTGTGTGTGTGTGTGTGTGTGTGTGCGTGCGCGTGTGTGTGTGTGTGTGTGTGTGTGTGTGTGTGTGTGTGTGTGGATATGAGCGTGCCTGTGCAGGTATGTGTCTGGAAGGAGGGCTCACGTGCGGTGGGGCCTTCCTGAGCAGGAGCAGGTGGATGAGGGGTCAGATGCCCGGTGGGCAGGTCGCGGTCAAGGTCAAGGCTGGCTGGGTGGGACAGGTGTGGGGGATGTGAGCTCCTGGCCAGGGTCGATCCCCAGAGCCCTGCAGGTGTGGGTCCCGGGACCGGGGGTAGGGCTGGGCAGGCACAGGTCTGGGGCCCACGTGGGAGCAGCAGGGGGACCGGGCAAGAGGACAGTGGGGTCGGCCGGGCGGGGCTAGGCTGGCTCCGGGCCAGCGACCGGTCCCTGTCTTTGCAGAAGGCCACGGAGGAAGAGAAGAGGCAGGCGGACACCACCTCCTCTCTGACCCAGGAGTCCGCAGGCCCAGGAAAGGCTTCGGAGCCTGCCAGGCCACCTGCGCAAGCCGAGCCCCAGGGTGAGAAGGAGGGGCCGGGCTGGGTGCCTGGGCGTGTGCGGGGACGGGTCGGTGCTGGGCCCACAGGGACGAGCCCCACAGGCTGGTGGGGGGCCAGGAGCAAGGACTGGGCTCAGAGCACCCAGCGGGGACACTGCCCTCGGGGAGCCGTCCCGCTGAGGGTTCCTTCCCTGGCTGCGGCCTCTCCGCCACGCCCCGCCTGGGTCCTGTGGGCGCCAAGGCACACGCAGAGGCAGGCAAGCGCGGGACCTTCTCTCCTCTCCCAGCTGCTCCTGGCAAGGAGCTCGGGCCCCTCCTGACATCAGCAGGAGCTGGGGATTGGGAGACGGTGCCTGCCGCCACCTCAGCCGGGGACCAGCCGCCAGCAGGTGACCAGGAACCGGGCCCCGCAGAGCCTGACGCTGCCCAGGAAGAGCTGGGGCCTGCTCCTGCCCCGGGCCCTGCTCCTGCTCCTGCTCCTCTCACGATCCTGCGCCTTCCCCCGTCCCTGCCTGGGCCCCTCATCCTGCCACAGGCCCCGCTCCTGCCCTGCATCCTGCACCAGCCAGCACCACTGCACCTGACCCAGCTCCAAACCCTGCCGCTGCCCCTGCCCCGTCCCCTGCCCCGGCCTTGGCCCCGGCCCCTTCCCCGGCCTGCGCCCCTCTTACTGCCCCACACCCAGCCCCTGCCCCAGCCCCTGCAAGGACTCATTCCCCTTGCCCGGCCCCTGCCCCTTCGCCTGCCCCGGAGACAGCTGCTGCCCCTTCCCCTGCCCGTGCCTCTGCCCTTCTTCTGGCCCCACACCCAGCTCCTGTATCTGATCCTGCCCCTTCGCCTGCCCCGACCCCGGCCACGGACACCTGCCCTGTCCCCGCCTGTGCCCCTGATCCTGACCCAGTCCCGGCTCGGGCCCTGGATCCTGCGCCAGCCATCGCCGGGACACCTCTCCCGGCTCCAGCCCCTTCCACGGCCCCTTCCCTTGCCCCTGCCAGGATCCCTGCCCCTTGCCCTGCCCCTGAATCTGCCCCTGCCAGGACCCCTACCCCTTCGCCGGCCTGTGCCCCTGCTCCTGCCCCAGACCCAGCTCCTGCCCCTTCTCCAAACCCCGCCAGGACCACTGGCCACTCCCCTGCCCCTGCCTCTGCCCTCCTTCCTGCCCCAGGCCCAGTTCCTACCCTGGATCCGGCCCCTGCCCCTGCCCCTGCCCCTGTCCGTGCCGTTGCCTCTGCCCCGATTCCTGCCCCACACGCATGCCCTGCACCTCTTCCTGCCCCTGCCCCTTCCCCTGCCTGGAAGACTGCCCCTTCCCGTGTTCCTCCCTGGGTCCCTGTTCCTGCTCCAGACCCCACCCGTCCTCCTGCTCCGGCCCCTGCCCCTGCCGCTTGCCCGCGCCCTTCCCCTGCCCCTCCAAGGACCACTGGCCCTTCCCTTGCCCCTCTCAGGGCCCCTGTGTCTTCGCCTCTCCCTGCCTGGGCCCCTGCTCCTGCCCGAGACCCAGGTCCTGCCCCTGCTCCTGCCCCTTCTCCTGCTCCTGCCTGGGTCCCTCTTGCTGCTCCACACCCAGGCCCTGCCGCTTCCCCGGCCTCGGCCAGGACCGCTGCCCCTCCCTTTGCCCCTCACAGGGCCACTGTCTCTTCCCCTGCCTCTCCCTGTTCCCACCGGACACCTGTTCCAGCCCCACACCCAGCTCCTGCCCCTTGCTCCTGCCCTTTCCCCTGGCCCTGCCTGCACTCCTCTTCCTGGCCCTGACCCAGCTCCAGCCCTGCATGCTGCACCGGCCGCTCCTGCTGACCCTGTCCCTCCCCTTGCTCCTGCTCCTGCCCCGGTCCCAGCTCATGCACCAGGCCCAGTTCCTGTGCCGGCCCCTGTCCCAACCCCTGCCCCTACCCCTGCTCCTGCGGGGCTCCCAGAGCCCCATCCAGAGCCCCCCGCTCTGCGGGGAGAGCTCCCTGGACGGGTAAACTCCGTTCCATGCCCCGACCCCGATGGCCCGCCGCCACGGTTCCTCCCCTCCGCCTGGGCTCTTTCTCTCTGCTTCGGTCTCACCGTCATCCTAGCTTTGCATGCCCTCGACGCTCTCGTTTATCTCTTTTAAATAAAATGCATCGTTTTTCCGTGGAACCCGTGCTCAACCCTAAGTCCGTCCCCGGCGCCGCCGCCCCCCCCGCCCCCCCCACCGCCCCCCAACAGCCCAGAACATCGCTGTGGAACAACTCCTTCCCCGAAGGGGACCCTGAGCCCAAGCCCTCCCTGCCCATTGCTCCCCTAGTCCGGCCCCTCGCCACGCCTCAGCTGCTTTCTCTCTCCCTTCCTTCCCCGGATCTGGACATTTCTGGGAGGGGAATGACTCTGGAGGTGCCCGGGTGTCTGCCCACCTCTTTTCAAAGGGGACTGGGTTTTGTCCTGGGCGACTTGGACGTGGAACTTGCCCCCTGCCATACCGAAAATCCCGAAGGGTTCTAGAGGAGACGGGATCACGGAGGGCCCTTGAGTGCAGAGGGGCCCAAGGTCGGGGCCGAGACCCCTGTTCCCGCCGGGACACCACAGCCGGACCCCAGACGCGACCCGGCAGCTTCCTCCTGGGGCCTGCACACACACCAGGGCGAGGCACACAGCTGGAAGACACACCCCACAAGGCATACCCATCGCTCACAACCCAAGGCCAGAGAAAGCTCTCCCCGGCCTCTGGTGCCCACCAGGCTCCAAGGCACCGGGTCCCACAACGACACAGACCGAAAGCATGCCAGGTGGATGGGGGGGGGTGCGGGGGGCCGGGGGCGGACAGGCCACGCGGGGAGCCCGTGTCAGCGATGCGGGAACTCCCCGGGAAGGCCTCTGGCCAAGGAAACCCTACGGAGGCAGCGCGCGTCCCCCTCAGACCGGCCGGTGTCTGGCCTGAGGACCAGCAGCCCTGGGGAGAACGTGCCGACACGGAGGTCCAGGGCACGTCCCCCGGACAGAAGGGGGACGGGCACCCGTCTGGGACCACAGCGGGCAGCACCCATCCCAGCCCGCAGGGCACCCATCACCTAGCAGTGCTCGTCCGGGGACTCAGCCCGCCACCTCTGGCACGGTGTTTCACGCCAGAAGGGAGAGAGCAGGGTGAGGCAGTCGGGGAGCGCTCATGCCCAGGGACGTGGACGCCGTCCTCGGTCCCAGTGCTCAGGTGACAACGTCCTGGAGCTAACCGTCCCAGTCTCCTCCGGGGCACCGGATCCGGGAAGCCCCTTCTGAGAGCCCTCCTGCCCCCCCTGCTCCTGGGAACAGTCACAATTGGTGGATGAGGAGGTGGACAGGGTCCAGGATGGCTGAAGGCCATCCAGGATGGCCCAGGAGGAGGAAGGGCAGGACGGCGAGGACAGATGCACCTGCCCTGAGCCACCATCCAGGGTCTGGCCGGGGACGCCTTCGCACCTCCCTCCAACCAAGGACTCCAGAGGCATGGGCCGCACTCCTGTGCTTTCACGGCCTCCCTCCCTCATGCCTTCAGTCCCTCAGTCCTTCCTTCCCTCCCTCCTGCCCTCCCTCCCTGTCTAGGCCTTCCTCTTCTTTCCCTCCCTCCTTTCCTCCCTCTCCCCCAGCTTGACTCCCTCCATTCCTCCCTCACCCAGCAGAGGCTCTGGGGTCCCAGCGGGCAACTGAGCCCTGGGCCTTCATCCCGGGGGAGCAGCCCCAACCACATGGTCCCTGTCCCCGGGGCACTCACGGTCACTGTGGGCGCTGACGGGGCACGGTCCTCAGGGTGAGCAGCGGGATGGCCACCTGGAATCCGCTGCGGAACACGGGGGCCGGCTGCACAGAGGGCGGAAGAGAACGAGGCTTAGCACTGCCTCCAGAAACATCGAGTCCCGAAAAGGGACGCCAAGTCAGGATATCCTCCACGTGACGCCCTGGGCGTCCTCAGGGCCCACCGGCCCCGATCCCCCGAAGCCCCAAAGACTGCGTCGGGCCGTGTTGACTGGGGCTTTGGGGCACCACTCTTGGGCCCCAGGGACAGCATCGCAGCCAACATCCCCAGGGCCTCCGAGTTTTCCTAAGGACCTCGCAGGTGCTCTGAGCCTGACGTCGTCCTCCTTGGGAAGCAATGTCCTGTCGACCCCCGTGTCTCTCCTGCCTCTTCTGGGATCCCTCAGGGGCCACACCCACCACGTGGGGCCGCCATGACCAGGACACACCCCGTGCCCCGTGGCGGGACGCCCACCTCCAGCGCTGGGCCCCTCACAAGCCCGGTGCGCTGGGCCAGGCCTGGGCGCTCGCTCGGGGGTCCCCGGACATATCCGGTGCAGTGCCCTGAGCCTGCCTGCGCTGGGTCGCCTCGGACCAGCCCGGGAGGCCAACCGGGGGGCCCCTAGGCCAGGCAGGGAGGCGCCAGGCCAGAAGGTCCGGACGAGCCGCTCCCGGGCCCACTGTGCGGAGCCCGGGCCGAGGCTGTTCCACCAACGGAGGAGGACCTGGGCCCAGGGAGCTGAGTGGGGACAGGGCGCAATGAGCCCAAAGCAGGGCAGGGAGCGCCGTGGGGGGGCCTTGACCTCAGGCCCACTGGGAGACCGCATCCCCCCCGCACGGCTCGGTCCCCCAGCGGGGGAAGGTGGTCGTCGGGATGTCCAGGCTCGCGGGCTGCACGGCCGGCAGCCGCTGGCTGGCGTGGGAGGAGGCACGGCTGGCACAGGAGAGAGCCCTCGGCAGAGAGGAGGGGGCAGGTGCTCCCGCGGCGGCAGGTGCCCGAGGGCGGGCGGCGCGCGAGGGCCTCCACAGGAAGGCAGAGCCGCGCCAGCCCGGGTGCCCCGAGGCCAAGGCCGAGACCCTCTCCAGCATTGGCCACCGCACCCTATTGTCTCCACGGACAACCCCACTGTGCCGGGTCTCGGCCGCTTGCTGTCTTTGCACCGGACTTGCCATCCTGCCTTGACCGAGCGGCTACCCTCTGTGGACTGAGGTCCAAAACAAGGACCAGAGGGGCCTGGGGGTATCCACGACCTCGCTCAGCCGGTGAGGGACCGGGCGGCCACCATGCCCCAGCTCCCCCTCTGCTTCTGCCTGGAGTCCTGCCCCGGCTTCCTCGGAAGCAGGAACCCCCAGCACCGTGAGTGTGGGCCCCACTTCCCACGCCGGGCTCTTCACCCACGGCCCCCTCTGCCGCCCTCCCTGCATTGACTATGCCGACAACAAGGACGGAGATGTGGACGGGCCGGCGTGGGAGGACCCCCGCACCCACGGCGGATGGCGGCTCCGAGGATGGGCTCATCCTCAGCTGTGCTCCCGGGAGCCCGGAGCCCGAGGGCACAAGGCCTTCCGCTGCACAAGAAACGATCTCCCGTGGGGGCCGCGGGTCCCCCGGGCTCTGAGCAGGGAACCGGAGCTGCCCACATACGTCCTGCCAAGGAAGGACCAGCCCGGGCTCGCCGGCCCCGTGGCCACAAGGCTCTTCCTGCCCGCCGGTCCTCCGTGTGGGCTGGCTCACCTTCCCCTCAGCAGGGATGGCCAGGCCCTGGCCTAGCTCGGTCCCGTCCCCCGAAGCACCCCACACACACCCTGGCCACTGCCGGGTCCGGAACCCCGTTCCCATCGGGCCCCGTGCACGCCCGCACCCACGCAGGGACACACCCACGCACGCGCAGCCCACGACGAGTCCCTCGACCCGTCGTGGGAAGAGATGCTCGCTGACGGTCTCGAGGTTCCTGAAGAACCCCGTCGCTCCTGCCCAGGAACTGCCTCCTGCAACGGCATCCCCGTGAGACCCCTCCTGGCACAGACCACGTGGCTGAAACGCACACGCTGAGCACACCCCGGGTTCGGACAGGGCGTGGACCCACGGGAACACACACGCAGCTGTGAGTGGGAACCTGGGAGTCTCCTCGGGAGGATCTCCCGAGCCGGACCCACGCTGACTCCCTGACCGCCCCCCCCCACCCCATTGCACACGCGGGTGCATGCCCAACACCGACGGGCCCCTGCATGCGGGCAGGGCTCAGCGCGGTGGCCTGCTGCCGTCAGCACCACCGAAACAAGTCCGATGTGTGGGGGCCACTGTCTGGACGCGGCATGGGGTGGGGGTGAGCACGGAGCGGCTGGGGGAGGGGCCCTCGGGGGCTCCGGTGTGAGGAGGAAGTCGGGGCAGGGGTCCCCAGGAAGCGGTGACCTCACTTCCCTGACCACAGAGCCCAACAGAATTGGAACCCACGTCACCAGGCACCCACATTCCAGGGACGCCCCCCTGCTCAGCTCGTTGCTTTGGACATCGTCCAACCGACACCATGTTCGCATGCTGCCTCCCAAACTCGGGACGGTGGAGACGGAGGACAGCGCGCCCGCCTACCACTTCCCCGCGTTCGGGAGGTCCTTTCAGGGCTGCCCGACGCCTCTGGCCTATCGGCCGAAAGGAGACTAAGGTGACACCGGGAGGCCAGAGCCGGCCGCCCAGCCCCACACGCTTGCATCGACGGGCGCAGCCACGGGTCCCCTCAAACGCTGGGTTTGCGTGTGTATGTGTTTTTGTGTGAGTGTGTGTGTGTGTGTGTGTGTGTGTGTGTGTGTGGCTATGAGCGTGCCTGTGCAGGTATGTGTCTGGAAGGAGGGCTCACGTGCGGTGGGGCCTTCCTGAGCAGGAGCAGGTGGATGAGGGGTCAGATGCCCGGTGGGCAGGTCGCGGTCAAGGTCAAGGCTGGCTGGGTGGGACAGGTGTGGGGGATGTGAGCTCCTGGCCAGGGTCGATCCCCAGAGCCCTGCAGGTGTGGGTCCCGGGCCCTGCAGGTGTGGGTCCCGGGACCGGGGGTAGGGCTGGGCAGGCACAGGTCTGGGGCCCACGTGGGAGCAGCAGGGGGACCGGGCAAGAGGACAGTGGGGTCGGCCGGGCGGGCCTGGGATGGCTCCGGGCCAGCGACCGGTCCCTGTCTTTACCGAAGGCCACGGAGGAAGAGAAGAGGCAGGCGGACACCACCTCCTCTCTGACCCAGGAGTCCGCAGGCCCAGGAAAGGCTTCCGAGCCTGCCAGGCCACCTGCGCAAGCCGAGCCCCAGGGTGAGAAGGAGGGGCCGGGCTGGGTGCCTGGGCGTGTGCGGGGACGGGTCGGTGCTGGGCCCACAGGGACGAGCCCCACAGGCTGGTGGGGGGCCAGGAGCAAGGAATGGGCTCAGAGCACCCAGCGGGGACACTGCCCTCGGGGAGCCGTCCCGCTGAGGGTTCCTTCCCTGGCTTCGGCCTCTCCGCCATGCCCCGCCTGGGTCCTGTGGGCGCCAAGGCACACGCAGAGGCAGGCAAGCGCGGGACCTTCTCTCCTCTCCCAGCTGCTCCTGGCAAGGAGCTCGGGCCCCTCCTGACATCAGCAGGAGCTGGGGATTGGGAGACGGTGCCTGCCGCCACCTCAGCCGGGGACCAGCCGCCAGCAGGTGACCAGGAACCGGGCCCCGCAGAGCCTGACGCTGCCCAGGAAGAGCTGGGGCCTGCTCCTGCCCCGGGCCCTGCTCCTGCTCCTGCTCCTCTCACGATCCTGCGCCTTCCCCCGTCCCTGCCTGGGCCCCTCATCCTGCCACAGGCCCCGCTCCTGCCCTGCATCCTGCACCAGCCAGCACCACTGCACCTGACCCAGCTCCAAACCCTGCCGCTGCCCCTGCCCCGTCCCCTGCCCCGGCCTTGGCCCCGGCCCCTTCCCCGGCCTGCGCCCCTCTTACTGCCCCACACCCAGCCCCTGCCCCAGCCCCTGCAAGGACACATTCCCCTTGCCCGGCCCCTGCCCCTTCGCCTGCCCCGGAGACAGCTGCTGCCCCTTCCCCTGCCCGTGCCTCTGCCCTTCTTCTGGCCCCACACCCAGCTCCTGTATCTGATCCTGCCCCTTCGCCTGCCCCGACCCCGGCCACGGACACCTGCCCTGTCCCCGCCTGTGCCCCTGATCCTGACCCAGTCCCGGCTCGGGCCCTGGATCCTGCGCCAGCCATCGCCGGGACATTTCTCCCGGCTCCAGCCCCTTCCACGGCCCCTTCCCTTGCCCCTTCCAGGATCCCTGCCCCTTGGCCTGCCCCTGCCTCTGCCCCTGCCAGGACCCCTACCCCTTCACCTGCCTGTGACCCTGCTCCTGCCCCAGACCCAGCTCCTGCCCCTTCTCCAAACCCCGCCAGGACCACTGGCCACTCCCCTGCCCCTGCCTCTGCCCTCCTTCCTGCCCCAGGCCCAGTTCCTACCCTGGATCCGGCCCCTGCCCCTGCCCCTGCCCCTGTCCGTGCCATTGCCTCTGCCCCGATTCCTGCCCCACACGCATGCCCTGCACCTCTTCCTGCCCCTGCCCCTTCCCCTGCCTGGAAGACTGCCCCTTCCCGTGTTCCTCCCTGGGTCCCTGTTCCTGCTCCAGACCCCACCCGTCCTCCTGCTCCGGCCCCTGCCCCTGCCGCTTGCCCTCGCCCTTCCCCTGCCCCTCCAAGGACCACTGGCCCTTCCCTTGCCCCTCTCAGAGCCCCTGTGTCTTCGCCTCTCCCTGCCTGGGCCCCTGCTCCTGCCCGAGACCCAGGTCCTGCCCCTGCTCCTGCCCCTTCTCCTGCTCCTGCCTGGGTCCCTCTTGCTGCTCCACACCCAGGCCCTGCCGCTTCCCCGGCCTCGGCCAGGACCGCTGCCCCTCCCTTTGCCCCTCGCAGGGCCACTGTCTCTTCCCCTGCCTCTCCCTGTTCCCAGCGGACACCTGTTCCAGCCCCACACCCAGCTCCTGCCCCTTGCTCCTGCCCTTTCCCCTGGCCCTGCCTGCACTCCTCTTCCTGGCCCTGACCCAGCTCCAGCCCTGCCTGCTGCACCGGCCGCTCCTGCTGACCCTGTCCCTCCCCTTGCTCCTGCTCCTGCCCCGGTCCCAGCTCATGCACCAGGCCCAGCTCCTGTGCCGGCCCCTGTCCCAACCCCTGCCCCTACCCCTGCTCCTGCGGGGCTCCCAGAGCCCCATCCAGAGCCCCCCGCTCTGCGGGGAGAGCTCCCTGGACGGGTAAACTCCGTTCCATGCCCCGACCCCGATGGCCCGCCGCCACGGTTCCTCCCCTCCGCCTGGGTTCTTTCTCTCTGCTTCGGTCTCACCGTCATCCTAGCTTTGCATGCCCTCGACGATCTCGCCTATCTCTTTTAAATAAAATGCATCGTTTTTCCGTGGAACCCGTGCTCAACCCTAAGTCCGTCCCCGGCGCCGCCGCCCCCCCGCCCCCCCCACCGCCCCCCAACAGCCCAGAACATCGCTGTGGAACAACTCCTTCCCCGAAGGGGACCCTGAGCCCAAGCCCTCCCTGCCCATTGCTCCCCTAGTCCGGCCCCTCGCCACGCCTCAGCTGCTTTCTCTCTCCCTTCCTTCCCCGGATCTGGACATTTCTGGGAGGGGAATGACTCTGGAGGTGCCCGGGTGTCTGCCCACCTCTTTTCAAAGGGGACTGGGTTTTGTCCTGGGCGACTTGGACGTGGAACTTGCCCCCTGCCATACCGAAAATCCCGAAGGGTTCTAGAGGAGACGGGATCACGGAGGGCCCTTGAGTGCAGAGGGGCCCAAGGTCGGGGCCGAGACCCCTGTTCCCTCCGGGACACCACAGCCGGACCCCAGACGCGACCCGGCAGCTTCCTCCTGGGGCCTGCACACACACCAGGGCGAGGCACACAGCTGGAAGACACACCCCACACGGCATACCCATCGCTCACAACCCAAGGCCAGAGAAAGCTCTCCCCGGCCTCTGGTGCCCACCAGGCTCCAAGGCACCGGGTCCCACAACGACACAGACCGAAAGCATGCCAGGTGGATGGGGGGGGGTGCGGGGGGCCGGGGGCGGACAGGCCACGCGGGGAGCCCGTGTCAGCGATGCGGGAACTCCCCGGGAAGGCCTCTGGCCAAGGAAACCCTACGGAGGCAGCGCGCGTCCCCCTCAGACCGGCCGGTGTCTGGCCTGAGGACCAGCAGCCCTGGGGAGAACGTGCCGACACGGAGGTCCAGGGCACGTCCCCCGGACAGAAGGGGGACGGGCACCCGTCTGGGACCACAGCGGGCAGCACCCATCCCAGCCCGCAGGGCACCCATCACCTAGCAGTGCTCGTCCGGGGACTCAGCCCGCCACCTCTGGCACGGTGTTTCACGCCAGAAGGGAGAGAGCAGGGTGAGGCAGTCGGGGAGCGCTCATGCCCAGGGACGTGGACGCCGTCCTCGGTCCCAGTGCTCAGGTGACAACGTCCTGGAGCTAACCGTCCCAGTCTCCTCCGGGGCACCGGATCCGGGAAGCCCCTCCTGAGAGCCCTCCTGCCCCCCCTGCTCCTGGGAACAGTCACAATTGGTGGATGAGGAGGTGGACAGGGTCCAGGATGGCTGAAGGCCATCCAGGATGGCCCAGGAGGAGGAAGGGCAGGACGGCGAGGACAGATGCACCTGCCCTGAGCCACCATCCAGGGTCTGGCCGGGGACGCCTTCGCACCTCCCTCCAACCAAGGACTCCAGAGGCATGGGCCGCACTCCTGTGCTTTCACGGCCTCCCTCCCTCATGCCTTCAGTCCCTCAGTCCTTCCTTCCCTCCCTCCTGCCCTCCCTCCCTGTCTAGGCCTTCCTCTTCTTTCCCTCCCTCCTTTCCTCCCTCTCCCCCAGCTTGACTCCCTCCATTCCTCCCTCACCCAGCAGAGGCTCTGGGGTCCCAGCGGGCAACTGAGCCCTGGGCCTTCATCCCGGGGGAGCAGCCCCAACCACATGGTCCCTGTCCCCGGGGCACTCACGGTCACTGTGGGCGCTGACGGGGCACGGTCCTCAGGGTGAGCAGCGGGATGGCCACCTGGAATCCGCTGCGGAACACGGGGGCCGGCTGCACAGAGGGCGGAAGAGAACGAGGCTTAGCACTGCCTCCAGAAACATCGAGTCCCGAAAAGGGACGCCAAGTCAGGATATCCTCCACGTGACGCCCTGGGCGTCCTCAGGGCCCACCGGCCCCGATCCCCCGAAGCCCCAAAGACTGCGTCGGGCCGTGTTGACTGGGGCTTTGGGGCACCACTCTTGGGCCCCAGGGACAGCATCGCAGCCAACATCCCCAGGGCCTCCGAGTTTTCCTAAGGACCTCGCAGGTGCTCTGAGCCTGACGTCGTCCTCCTTGGGAAGCAATGTCCTGTCGACCCCCGTGTCTCTCCTGCCTCTTCTGGGATCCCTCAGGGGCCACACCCACCACGTGGGGCCGCCATGACCAGGACACACCCCGTGCCCCGTGGCGGGACGCCCACCTCCAGCGCTGGGCCCCTCACAAGCCCGGTGCGCTGGGCCAGGCCTGGGCGCTCGCTCGGGGGTCCCCGGACATATCCGGTGCAGTGCCCTGAGCCTGCCTGCGCTGGGTCGCCTCGGACCAGCCCGGGAGGCCAACCGGGGGGCCCCTAGGCCAGGCAGGGAGGCGCCAGGCCAGAAGGTCCGGACGAGCCGCTCCCGGGCCCACTGTGCGGAGCCCGGGCCGAGGCTGTTCCACCAACGGAGGAGGACCTGGGCCCAGGGAGCTGAGTGGGGACAGGGCCAATGAGCCCAAAGCAGGGCAGGGAGCGCCGTGGGGGGGCCTTGACCTCAGGCCCACTGGGAGACCGCATCCCCCCCGCACGGCTCGGTCCCCCGGCGGGGGAAGGTGGTCGTCGGGATGTCCAGGCTCGCGGGCTGCACGGCCGGCAGCCGCTGGCTGGCGTGGGAGGAGGCACGGCTGGCACAGGAGAGAGCCCTCGGCAGAGAGGAGGGGGCAGGTGCTCCCGCGGCGGCAGGTGCCCGAGGGCGGGCGGCGCGCGAGGGCCTCCACAGGAAGGCAGAGCCGCGCCAGCCCGGGTGCCCCGAGGCCAAGGCCGAGACCCTCTCCAGCATTGGCCACCGCACCCTATTGTCTCCACGGACAACCCCACTGTGCCGGGTCTCGGCCGCTTGCTGTCTTTGCACCGGACTTGCCATCCTGCCTTGACCGAGCGGCTACCCTCTGTGGACTGAGGTCCAAAACAAGGACCAGAGGGGCCTGGGGGTATCCACGACCTCGCTCAGCCGGTGAGGGACCGGGCGGCCACCATGCCCCAGCTCCCCCTCTGCTTCTGCCTGGCGTCCTGCCCCGGCTTCCTCGGAAGCAGGAACCCCCAGCACCGTGAGTGTGGGCCCCACTTCCCACGCCGGGCTCTTCACCCACGGCCCCCTCTGCCGCCCTCCCTGCATTGACTATGCCGACAACAAGGACGGAGATGTGGACGGGCCGGCGTGGGAGGACCCCCGCACCCACGGCGGATGGCGGCTCCGAGGATGGGCTCATCCTCAGCTGTGCTCCCGGGAGCCCGGAGCCCGAGGGCACAAGGCCTTCCGCTGCACAAGAAACGATCTCCCGTGGGGGCCGCGGGTCCCCCGGGCTCTGAGCAGGGAACCGGAGCTGCCCACATACGTCCTGCCAAGGAAGGACCAGCCCGGGCTCGCCGGCCCCGTGGCCACAAGGCTCTTCCTGCCCGCCGGTCCTCCGTGTGGGCTGGCTCACCTTCCCCTCAGCAGGGATGGCCAGGCCCTGGCCTAGCTCGGTCCCCTCCCCCGAAGCACCCCACACACACCCTGGCCACTGCCGGGTCCGGAACCCCGTTCCCATCGGGCCCCGTGCACGCCCGCACCCACGCAGGGACACACCCACGCACGCGCAGCCCACGACGAGTCCCTCGACCCGTCGTGGGAAGAGATGCTCGCTGACGGTCTCGAGGTTCCTGAAGAACCCCGTCGCTCCTGCCCAGGAACTGCCTCCTGCAACGGCATCCCCGTGAGACCCCTCCTGGCACAGACCACGTGGCTGAAACGCACACGCTGAGCACACCCCGGGTTCGGACAGGGCGTGGACCCACGGGAACACACACGCAGCTGTGAGTGGGAACCTGGGAGTCTCCTCGGGAGGATCTCCCGAGCCGGACCCACGCTGACTCCCTGACCGCCCCCCCCACCCCATTGCACACGCGGGTGCATGCCCAACACCGACGGGCCCCTGCATGCGGGCAGGGCTCAGCGCGGTGGCCTGCTGCCGTCAGCACCACCGAAACAAGTCCGATGTGTGGGGGCCACTGTCTGGACGCGGCATGGGGTGGGGGTGAGCACGGAGCGGCTGGGGGAGGGGCCCTCGGGGGCTCCGGTGTGAGGAGGAAGTCGGGGCAGGGGTCCCCAGGAAGCGGTGACCTCACTTCCCTGACCACAGAGCCCAACAGAATTGGAACCCACGTCACCAGGCACCCACATTCCAGGGACGCCCCCCTGCTCAGCTCGTTGCTTTGGACATCGTCCAACCGACACCATGTTCGCATGCTGCCTCCCAAACTCGGGACGGTGGAGACGGAGGACAGCGCGCCCGCCTACCACTTCCCCGCGTTCGGGAGGTCCTTTCAGGGCTGCCCGACGCCTCTGGCCTATCGGCCGAAAGGAGACTAAGGTGACACCGGGAGGCCAGAGCCGGCCGCCCAGCCCCACACGCTTGCATCGACGGGCGCAGCCACGGGTCCCCTCAAACGCTGGGTTTGCGTGTGTATGTGTTTTTGTGTGAGTGTGTGTGTGTGTGTGTGTGTGTGTGTGTGTGTGGCTATGAGCGTGCCTGTGCAGGTATGTGTCTGGAAGGAGGGCTCACGTGCGGTGGGGCCTTCCTGAGCAGGAGCAGGTGGATGAGGGGTCAGATGCCCGGTGGGCAGGTCGCGGTCAAGGTCAAGGCTGGCTGGGTGGGACAGGTGTGGGGGATGTGAGCTCCTGGCCAGGGTCGATCCCCAGAGCCCTGCAGGTGTGGGTCCCGGGCCCTGCAGGTGTGGGTCCCGGGACCGGGGGTAGGGCTGGGCAGGCACAGGTCTGGGGCCCACGTGGGAGCAGCAGGGGGACCGGGCAAGAGGACAGTGGGGTCGGCCGGGCGGGCCTGGGATGGCTCCGGGCCAGCGACCGGTCCCTGTCTTTACCGAAGGCCACGGAGGAAGAGAAGAGGCAGGCGGACACCACCTCCTCTCTGACCCAGGAGTCCGCAGGCCCAGGAAAGGCTTCCGAGCCTGCCAGGCCACCTGCGCAAGCCGAGCCCCAGGGTGAGAAGGAGGGGCCGGGCTGGGTGCCTGGGCGTGTGCGGGGACGGGTCGGTGCTGGGCCCACAGGGACGAGCCCCACAGGCTGGTGGGGGGCCAGGAGCAAGGAATGGGCTCAGAGCACCCAGCGGGGACACTGCCCTCGGGGAGCCGTCCCGCTGAGGGTTCCTTCCCTGGCTTCGGCCTCTCCGCCATGCCCCGCCTGGGTCCTGTGGGCGCCAAGGCACACGCAGAGGCAGGCAAGCGCGGGACCTTCTCTCCTCTCCCAGCTGCTCCTGGCAAGGAGCTCGGGCCCCTCCTGACATCAGCAGGAGCTGGGGATTGGGAGACGGTGCCTGCCGCCACCTCAGCCGGGGACCAGCCGCCAGCAGGTGACCAGGAACCGGGCCCCGCAGAGCCTGACGCTGCCCAGGAAGAGCTGGGGCCTGCTCCTGCCCCGGGCCCTGCTCCTGCTCCTGCTCCTCTCACGATCCTGCGCCTTCCCCCGTCCCTGCCTGGGCCCCTCATCCTGCCACAGGCCCCGCTCCTGCCCTGCATCCTGCACCAGCCAGCACCACTGCACCTGACCCAGCTCCAAACCCTGCCGCTGCCCCTGCCCCGTCCCCTGCCCCGGCCTTGGCCCCGGCCCCTTCCCCGGCCTGCGCCCCTCTTACTGCCCCACACCCAGCCCCTGCCCCAGCCCCTGCAAGGACACATTCCCCTTGCCCGGCCCCTGCCCCTTCGCCTGCCCCGGAGACAGCTGCTGCCCCTTCCCCTGCCCGTGCCTCTGCCCTTCTTCTGGCCCCACACCCAGCTCCTGTATCTGATCCTGCCCCTTCGCCTGCCCCGACCCCGGCCACGGACACCTGCCCTGTCCCCGCCTGTGCCCCTGATCCTGACCCAGTCCCGGCTCGGGCCCTGGATCCTGCGCCAGCCATCGCCGGGACATTTCTCCCGGCTCCAGCCCCTTCCACGGCCCCTTCCCTTGCCCCTTCCAGGATCCCTGCCCCTTGGCCTGCCCCTGCCTCTGCCCCTGCCAGGACCCCTACCCCTTCACCTGCCTGTGACCCTGCTCCTGCCCCAGACCCAGCTCCTGCCCCTTCTCCAAACCCCGCCAGGACCACTGGCCACTCCCCTGCCCCTGCCTCTGCCCTCCTTCCTGCCCCAGGCCCAGTTCCTACCCTGGATCCGGCCCCTGCCCCTGCCCCTGCCCCTGTCCGTGCCATTGCCTCTGCCCCGATTCCTGCCCCACACGCATGCCCTGCACCTCTTCCTGCCCCTGCCCCTTCCCCTGCCTGGAAGACTGCCCCTTCCCGTGTTCCTCCCTGGGTCCCTGTTCCTGCTCCAGACCCCACCCGTCCTCCTGCTCCGGCCCCTGCCCCTGCCGCTTGCCCTCGCCCTTCCCCTGCCCCTCCAAGGACCACTGGCCCTTCCCTTGCCCCTCTCAGAGCCCCTGTGTCTTCGCCTCTCCCTGCCTGGGCCCCTGCTCCTGCCCGAGACCCAGGTCCTGCCCCTGCTCCTGCCCCTTCTCCTGCTCCTGCCTGGGTCCCTCTTGCTGCTCCACACCCAGGCCCTGCCGCTTCCCCGGCCTCGGCCAGGACCGCTGCCCCTCCCTTTGCCCCTCGCAGGGCCACTGTCTCTTCCCCTGCCTCTCCCTGTTCCCAGCGGACACCTGTTCCAGCCCCACACCCAGCTCCTGCCCCTTGCTCCTGCCCTTTCCCCTGGCCCTGCCTGCACTCCTCTTCCTGGCCCTGACCCAGCTCCAGCCCTGCCTGCTGCACCGGCCGCTCCTGCTGACCCTGTCCCTCCCCTTGCTCCTGCTCCTGCCCCGGTCCCAGCTCATGCACCAGGCCCAGCTCCTGTGCCGGCCCCTGTCCCAACCCCTGCCCCTACCCCTGCTCCTGCGGGGCTCCCAGAGCCCCATCCAGAGCCCCCCGCTCTGCGGGGAGAGCTCCCTGGACGGGTAAACTCCGTTCCATGCCCCGACCCCGATGGCCCGCCGCCACGGTTCCTCCCCTCCGCCTGGGTTCTTTCTCTCTGCTTCGGTCTCACCGTCATCCTAGCTTTGCATGCCCTCGACGATCTCGCCTATCTCTTTTAAATAAAATGCATCGTTTTTCCGTGGAACCCGTGCTCAACCCTAAGTCCGTCCCCGGCGCCGCCGCCCCCCCGCCCCCCCCCACCGCCCCCCAACAGCCCAGAACATCGCTGTGGAACAACTCCTTCCCCGAAGGGGACCCTGAGCCCAAGCCCTCCCTGCCCATTGCTCCCCTAGTCCGGCCCCTCGCCACGCCTCAGCTGCTTTCTCTCTCCCTTCCTTCCCCGGATCTGGACATTTCTGGGAGGGGAATGACTCTGGAGGTGCCCGGGTGTCTGCCCACCTCTTTTCAAAGGGGACTGGGTTTTGTCCTGGGCGACTTGGACGTGGAACTTGCCCCCTGCCATACCGAAAATCCCGAAGGGTTCTAGAGGAGACGGGATCACGGAGGGCCCTTGAGTGCAGAGGGGCCCAAGGTCAGGGCCGAGACCCCTGTTCCCTCCGGGACACCACAGCTGGACCCCAGACGCGACCCGGCAGCTTCCTCCTGGGGCCTGCACACACACCAGGGCGAGGCACACAGCTGGAAGACACACCCCACACGGCATACCCATCGCTCACAACCCAAGGCCAGAGAAAGCTCTCCCCGGCCTCTGGTGCCCACCAGGCTCCAAGGCACCGGGTCCCACAACGACACAGACCGAAAGCATGCCAGGTGGATGGGGGGGGTGCGGGGGGCCGGGGGCGGACAGGCCACGCGGGGAGCCCGTGTCAGCGATGCGGGAGCTCCCCGGGAAGGCCTCTGGCCAAGGAAACCCTACGGAGGCAGCGCGCGTCCCCCTCAGACCGGCCGGTGTCTGGCCTGAGGACCAGCAGCCCTGGGGAGAACGTGCCGACACGGAGGTCCAGGGCACGTCACCCGGAGAGAAGGGGGACGGGCACCCCTGTCTGGGACCACAGCGGGCAGCACCCATCCCAGCCCGCAGGGGCACCCATCACCTAGCAGTGCTCCCGGGACTCAGCCCGCCACCTCTGGCACGGTGTTTCACGCCAGAAGGGAGAGAGCAGGGTGAGGCAGTCGGGGAGCGCTCATGCCCAGGGACGTGGACGCCGTCCTCGGTCCCAGTGCTCAGGTGACAACGTCCTGGAGCTAACCGTCCCAGTCTCCTCCGGGGCACCGGATCCGGGAAGCCCCTCCTGAGAGCCCTCCTGCCCCCCCTGCTCCTGGGAACAGTCACAATTGGTGGATGAGGAGGTGGACAGGGTCCAGGATGGCTGAAGGCCATCCAGGATGGCCCAGGAGGAGGAAGGGCAGGACGGCGAGGACAGATGCACCTGCCCTGAGCCACCATCCAGGGTCTGGCCGGGGACGCCTTCGCACCTCCCTCCAACCAAGGACTCCAGAGGCATGGGCCGCACTCCTGTGCTTTCACGGCCTCCCTCCCTCATGCCTTCAGTCCCTCAGTCCTTCCTTCCCTCCCTCCTGCCCTCCCTCCCTGTCTAGGCCTTCCTCTTCTTTCCCTCCCTCCTTTCCTCCCTCTCCCCCAGCTTGACTCCCTCCATTCCTCCCTCACCCAGCAGAGGCTCTGGGGTCCCAGCGGGCAACTGAGCCCTGGGCCTTCATCCCGGGGGAGCAGCCCCAACCACATGGTCCCTGTCCCCGGGGCACTCACGGTCACTGTGGGCGCTGACGGGGCACGGTCCTCAGGGTGAGCAGCGGGATGGCCACCTGGAATCCGCTGCGGAACACGGGGGCCGGCTGCACAGAGGGCGGAAGAGAACGAGGCTTAGCACTGCCTCCAGAAACATCGAGTCCCGAAAAGGGACGCCAAGTCAGGATATCCTCCACGTGACGCCCTGGGCGTCCTCAGGGCCCACCGGCCCCGATCCCCCGAAGCCCCAAAGACTGCGTCGGGCCGTGTTGACTGGGGCTTTGGGGCACCACTCTTGGGCCCCAGGGACAGCATCGCAGCCAACATCCCCAGGGCCTCCGAGTTTTCCTAAGGACCTCGCAGGTGCTCTGAGCCTGACGTCGTCCTCCTTGGGAAGCAATGTCCTGTCGACCCCCGTGTCTCTCCTGCCTCTTCTGGGATCCCTCAGGGGCCACACCCACCACGTGGGGCCGCCATGACCAGGACACACCCCGTGCCCCGTGGCGGGACGCCCACCTCCAGCGCTGGGCCCCTCACAAGCCCGGTGCGCTGGGCCAGGCCTGGGCGCTCGCTCGGGGGTCCCCGGACATATCCGGTGCAGTGCCCTGAGCCTGCCTGCGCTGGGTCGCCTCGGACCAGCCCGGGAGGCCAACCGGGGGGCCCCTAGGCCAGGCAGGGAGGCGCCAGGCCAGAAGGTCCGGACGAGCCGCTCCCGGGCCCACTGTGCGGAGCCCGGGCCGAGGCTGTTCCACCAACGGAGGAGGACCTGGGCCCAGGGAGCTGAGTGGGGACAGGGCCAATGAGCCCAAAGCAGGGCAGGGAGCGCCGTGGGGGGGCCTTGACCTCAGGCCCACTGGGAGACCGCATCCCCCCCGCACGGCTCGGTCCCCCGGCGGGGGAAGGTGGTCGTCGGGATGTCCAGGCTCGCGGGCTGCACGGCCGGCAGCCGCTGGCTGGCGTGGGAGGAGGCACGGCTGGCACAGGAGAGAGCCCTCGGCAGAGAGGAGGGGGCAGGTGCTCCCGCGGCGGCAGGTGCCCGAGGGCGGGCGGCGCGCGAGGGCCTCCACAGGAAGGCAGAGCCGCGCCAGCCCGGGTGCCCCGAGGCCAAGGCCGAGACCCTCTCCAGCATTGGCCACCGCACCCTATTGTCTCCACGGACAACCCCACTGTGCCGGGTCTCGGCCGCTTGCTGTCTTTGCACCGGACTTGCCATCCTGCCTTGACCGAGCGGCTACCCTCTGTGGACTGAGGTCCAAAACAAGGACCAGAGGGGCCTGGGGGTATCCACGACCTCGCTCAGCCGGTGAGGGACCGGGCGGCCACCATGCCCCAGCTCCCCCTCTGCTTCTGCCTGGCGTCCTGCCCCGGCTTCCTCGGAAGCAGGAACCCCCAGCACCGTGAGTGTGGGCCCCACTTCCCACGCCGGGCTCTTCACCCACGGCCCCCTCTGCCGCCCTCCCTGCATTGACTATGCCGACAACAAGGACGGAGATGTGGACGGGCCGGCGTGGGAGGACCCCCGCACCCACGGCGGATGGCGGCTCCGAGGATGGGCTCATCCTCAGCTGTGCTCCCGGGAGCCCGGAGCCCGAGGGCACAAGGCCTTCCGCTGCACAAGAAACGATCTCCCGTGGGGGCCGCGGGTCCCCCGGGCTCTGAGCAGGGAACCGGAGCTGCCCACATACGTCCTGCCAAGGAAGGACCAGCCCGGGCTCGCCGGCCCCGTGGCCACAAGGCTCTTCCTGCCCGCCGGTCCTCCGTGTGGGCTGGCTCACCTTCCCCTCAGCAGGGATGGCCAGGCCCTGGCCTAGCTCGGTCCCCTCCCCCGAAGCACCCCACACACACCCTGGCCACTGCCGGGTCCGGAACCCCGTTCCCATCGGGCCCCGTGCACGCCCGCACCCACGCAGGGACACACCCACGCACGCGCAGCCCACGACGAGTCCCTCGACCCGTCGTGGGAAGAGATGCTCGCTGACGGTCTCGAGGTTCCTGAAGAACCCCGTCGCTCCTGCCCAGGAACTGCCTCCTGCAACGGCATCCCCGTGAGACCCCTCCTGGCACAGACCACGTGGCTGAAACGCACACGCTGAGCACACCCCGGGTTCGGACAGGGCGTGGACCCACGGGAACACACACGCAGCTGTGAGTGGGAACCTGGGAGTCTCCTCGGGAGGATCTCCCGAGCCGGACCCACGCTGACTCCCTGACCGCCCCCCCCACCCCATTGCACACGCGGGTGCATGCCCAACACCGACGGGCCCCTGCATGCGGGCAGGGCTCAGCGCGGTGGCCTGCTGCCGTCAGCACCACCGAAACAAGTCCGATGTGTGGGGGCCACTGTCTGGACGCGGCATGGGGTGGGGGTGAGCACGGAGCGGCTGGGGGAGGGGCCCTCGGGGGCTCCGGTGTGAGGAGGAAGTCGGGGCAGGGGTCCCCAGGAAGCGGTGACCTCACTTCCCTGACCACAGAGCCCAACAGAATTGGAACCCACGTCACCAGGCACCCACATTCCAGGGACGCCCCCCTGCTCAGCTCGTTGCTTTGGACATCGTCCAACCGACACCATGTTCGCATGCTGCCTCCCAAACTCGGGACGGTGGAGACGGAGGACAGCGCGCCCGCCTACCACTTCCCCGCGTTCGGGAGGTCCTTTCAGGGCTGCCCGACGCCTCTGGCCTATCGGCCGAAAGGAGACTAAGGTGACACCGGGAGGCCAGAGCCGGCCGCCCAGCCCCACACGCTTGCATCGACGGGCGCAGCCACGGGTCCCCTCAAACGCTGGGTTTGCGTGTGTATGTGTTTTTGTGTGAGTGTGTGTGTGTGTGTGTGTGTGTGTGTGTGTGTGGCTATGAGCGTGCCTGTGCAGGTATGTGTCTGGAAGGAGGGCTCACGTGCGGTGGGGCCTTCCTGAGCAGGAGCAGGTGGATGAGGGGTCAGATGCCCGGTGGGCAGGTCGCGGTCAAGGTCAAGGCTGGCTGGGTGGGACAGGTGTGGGGGATGTGAGCTCCTGGCCAGGGTCGATCCCCAGAGCCCTGCAGGTGTGGGTCCCGGGCCCTGCAGGTGTGGGTCCCGGGACCGGGGGTAGGGCTGGGCAGGCACAGGTCTGGGGCCCACGTGGGAGCAGCAGGGGGACCGGGCAAGAGGACAGTGGGGTCGGCCGGGCGGGCCTGGGATGGCTCCGGGCCAGCGACCGGTCCCTGTCTTTACCGAAGGCCACGGAGGAAGAGAAGAGGCAGGCGGACACCACCTCCTCTCTGACCCAGGAGTCCGCAGGCCCAGGAAAGGCTTCCGAGCCTGCCAGGCCACCTGCGCAAGCCGAGCCCCAGGGTGAGAAGGAGGGGCCGGGCTGGGTGCCTGGGCGTGTGCGGGGACGGGTCGGTGCTGGGCCCACAGGGACGAGCCCCACAGGCTGGTGGGGGGCCAGGAGCAAGGAATGGGCTCAGAGCACCCAGCGGGGACACTGCCCTCGGGGAGCCGTCCCGCTGAGGGTTCCTTCCCTGGCTTCGGCCTCTCCGCCATGCCCCGCCTGGGTCCTGTGGGCGCCAAGGCACACGCAGAGGCAGGCAAGCGCGGGACCTTCTCTCCTCTCCCAGCTGCTCCTGGCAAGGAGCTCGGGCCCCTCCTGACATCAGCAGGAGCTGGGGATTGGGAGACGGTGCCTGCCGCCACCTCAGCCGGGGACCAGCCGCCAGCAGGTGACCAGGAACCGGGCCCCGCAGAGCCTGACGCTGCCCAGGAAGAGCTGGGGCCTGCTCCTGCCCCGGGCCCTGCTCCTGCTCCTGCTCCTCTCACGATCCTGCGCCTTCCCCCGTCCCTGCCTGGGCCCCTCATCCTGCCACAGGCCCCGCTCCTGCCCTGCATCCTGCACCAGCCAGCACCACTGCACCTGACCCAGCTCCAAACCCTGCCGCTGCCCCTGCCCCGTCCCCTGCCCCGGCCTTGGCCCCGGCCCCTTCCCCGGCCTGCGCCCCTCTTACTGCCCCACACCCAGCCCCTGCCCCAGCCCCTGCAAGGACACATTCCCCTTGCCCGGCCCCTGCCCCTTCGCCTGCCCCGGAGACAGCTGCTGCCCCTTCCCCTGCCCGTGCCTCTGCCCTTCTTCTGGCCCCACACCCAGCTCCTGTATCTGATCCTGCCCCTTCGCCTGCCCCGACCCCGGCCACGGACACCTGCCCTGTCCCCGCCTGTGCCCCTGATCCTGACCCAGTCCCGGCTCGGGCCCTGGATCCTGCGCCAGCCATCGCCGGGACATTTCTCCCGGCTCCAGCCCCTTCCACGGCCCCTTCCCTTGCCCCTTCCAGGATCCCTGCCCCTTGGCCTGCCCCTGCCTCTGCCCCTGCCAGGACCCCTACCCCTTCACCTGCCTGTGACCCTGCTCCTGCCCCAGACCCAGCTCCTGCCCCTTCTCCAAACCCCGCCAGGACCACTGGCCACTCCCCTGCCCCTGCCTCTGCCCTCCTTCCTGCCCCAGGCCCAGTTCCTACCCTGGATCCGGCCCCTGCCCCTGCCCCTGCCCCTGTCCGTGCCATTGCCTCTGCCCCGATTCCTGCCCCACACGCATGCCCTGCACCTCTTCCTGCCCCTGCCCCTTCCCCTGCCTGGAAGACTGCCCCTTCCCGTGTTCCTCCCTGGGTCCCTGTTCCTGCTCCAGACCCCACCCGTCCTCCTGCTCCGGCCCCTGCCCCTGCCGCTTGCCCTCGCCCTTCCCCTGCCCCTCCAAGGACCACTGGCCCTTCCCTTGCCCCTCTCAGAGCCCCTGTGTCTTCGCCTCTCCCTGCCTGGGCCCCTGCTCCTGCCCGAGACCCAGGTCCTGCCCCTGCTCCTGCCCCTTCTCCTGCTCCTGCCTGGGTCCCTCTTGCTGCTCCACACCCAGGCCCTGCCGCTTCCCCGGCCTCGGCCAGGACCGCTGCCCCTCCCTTTGCCCCTCGCAGGGCCACTGTCTCTTCCCCTGCCTCTCCCTGTTCCCAGCGGACACCTGTTCCAGCCCCACACCCAGCTCCTGCCCCTTGCTCCTGCCCTTTCCCCTGGCCCTGCCTGCACTCCTCTTCCTGGCCCTGACCCAGCTCCAGCCCTGCCTGCTGCACCGGCCGCTCCTGCTGACCCTGTCCCTCCCCTTGCTCCTGCTCCTGCCCCGGTCCCAGCTCATGCACCAGGCCCAGCTCCTGTGCCGGCCCCTGTCCCAACCCCTGCCCCTACCCCTGCTCCTGCGGGGCTCCCAGAGCCCCATCCAGAGCCCCCCGCTCTGCGGGGAGAGCTCCCTGGACGGGTAAACTCCGTTCCATGCCCCGACCCCGATGGCCCGCCGCCACGGTTCCTCCCCTCCGCCTGGGTTCTTTCTCTCTGCTTCGGTCTCACCGTCATCCTAGCTTTGCATGCCCTCGACGATCTCGCCTATCTCTTTTAAATAAAATGCATCGTTTTTCCGTGGAACCCGTGCTCAACCCTAAGTCCGTCCCCGGCGCCGCCGCCCCCCCCGCCCCCCCCACCGCCCCCCAACAGCCCAGAACATCGCTGTGGAACAACTCCTTCCCCGAAGGGGACCCTGAGCCCAAGCCCTCCCTGCCCATTGCTCCCCTAGTCCGGCCCCTCGCCACGCCTCAGCTGCTTTCTCTCTCCCTTCCTTCCCCGGATCTGGACATTTCTGGGAGGGGAATGACTCTGGAGGTGCCCGGGTGTCTGCCCACCTCTTTTCAAAGGGGACTGGGTTTTGTCCTGGGCGACTTGGACGTGGAACTTGCCCCCTGCCATACCGAAAATCCCGAAGGGTTCTAGAGGAGACGGGATCACGGAGGGCCCTTGAGTGCAGAGGGGCCCAAGGTCAGGGCCGAGACCCCTGTTCCCTCCGGGACACCACAGCTGGACCCCAGACGCGACCCGGCAGCTTCCTCCTGGGGCCTGCACACACACCAGGGCGAGGCACACAGCTGGAAGACACACCCCACACGGCATACCCATCGCTCACAACCCAAGGCCAGAGAAAGCTCTCCCCGGCCTCTGGTGCCCACCAGGCTCCAAGGCACCGGGTCCCACAACGACACAGACCGAAAGCATGCCAGGTGGATGGGGGGGGGTGCGGGGGGCCGGGGGCGGACAGGCCACGCGGGGAGCCCGTGTCAGCGATGCGGGAGCTCCCCGGGAAGGCCTCTGGCCAAGGAAACCCTACGGAGGCAGCGCGCGTCCCCCTCAGACCGGCCGGTGTCTGGCCTGAGGACCAGCAGCCCTGGGGAGAACGTGCCGACACGGAGGTCCAGGGCACGTCACCCGGAGAGAAGGGGGACGGGCACCCCTGTCTGGGACCACAGCGGGCAGCACCCATCCCAGCCCGCAGGGGCACCCATCACCTAGCAGTGCTCCCGGGACTCAGCCCGCCACCTCTGGCACGGTGTTTCACGCCAGAAGGGAGAGAGCAGGGTGAGGCAGTCGGGGAGCGCTCATGCCCAGGGACGTGGACGCCGTCCTCGGTCCCAGTGCTCAGGTGACAACGTCCTGGAGCTAACCGTCCCAGTCTCCTCCGGGGCACCGGATCCGGGAAGCCCCTCCTGAGAGCCCTCCTGCCCCCCCTGCTCCTGGGAACAGTCACAATTGGTGGATGAGGAGGTGGACAGGGTCCAGGATGGCAGAAGGCCATCCAGGATGGCCCAGGAGGAGGAAGGGCAGGACGGCGAGGACAGATGCACCTGCCCTGAGCCACCATCCAGGGTCTGGCCGGGGACGCCCTCGCACCTCCCTCCACCCAAGGACTCCAGAGGCATGGGCCGCACTCCTGTGCTTTCACGGCCTCCCTCCCTCATGCCTTCAGTCCCTCAGTCCTTCCTTCCCTCCCTCCTGCCCTCCCTCCCCGTCTAGGCCTTCCTCTTCTTTCCCTCCCTCCTTTCCTCCCTCTCCCCCAGCTTGACTCCCTCCATTCCTCCCTCACCCAGCAGAGGCTCTGGGGTCCCAGCGGGCAACTGAGCCCTGGGCCTTCATCCCGGGGGAGCAGCCCCAACCACATGGTCCCTGTCCCCGGGGCACTCACGGTCACTGTGGGCGCTGACGGGGCACGGTCCTCAGGGTGAGCAGCGGGATGGCCACCTGGAATCCGCTGCGGAACACGGGGGCCGGCTGCACAGAGGGCGGAAGAGAACGAGGCTTAGCACTGCCTCCAGAAACATCGAGTCCCGAAAAGGGACGCCAAGTCAGGATATCCTCCACGTGACGCCCTGGGCGTCCTCATGGCCCACCGGCCCCGATCTCCCGAAGCCCCAAAGACTGCGTCGGGCCGTGTTGACTGGGGCTTTGGGGCACCACTCTTGGGCCCCAGGGACAGCATCGCAGCCAACATCGCCAGGGCCTCCGAGTTTTCCTAAGGACCTCGCAGGTGCTCTGAGCCTGACGTCGTCCTCCTTGGGAAGCAATGTCCTGTCGACCCCCGTGTCTCTCCTGCCTCTTCTGGGATCCCTCAGGGGCCACACCCACCACGTGGGGCCGCCATGACCAGGACACACCCCGTGCCCCGTGGCGGGACGCCCGCCTCCAGCGCTGGGCCCCTCACAAGCCCGGTGCGCTGGGCCAGGCCTGGGCGCTCGCTCGGGGGTCCCCGGACATCTCCGGTGCAGTGCCCTGAGCCTGCCTGCGCTGGGTCGCCTCGGACCAGCCCGGGAGGCCAACCGGGGGGCCACTAGGCCAGGCAGGGAGGCGCCAGGCCAGAAGGTCCGGACGAGCCGCTCCCGGGCCCACTGTGGGGAGCCCGGGCCGAGGCTGTTCCACCAACGGAGGAGGACCTGGGCCCAGGGAGCTGAGTGGGGACAGGGCGCAATGAGCCCAAAGCAGGGCAGGGAGCGCCGTGGGGAGGCCTTGACCTCAGGCCCACTGGGAGACCGCATCCCACCCGCACGGCTCGGTCCCCCGGCGGGGGAAGGTGGTCGTCGGGATGTCCAGGCTCCCGGGCTGCACGGCCGGCAGCCGCTGGCTGGCGTGGGAGGAGGCACGGCTGGCACAGGAGAGAGCCCTCGGCAGAGAGGAGGGGGCAGGTGCTCCCGCGGCGGCAGGTGCCCGAGGGCGGGCGGCGCGCGAGGGCCTCCACAGGAAGGCAGAGCCGCGCCAGCCCGGGTGCCCCGAGGCCAAGGCCGAGACCCTCTCCAGCATTGGCCACCGCACCCTCTTGTCTCCACCGACAACCCCACTGTGCCGGGTCTCGGCCACTTGCTGTCTTTGCACCGGACTTGCCATCCTGCCTTGACCGAGCGGCTACCCTCTGTGGACTGAGGTCCAAAACAAGGACCAGAGGGGCCTGGGGGTATCCACGACCTCGCTCAGCCGGTGAGGGACCGGGCGGCCACCATGCCCCAGCTCCCCCTCTGCTTCTGCCTGGAGTCCTGCCCCGGCTTCCTCGGAAGGAGGAACCCCCAGCACCGTGAGTGTGGGCCCCACTTCCCACGCCGGGCTCTTCACCCACGGCCCCCTCTGCCGCCCTCCATGCATCGACTATGCCGACAACAAGGACGGAGTTGTGGACGGGCCGGCGTGGGAGGACCCCCGCACCCACGGCGGATGGCGGCTCCGAGGATGGGCTCATCCTCAGCTGTGCTCCCGGGAGCCCGGAGCCCGAGGGCACAAGGCCTTCCGCTGCACAAGAAACGATCTCCCGTGGGGGCCGCGGGTCCCCCGGGCTCCGAGCAGGGAACCGGAGCTGCCCACATGCGTCCTGCCAAGGAAGGACCAGCCCGGGCTCGCCGGCCCCGTGGCCACAAGGCTCTTCCTGCCCGCCGGTCCTCCGTGTGGGCTGGCTCACCTTCCCCTCAGCAGGGATGGCCAGGCCCTGGCCTAGCTCGGTCCCGTCCCCCGAAGCACCCCACACACACCCTGGCCACTGCCGGGTCCGGAACCCCGTTCCCATCGGGCCCCGTGCACGCCCGCACCCACGCAGGGACACACCCACGCACGCGCAGCCCACGACGAGTCCCTCGACCCGTCGTGGGAAGAGATGCTCGCTGACGGTCTCGAGGTTCCTGAAGAACCCCGTCGCTCCTGCCCAGGAACTGCCTCCTGCAACGGCATCCCCGTGAGACCCCTCCTGGCACAGACCACGTGGCTGAAACGCACACGCTGAGCACACCCCGGGTTCGGACAGGGCGTGGACCCACGGGAACACACACGCAGCTGTGAGTGGGAACCTGGGAGTCTCCTCGGGAGGATCTCCCGAGCCGGACCCACGCTGACTCCCTGACCGCCCCCCCCACCCCATTGCACACGCGGGTGCATGCCCAACACCGACGGGCCCCTGCATGCGGGCAGGGCTCAGCGCGGTGGCCTGCTGCCGTCAGCACCACCGAAACAAGTCCGATGTGTGGGGGCCACTGTCTGGACGCGGCATGGGGTGGGGGTGAGCACGGAGCGGCTGGGGGAGGGGCCCTCGGGGGCTCCGGTGTGAGGAGGAAGTCGGGGCAGGGGTCCCCAGGAAGCGGTGACCTCACTTCCCTGACCACAGAGCCCAACAGAATTGGAACCCACGTCACCAGGCACCCACATTCCAGGGACGCCCCCCTGCGCAGCTCGTTGCTTTGGACATCGTCCAACCGACACCATGTTCGCATGCTGCCTCCCAAACTCGGGACGGTGGAGACGGAGGACAGCGCGCCCGCCTACCACTTCCCCGCGCTCGGGAGGTCCTTTCAGGGCTGCCCGACGCCTCTGGCCTTTCGGCCGAAAGGAGACTAAGGTGACACCGGGAGGCCAGAGCCGGCCGCCCAGCCCCACACGCTCGCATCGACGGGCGCAGCCACGGGTCCCCTCAACCGCTGGGTTTGCGTGTGTATGTGTTTTTGTGTGAGTGTGTGTGTGTGTGTGTGTGTGTGTGTGTGTTTGTGGCTATGAGCGTGCCTGTGCAGGTATGTGTCTGGAAGGAGGGCTCACGTGCGGTGGGGCCTTCCTGAGCAGGAGCAGGTGGATGAGGGGTCAGATGCCCGGTGGGCAGGTCGCGGTCAAGGTCAAGGCTGGCTGGGTGGGACAGGTGTGGGGGATGTGAGCTCCTGGCCAGGGTCGATCCCCAGAGCCCTGCAGGTGTGGGTCCCGGGCCCTGCAGGTGTGGGTCCCGGGACCGGGGGTAGGGCTGGGCAGGCACAAGTCTGGGACCCAGGTGGGAGCAGCAGGGGGACCGGGCAAGAGGACAGTGGGGTCAGCCGGGCGGGGCCGGGAAGGCTTCGGGCCAGCGACCGGTCCCTGTCTTTTCAGAAGGCCACGGAGGAAGAGAAGAGGCAGGCGGACACCACATCCTCTCTGACCCAGGAGTCCGCAGGCCCAGGAAAGGCTTCTGAGCCTGCCAGGCCACCTGCGCAAGCCGAGCCCCAGGGTGAGAAGGCGGGCCGGGGCTGGGTACCTGGGCCTGTGCGGGGACAGGTCGGTGCTGGGCCCACATGGACGAGCCCCACAGGCTGGTGGGGGCCAAGGAGCAAGGACTGGGCTAAGAGCACCCAGCGGGGACACTGCCCTCGGGGAGCCGTCCCGCTGAGGGTTCCTTCCCTGGCTGCGGCCTCTCCGCCACGCCCCGCCTGGGTCCTGTGGGCGCCAAGGCACACGCAGAGGCAGGCAAGCGCGGGACCTTCTCTCCTCTCCCAGCTGCTCCTGGCAAGGAGCTCGGGCCCCTCCTGACATCAGCAGGAGCTGGGGATTGGGAGACGGTGCCTGCCGCCACCTCAGCCGGGGACCAGCCGCCAGCAGGTGACCAGGAACCGGGCCCCGCAGAGCCTGACGCTGCCCAGGAAGAGCTGGGGCCTGCTCCTGCCCCGGGCCCTGCTCCTGCTCCTGCTCCTCTCACGATCCTGCGCCTTCCCCCGTCCCTGCCTGGGCCCCTCATCCTGCCACAGGCCCCGCTCCTGCCCTGCATCCTGCACCAGCCAGCACCACTGCACCTGACCCAGCTCCAAACCCTGCCGCTGCCCCTGCCCCGTCCCCTGCCCCGGCCTTGGCCCCGGCCCCTTCCCCGGCCTGCGCCCCTCTTACTGCCCCACACCCAGCCCCTGCCCCAGCCCCTGCAAGGACTCATTCCCCTTGCCCGGCCCCTGCCCCTTCGCCTGCCCCGGAGACAGCTGCTGCCCCTTCCCCTGCCCGTGCCTCTGCCCTTCTTCTGGCCCCACACCCAGCTCCTGTATCTGATCCTGCCCCTTCGCCTGCCCCGACCCCGGCCACGGACACCTGCCCTGTCCCCGCCTGTGCCCCTGATCCTGACCCAGTCCCAGCTCGGGCCCTGGATCCTGCGCCAGCCATCGCCGGGACACCTCTCCCAGCTCCAGCCCCTTCCACGGCCCCTTCCCTTGCCCCTGCCAGGATCCCTGCCCCTTGCCCTGCCCCTGCCTCTGCCCCTGCCAGGACCCCTACCCCTTCGCCGGCCTGTTCCCCTGCTCCTGCCCCAGACCCAGCTCCTGCCCCTTCTCCAAACCCCGCCAGGACCACTGGCCACTCCCCTGCCCCTGCCTCTGCCCTCCTTCCTGCCCCAGGCCCAGTTCCTACCCTGGATCCGGCCCCTGCCCCTGCCCCTGCCCCTGTCCGTGCCGTTGCCTCTGCCCCGATTCCTGCCCCACACGCATGCCCTGCACCTCTTCCTGCCCCTGCCCCTTTCCCTGCCTGGAAGACTGCCCCTTCCCGTGTTCCTCCCTGGGTCCCTGTTCCTGCTCCAGACCCCACCCGTCCTCCTGCTCCTGCCCCTGCCCCTGCCGCTTGCCCACCCCCTTCCCCTGCCCCTCCAAGGACCACTGGCCCTTCCCTTGCCCCTCTCAGGGCCCCTCTGTCTTCGCCTCTCCCTGCCTGGGCCCCTGCTCCTGCCCGAGACCCAGGTCCTGCCCCTGCTCCTGCCCCTTCTCCTGCTCCTGCCTGGGTCCCTCTTGCTGCTCCACACCCAGGCCCTGCCGCTTCCCCGGCCTCGGCCAAGACCGCTGCCCCTCCCTTTGCCCCTCGCAGGGCCACTGTCTCTTCCCCTGCCTCTCCCTGTTCCCACCAGACACCTGTTCCTGCCCCACACCCAGCTCCTGCCCCTTGCTCCTGCCCTTTCCCCTGGCCCTGCCTGCACTCCTCTTCCTGGCCCTGACCCAGCTCCAGCCCTGCATGCTGCACGGGCCGCTCCTGCTGACCCTGTCCTTCCCCTTGCTCCTGCTCCTGCCCCGGTCCCAGCTCATGCACCAGGCCCAGCTCCTGTGCTGGCCCCTGTCCCAACCCCTGCACCTACACCTGCGACCGGCGCAGCCACGGGTCCCCTCATCCGCTGGCTTTGTGTGTGTATGTGTGTTTATGTGTCTGTGTGTGTGTGTGTGTGTGTGTGTGTGTGTCTGTGAGCTTGCCTGTGCATACATGTGTCTGGAAGGAGGGCTCACGTGCGGTGGGGCCTTCCTGAGCAGGAGCAGGTGTCTGAGGGGTCTGATGCCTGGTGGGCAGGTCGCGGTCAAGGTCAAGGCTGCCTGGGTGGGACAGGTGTGGGGGATGTGAGCTCCTGGCCAGGGTCGATCCCCAGAGCCCTGCAGGTGTGGGTTCCGGCACCGGGGGTAGCGCTTGGCAAGCACAGGTTTGTGGCCCATGTGGGAGCAGCAGGGGGCCCGGGCAAGAGGACAGTGGGGTCGGCCAGGCGGGGCTGGGATGGCTCCGGGCCAGCGACCGGTCCCTGTCTTTGCAGAAGGCCAGGGAGGAAGAGAAGAGGCAGGCGGACACCACCTCCTCTCTGACCCAGGAGTCCACAGTCCCAGGAAAGTCTTTCTAGCCTGCCAGGCCACCTGCCGAAACTAGCCCCAGGGTGAGAAGGTGGGGCGGGCTGGGTGCCTAGGCGTGTGCGGGGACGGGTCGGTGCTGGGCCCACAGGGACGAGCCCCACAGTCTGGTGGGGGGCCAGGAGCAAGGACTGGGCTCAGAGCACCCAGCGGGGACACTGCCCTCGGGGAGCCGTCCCGCTGAGGGTTCCTTCCCTGGCTGCGGCCTCTCCGCCACGCCCCGCCTGGGTCCTGTGGGCGCCAAGGCACATGCAGAGGCAGGCAAGCGCGGGACCTTCTCTCCTCTCCCAGCTGCTCCTGGCAAGGAGCTCGGGCCCCTCCTGACATCAGCAGGAGCTGGGGATTGGGAGACGGTGCCTGCCGCCACCTCAGCCGGGGACCAGCCGCCAGCAGGTGACCAGGAACCGGGCCCCGTAGAGCCTGACGCTGCCCAGGAAGAGCTGGGGCTTGCTCCTGCCCCGGGCCCTGCTCCTGCTACTCTCAAGATCCTGCGCCTTTACCCGTCCCTGCCTGGAACCCTCATCCTGCCACAGGCCCAGCTCTTGCCCTGCATCCTGGACCAGCCAGCACCACTGCACCTGACCCAGCTCCAAACCCTGTTGCTGCCCCTGCCCCATCCCCTGCCCCGGCCTTGGCCCCGGCCCCTTCCCCGGCCTGCGCCCCTCTTACTGCCCCACACCCAGCCCCTGCCCCAGTCCCTGCAAGGACTCATTCCCCTTGCCCGGCCCCTGCCCCTTCGCCTGCCCTGGAGACAGCTGCTGCCCCTTCCCCTGCCCGTGCTTCTGCCATTCTTCTTTCCCCACACCCAGCTGGTGTCCCTGATCCTGCCCCTTCGGCTGCCCTGACCCAGGCCACGGACTCCTCCCCTGTCCTCGCCTGTGCCCCTAATTCTGACCTAGTCCCGGCTCCTGGCCTGGATCCTGCGCTGGACATCGCCCGGGGCACCTGCCCCAGCTCCAGCCCCTTCCACTGCCCCTGTCCCTGCCTCTTTCCCTGCTCCATCTCCTCCCCTTCGTGTAGTTCGCATGGTTCCCTCACAGACCCGTAGGTCTGTCCTGGCATCCAGCCGTCCTGGGCAGAACCTGTGGACACGAAAGTCCAGTGCAGTTCCCCCGGAGGGTAGGGTGTTGGGCCCCCCTGTCTGGCACAACAGTCGGCAACTCCTATCCGAGTCTGCCGTTGCAATCTTCACCTAGCAGTACTCGTCCTGGTATTCACCCCAGAAATACTGGCGCAGTTTTTAAAGATGTATTGTCAGGGTTTCCCAGCCCAGAGGTGCTAGAGAGAGCATTGAGTGGAAGAGCGCTAATGCCCAAGTGATGGATGCGATCCACTGCAACCTCCTGAACACAGCTGCCCCCCACTACCCCTTGCATTTCCTTTCCATCTGCGAGCCCTTAAGGACAGCCTCTGGCCAAACGTTCCTCCATCTACCCTGGTGATAGTTGGTATCACATACCTGTCCTCCCATATCCTCCTCCCGGGACTGAGAACAGGTGTCACCAGACAGGGGCTTGTGGAGATGAACTGTGTCTGTTGGTCCCCAAGACATCCTTCTGTCCTTAGGTCCCTGGTTAAAAAAAAGAAACAAAAAAAGAAAACAAAAAAACACTACTTAACAATGGGACTTGTCTCCTTTCGTCAATATCTTGGCTACTTCAGCCTTTGGCGGTAACTCTGCATGCCGCCCCTTCTGGGAAGAGGGTGGAGATGCCTCAGGCACTGGTGCGGGCTTTGGGTCCCCTCTGCCAGTGGGTGTTTACCAACCCTGGGCCAGCGGCCCGTTCTGCAACTTGACACGGTGCCGAAGCAGGAGAGAAGGTCACCAGGCTGACCGCCTATCCCTGTGCCTTCTGGAAGGAAACAGCCCACAGCCTTCTGGAGTGGCGCCAAGCCAACTCCAGAACTGGTTCTGCTCTTGGGCTCTGAACCGGGTCCTGGTGGCGGACTGGCTGGGAGAACGGGTGTGCACCTGGCTTTCCTTGGGAATGAATGCTGGCGCTACTCTGCCCTCCGGCGAGTTCCGTGGGAGGGAGCCAGAGTGGCTCTAGACTGTGGGGTCCCCAGCTTAACCTCTTGGGCTGCTTCCACAGCTAGCTGGAGTCCCATGCTGGGTCAAGTTCTAGGGTATACAGGGTACTAGATCTCAGCTGCCGGCAGAATTTGCGGACTCTTTTCCTTGGGGTCAGCCTGAGCTGGTCACAAGCCTTCACGCTTGACATCCTCACGGGGAGGTCGGGGACCCAGTCCCAAGACACTGGACGACAGACACTATCACCACATAGGCACAATCTCACATACCATTTTTACTCCCATGCATTTCTTATCAAGTGGAGGAATGCAACTAAAACTCTGGAATTTGGATTCCTCTTAAAAATCAAGACTGGTGCGGCACCTGGGGGGGGCCCAGTCCGTGAAGCCTCTGCCTTCACCTCGGGTCCTGAACTCAAAGCCCTGGGATCCAGTCTGGCATTGGGCTCCCTGCACAGCGGGGAATTGTCTTCTCTCTCTGCCCCATCTCCCAGGTCATTCCCACCCTCTAAATTCAACAAAGAACATCTGTTAAGGAAAAGAAAGAAAGAAAGAAAGAGAGAGAGAGAAAGAAAGAAAGAAAGAAGAAAAGGAAAGAAAGGAAGGAAGGAAGAAAGAGGAAGGGAGGAAGGGAAGAAGGTGAAAAATAACATAATATAAAGAAAGTGTGGCCATGGGGAGCCGGCCCTCCCAGGCTGCACTGCTGCCAGGAGCTGAGTAAACTAGTCCGCTCGTGCCTCACGGTCTCTACTTGGCCTTCAGGCCTCCTTCTCAGGACACATTGTGCGCCTTGGAGAAAATGAAAGAAGTAGTAGTAAGAGACAGATTATAAAGACAAAAGATACTAAAAGAAAGAAGCTATCAGTGTCTACCAGCAGGAATCCTCTACTGTCAACTGAGTTAGTAGACGCTAAATGATACAAGGGGAAAGGCCAAATAAGGGCCCAGATAATGAAGCAATTTACATATCTCCTAATATTCAACATAAAAGCATACTGTGCACTTCAAAAAAATAATATAATGGCTTCAATGAATTCTGTGCCTCTGCATTAGCATGGGTAATCAATGGTGACTACAAAGTAATTCATATCATTAATTATAAATAGCCCATTTTGAAGAAGTAAGCTACAACTGCATTGCACTTAATTTAATCAAGCATGGTACATGTTACTAATTAAGTTGAGAGTAACTAACCCAAGTGTTCAATTTCAAAAGAAATAAGGACTGGAACAGATGATATATCAACCCAATGGTGATTGACTTTGTTTTATATTCAATCAAAATTATTATATCATAGTTAACTTCAACCATTTTCACCATAATTTTACAAAGCATTTCTTGAAGAAGTAGAGATTATTCAAAAAGTTAAATAATTGCAAAGGTCCCACAGGCAATACCCTATAGCAACATTTCACACTTTTGTACTAAAATGAAGTCATGAAAATGAACTTTCCTAACACTAATATATAATATAGACTATGTATCCAGGTACTTAAATTTTATGAGCTTGAGAATATTGTACAGGTGAGCTCAGAAGATTTCAGCAAAGAAATCCTACCAGACACTTTTTCTAAACAGAAATCAATGGCAACACATGGATCATATGTAAATCAACTCAGTATCTTAAGAAGCCAATCAACATTGTTTTCTTCCTATGGATTTTGCTCACATCATTAAATTCAAAGAGTATTTTCTAGATTTCTCTTTCGTTCAGGTTCCACTATTGCTACAGAATGCAATGGTACTGAGGAGGACTATATTGAGCAGGTGAAAGCTAGATACATCCTTTTTTAAGAACAATGAAAAACTTTTTAGTGACCAAATTGCTAAGTGGATGAGTGAACTAGTGACTGATAAAGACTGCCTTCAGAATCATGTCAGTTTTCCATTTCCCAAGCTGAGCTACTTGTCAATGTTTTGATTTGCTATCTTTGTAGCAGAGACATCCAAAACACTGTCTTCTGCAAATAACTGAATTTATTTTTCTGCAAGACACATTATGTGCCATATAGAGCTTGGACAATTTCATGTTACTCATGTCCTTTACTACAGCTATTTATAAGGATGCTCCCAAAAAAGGCTGATCCTGAAGGAAATCCTAAAAGTAAAAATGAGAATGTGAATAATATAAACTTCCCTAATAATTGTGGTGAATACTTAAGCTGTACAGTTTTGGATTCCATGGGGATATTTCAATTCAGTAGATTTCTCTATAATACAATCTTCAGAGTGTTAACTGACATTCTCATCTGTGTTATGTTCTCAGACTGTAGCTAAAACATTTTCCCCCACAGGTGGTCAGTTGTATGCCAACTACTCATGTCTACCACTGTTAACAAGGTATGCTAATTTGGTCAAGGTATTCAAGATAAATAGAGTATGCAGGATTTTTATGTGGGGAGGAAACTACTGGTGTGATGGAGGGCAGAAGAGAGTCTTTCACACTGCGGAGCACACAGAGAGGATGAATCCCAGTGATATTTGCCTGTGAAAACAGGAGGGGCCAAATTGTGGGTTCCTGGGGAGCTCAGAGGACATTACTAAGCAGAGTCCCTGCCCTTAAAGACATAGTAGGACAAATAACCTATGCAGATACAGCCTATAAGCAGCAGTTTGAAAAATGCTGGGGGTTGGGGCAGGGGCAGGGAGAAGGCAGCAGATGGGAGGGAGAGGGATTTGCTCATCTTAGAGCATGGCCCAGAGAAAGAAGGATCACAGAGAGAGCCCTTCAGGAGCAAAGGAGCTGGCAGTTGCCATTTTCCCCACCCTCAGCATAAATAACCACCAACTCCAGGAATTAGCCACAACACTCATTATCTAACTGACTTGCACCAAGCCTGCTCCCCTCCCCACCAAGGCTTTCACAGTCATGCTCCCCTTAGTCCTGGTGCTGCAGATCCCACCCTCAGGAGAGCAATGCAAACCCTGCCAACATATGTCCTGACCCTTGTGTTTTGTGGGACTTTACTTTTGGGGGTGCTAGGTCTCCTTTAGCAAGCAGAGCACCACACAACTTGTTAAAATGCACCCCACCACCCCTGCTCAGGACCAGACATTGCCCATGAGAGGCAAAGAGAGCCTCTTCAGACAACTGGAAAGGAAAAATAGACCAAGACTCAACAGGAGAGCAGACATAAGACATAGGAGATGCTCCCTGAACTGCCAGGCCCTGGAGAACAGGCTACACTGCTCTGCAGGGCACTACAGGACTCCTTCTTCATAAGGCTATTATCATTAAGGACAAGAGAAATAGCTGAATTCCCTAAAAAAACAAAACAGAAACAGAAAGTCAGACAGGAGGAGCAGACAGAGAAATAGCTCCCAAATGAAGGAACGGAGTCAAACTATGGCAAGGGGCCAAAGCAAAACAGTTATAAGTAATATGCCCGGTAGAGAATTTAACGTAATGGTCATACCCCACCTATACGCTGCCTTCAAGAGGCTAATTTCAGAAAAATGATCATGAAGATACTCACTGGACTTGAAAAAAGAGTAGAAGACATCAATGAGCCCTTAACATAAAGATAAAAAAGAACCAATCAGAGATCAAGAACACAAAAAATGCAATACAATTCACAGAATAAACAGCAGACTATATGAAGCAGAGGAATGAACACATGACCTGGAAGACAGAAAAATGACGAGTAATCAAGCTGAGCAAAGAAAAGGAAAGAAACTTAAGCAAATTGTGAATAGTCTTAGGGGACTCAGTGATTCCATCAAGTATAATAACACTCGCATTATAGGTGTCCCAGAAGAAGGGAGAAAAGGGGGCAGGCAATGTTTTTGAAGAAATAGTAGGTAAAAATTTTCCTAATCTGGGGAAGGAAACAGAGATACAGATCCAGGACGTATAAAAATCCCCCTAAAAATCTAACCCAAGGGGGTCCACACCAAGAGACACAGGAATCAAAATGGCAAAAGGTAGCAATAAATAACAACAACAACAATAATGTAAAAGCTGTAAGAGAAAAGAAGGCTGTTATATATAAAAGAAACCCCATAAGGCCATCAGTCAATTTTTCATCAGAAATTTTGCAGGCCAAAACAGAATGGCATGATATATTCAAAGTGCCAAAAGGGAAATATCTTCAGCCAAGAATACTCTATCCAGCAAGACTATCATTCAAAATAAAGGAAAGGTAAAGAGATTCTCAGACAGATAAAACTAAAAACTTCATGACTATTAAGCAATCCCTATAAGACATATTAAAGAGGATTCTTTGAATGGAAAGGAAAGACCATAAACGAGAGCATAAAACAAAACAAAACAAAACAAAAACAAAACACAAAATAAGTGAAAATAAGTATTTCTGTAAAGACCAGTCAAGGGATTCATAAAATAAAAGATGCAAAACATGGCACCACACATCTAAAATGTGGACTTGGGGGGAGAGGAACTAAAAAATAGGTTTCAACTTCAGCAACGATATATCAAGTTAATATAGACTGTTATATGCAGAAGATGTTATATATAAACCTAATGGTAACCACAAATCAAAAACTAACAAGAAATATGCAAAGAAAAAAGAGAAAGGAATCCAAGCACATCACCTCCAGCCAAGAAATCATAAAAGAGAGACCAAGGGACGAAAGGAACAGAGAAAATCTATAGAAACAAACACAAAACAAGTAACAAAATGGCAATAAATACATACCTATCAATAATTACTTCACATGTAAATGCACTAAACACTCCAATTAAAATATACCAGGTGACAGAGTGGATTTAAAAACAACAACAACAACACAACACCCACCTATATGCTGCCTCCAAGAGGCTAATTTCAGGGAAAAACAAAAAACAAACAAACAAAACCAACCTTGCAGATTGAAAATGAGGGGATGGAAAAACATTTATCATGCAAATGGGTGTCAAAAGAAGAGCAGAGTAGCAATACTTATATCAGACAAAGCAGACTTTAAAACAAAGACTGTAACAAGTTTCAAAGAAGAACACTATATAATAATAAAGAGGACAGTCCAATAAGAGGATATAGCAATGGGAAATATTTGTGTGCACACCATGGGGGAGCAAAATATATAATGCTGCTAATACAAGGCATAAAGGAAATAATTGATAATAATAATAGAAGGGGATTCTAACACCCTACTTACATTTATGGACAGATAATCCAAACATAAAATCAACAAGGAAACAGTGGCCTTGAATGACACACTGGACCACATGGATTTAACAGACATATTTAGAACATTCCATCCTAAAACAGTAGCTTTTCAAATGCATACAGAACATTCTCCAGAATAGACTACACATTAGGCCACAAAACAAGTCTCAACAATTTAGAAAAATCTGTCATATCATGTATCTTCTCTGGTCACAATGATAGGAAACTAAAAATCAACCACAAGAAAAAAATCTGGAAATAACACAAATACACAGGGGTTAAATACCATGCTCCTAACAATGAATGGGTCAACCAAGAAATCAAGGAAAAATAAAAAGTTACATGGCAACGAATGAAAATGAAAACAGAATAGTTGAAATTCTTTGGGATTCAATAAAAGTGGTTCTAAGAGGGAGGTTTATAGCAATACAGGCCTACCTCGAGTAGCAAGAAAATTCTCAAACAACCTAATAACCTTACTCTAAGGGAACTACAAAAACAAAACAAAAAAAAACCAAATCCAGCAAAAGGACAGAAATAATAAAGAATTAGAGTGGAAATAAATGATATAGAAATTAAATAACAACCAATACAATGGAATGGATCAATAAAACAAGGAGCTGATTCTTTGAAAAAATAAAGTTGATAAACCTCTAGCAAGACTCATTAAAAAAAAAAGAGGACTCAAACTCACTAATGAAAAAGGAGAAATAAAAACCAAGAACACAGATATTATAAATATTAAATTATGAAAACCTTAATGATAACAAATTGGATACCTTAGAATGGATAAATTCTTAGAAACACATAACTAACCAAAATGAAAGCAGGAAGAAATGAAGAAACAGAAAATATGAACAGACCAATTACCAGCAATAAAACTGAATCAGTAATCCACAAATTTCCAAAAAACAAAAGTCCAGGACCAGATGGCTTCACAAGAAAATTCTACCAAACATTTAGAGAGGCTAACACTCCTTCTTCTCAAACCATTCCAAAAAATACAAAAGGAAGGAAAACTTTCAAATTCTTTCTCTGAGGCCAGGATGGCCCTGATACCAGAACCAGATAAAGGCATGACAAAAAAGAAACAAACAAAACAACAAAAAACTACATTACTATGATGCACAAATCCTCAGCAAAAATATAGCAAACTGAACCCAACAATACATTAAAAAATACACCACAATCAAGTGGGATTTATTCCTGGAATGCAAAGGTGGTTCAACATTTGAAAAACAACCAATATAGTACATCACATCAATGAGAGAAGGACAGAAACCATATAATCATTTCAACAGATGCAGAAAAAGCACTTGACAAAGCACAACGTTCATTCATGATAAAAATCTTTTGCAAAGTAAGACTAGAGAGAACACATCTCAAAATAATAAAGGCCTTACATTAAAAACTCACAGCCAGCATCATACTCAAAACTGAGAGCTTTTCTGTTAAGGCCAAGAACAAGAAAATGATGTCCACTCTCACCACTTTTATTTAATATAGTACTAGATGTCTCAGCCATAGCAATTAGACAACATAAAGAAATAAAAGGCATCCAAATTGGTAAGGAAGAAGTAAAACTCTTGGTATTTGCAGATGTAGTGTGGTAATCTATATGTAGAAAACCCTAAGGACACCACCCAAAACTGCTATAACTGATAAATGAATCCAGTAAAGTTGCAGGATATAAAAACCCATGTACAGAAAACTGTTGCATTCCTATACAATCATAATGAAGCAGCAGAAAATAAATTAAGAAAATGGTCCCATTTACAACTGCACCAAAAACAATAAAATATCTAGGAATTAAACATAACCAAGAGGTGAAAGATATATACTCTGAAAATTATCAAGCACTGGCAAAAGAAATCCAAGCAACACAAAGAAATTGAAAGGCATTCCACGCTCATGGGTTGGAAGAATGTATACCATTAAAATGTATATACTAGTCCAAGAAATTTACAGATTTAATGCAATCTCTATCAAAATACCAACAGCATTTTTCACAGAAATGGGACAAATGATCCTAAAATGTGTACGGAACCCCAAAGACCTCAAATAGCAAAGCTATCTTGAAAAAGAGAAAATAAAAGTGGAGGAATCACAATTCAGATTTAAAGTTATAAAGCAGTAGAAATTAATCCAGTTTGGTACTGGCATGAAAATAGACACACAGATAATGGATTAGAATAGAAAAGCCAGAAACAAAGCAATGATTATCTGGACAGTTAATCTTTGGCAAAGGAAGATGAATATGTAATGGAAAAAAAGACAGTCTCTTCAAACAATGGTATTGGGAAAACTGTACATCTACATGCAAATGAATGAAATGGGACC
Source organism: Meles meles (assembly GCF_922984935.1). Lineage (NCBI taxonomy): Eukaryota > Metazoa > Chordata > Mammalia > Carnivora > Mustelidae > Meles > Meles meles. The sequence continues at coordinate 761,122 of NW_025721113.1, read as the reverse complement.
ATTTTCTTTTACCATATAGAAAAATAAACTCCAAATGGATTAAAGACCTAAATATAAGACATGAAACCATGAAAATCCTAGAGAAGAGCAAAGAGCTGCTATAGCAACTTCTTACTGGATATATCTCTGGAGGCAAGGGAAAAAAAAAGGCAAAAATACACTATTGGGGTCTCATCAAAATACAAAGCATTTGCATAACAAAGGAAATGATCAAATAAAAATAAAAGGCCACCAATTGAAAGGGAGAAGATATTTGCAAATGACATATCTGATAAAGGGTTCTTATCAAAAATATGTAAAGAACCCATACAACTCATTACCCCAAAAAAACAAATATTACAAAAAAAAAATAGAAGACATGAACAGACATTTCTCCAAAGAAGACATCCAAATGGCCAGCAGACATATGAAATGATGCTCAATATCACTTATCAGGTACATGCAAATCAAAACTACAACGAGCTATCACCTCACACCTGTCAGAAGGGCTAAAATCAAAACTACAAGAAACAAGTGTTGGCAAGGATGTCGAGAAAAAGGAACTCTTGGGCACTGTTGGTGAGAATGTGAACTGTTGCAGCAACTGTATGAAACAGTAGGGCAGTTCCCCCCAAAATTCAAACAGAAATACCCTACAATCTAGTAATTGTACGATTTGGTATTTACCCTCAAAATACAAAAGCACTAATTCAAAGGGATACATGCACCTCTAGATTTATTCAGCATTATCTACAATAGTCAAATTATGGAAGCAGCCCAGTGTCCATCCACAGATGAATGAATAAAGATAAAGTGATGTTTACATATACAGCAGAGTATTACTCATCCATTAAGAAGAATGAAATCTTGCCATTTGCAATGACATGGATAGAGTTAGAGGGTATAATGCTAAGTGAAATAATTCGGTCAGAGAAAGACTCACTCATATGTGAAATTTAAGAAATAAAAAAGGCACAAAGGAAAAAAAAGAGAGAGAGACCGAGAGAGAGAGAGAGAAATAGAGACAAACCAGGAGACAGAGTATGAAGAACAAACTGACATTTATCAGAGGAAAGGTGAGTGGCAGTATGGGTTAAAAAGGGTATGGGGAATAAGAACATACTTATTTCAATGAAAATAAAATAAAACAGGGGCACTTGGTTGGCTGAGGTGGTTAAGCATCTGCTTTAGCTTAGGTCATGATCCCAGAGTCCTGAGATAGAGCCCTGTCTCAGGCTCCCTGCTCACCAAATAAAATCTTAAAAAATAAAAAAATAAAATAAAATAATAAAAAAATAAAGTAGTGCTTAGCACAAAGTTGTCTAGATATAGATATTGATATAGATACATAGATAGATAGATTGCATGCATTTTTTTTAAATTTAGTCCTCTTAACACCATATGAAGTATTACTAACTTAGGACTTAGGTGTACAGGTAAAGAAAGGAAGACCAGCAAAAGTCAGCTATGTGCCAAGGATAACAACCAGAAAACAGATGATCTGGGATTTGAGCCGAAGACTGCATCTGCCAGATGCAAAAGGCTACCTGCCCCACTGCCTATTCTTCCAATCTGCCTAATCCCCCACCCAGTTCTGTGACAGTATGTATACTCTATATGTCATTTGATACAATGATTTTAAATTTGTCATTCAATGCATTTTTGTTAAATGCCAAATTCAAGGTTATTTCCTTATCTCATTCATTTCTCTTTAGCATAAATTATACTTCTCAATGTTCTTTAGTAAATAGACCACTGGAATTTTTATAGATTTTAAATTTAGTAATTGCATTTAAAAATCCCCATTGCCACATAAATATGAATTCCAACTGATGAGCATAAAATAATTTACTGAACTGTAATCATAATATATTTTTTAAAAGCATTTTCCTGAGTTTGGTTTCACATAGTGAAGAAAACACTGTCAGTTTTTCATTACAAACTACACTATTTAGAGCCTTTCTAACTTAGAAAACACATGTGGAAAACTGACATGTAAGATCCTGGTGTGAGCCTCCTTTAACAAATTTTAAACTCTTTAAGCAAATATCATCCTAGCATTTACCCACTATGCACTGCTTTTTGATGGAAAATGCCCTTTGGGTTTCTCAGCAAGACTAGCACATTTTTTAAGTGGAGAGATATTTTTCTTTTCTATAAAGACAGGAGAAGTTCCTTGTAAATCCTGCTACCTTCTCTTCCAGTAAGCTTTCTTCTTGACCCAAAAAGATTCTTATAGGACTCTAATACAATTACCTTGACTTCAGGTCTAGACATGTCAAGTTGTATGTGTTTGAACTCTGAGCCGTGGTGTCTATAAGGGGATAGAGAACATCTCTCCTTTTCTACACATAGTATCTCACAGGGGAGATGACATAGGGCATGTGGAAGCAGTTTGAAAACTATCAGGCTGTGTAAAAATATAAGATTAATACTATTCACAGAAGTTGTACAAGAGAACACACCATTGTTTTGTTTTGCTTTGGTTTGGTTTGGTTTCGGTTTTGTTTTAAGAGAGAGAGAGAGAGAGAGAGAGAGAACGTGCAGGTGAAGGGGCAGAGGGAGAGAGAGAATCTAAAGTGGTCTCCACACCCAACACAGAGCTGGGCCCCCAAAATCAAGCAATGTGGGGCTTGATCTCATGACCCTGAGATCATGACCTGAGCCAAAATCAAGAGTTAGATTCTTAACCCACTGAGCCACCTAGGAACCACAAGAATATAGTTTTGATCTGAAATATGAGACACAAGATGTCCAAAACCAACGTGTTCATCTCCTCTTTCCAGTTCCAATTTGTCCTATTTCCTCTTTCCTCTCATGTAAAGGACATACCCCCATGACAACCAAGCCAGAAACCTGACAGCATCTAAACCCACCACATCCACTTCACTCCAGATACAACTGCTAACCAGTTAGTAAGCCTCACTTCTCTGCACCCTCACATCCGTCTTTACTCCTTACCACATTAATCTAGGCCTTCATCACTTCTCATGCAGATGATTGTATGGTCCCCACAGGGGACCTTGCACCTTTTAGTTCAGTATCGAGTGGCAGCCAAAATGACTCTCCTAAATAGAAAATCTCACTTTGCCACATCACTACTCAAAACAATGGGTTCCTGCTACTCTCAGGATTAAGAGTAAAGCATTTATGATATTTTCTAGGGTCATTTTTGATCCCCCTTTAGTTCCCGATTATCAGCTGGGGATCAGCTTTGCTGGAATTTGCAATTCTGTGAAATCCTCATGCTCCCTGTAACACAGGGGCCTTTAAAAGTGCCAATACACTCATTCCAATCACAGAGACCTGATTATTGTCAGATCTCTCTTCTTAGCACATTTGAAAAAGGATTTGTTCCCTTTTTGTAGATACCCCAATTGCAGAGATCTGATCCACTGCTACAGATAACTGAGAAATGGTCCCAACTAGAATTTGGCATAGAATGAGAGGAAAGTGTCAAAGACCCTGATGAACAGTACAGATTGATTTGAAATTGAAGTGTGTGATTATCAATTAAAAATTCTTATGAGCACATAAGGAAGGTATGTATTGATGAAAGAACCACCACTAAATATAAATTTTATGTCATGGAAATTAAGGGAAATTTGGGACCTAGAAAAAATAAAATAGCATTATCTTTAACCAAAAGAAAAATATTTACACATGTAATATTTACCAAAAATATTTTTTGACATATATTACTTACTTCAGGGGTACAGGTCTGTCACTCAACAGCCTTACACAATACATTAGCATTCACCATAGCACATACCCTCTCCAATGTCCATCACCCAGTCACCCCATCCCTCCCACTTCCCTCCCTTCCAGCAACCCTCAGTTTGTTTCCTGGTAATATTTTTATGTTTACAAAAGTAATGATGGCAATGGTAATAGTGATAGAATGGTTAACACTTAATAAACATAACTGTGTACCAAGCTCTACTTGATGTTTTTCGTGGATTATTTCATTTAAATCTTGATACAATCCTATTAAGAAGTTCCTTAAATATCTCATTTTATAGATGAACACACTAATGTTAAGATGCTAATTAATTTGCCTGAAGTCACACAATTAGTAATAAAAAAATTAGCACTCGATTTAGTGTAACCCCAAATCATTCAAACCAAATATAATGTGCATATTGTGGATATAAGGGCTCATAAGTATGTATCTATTATAGCATGAGTTTATTAGGAATCAAAATAAAAAGCAATCCTATTTTCTTCCAAATAAATTTTTCTCCCATTGGGGAGACATTTGAGATAAAATAGTTAATATAAATGAAAGCAATAATGATTACCTACTATAATAGAGCCTAAATAATATTCTTCATTTCATGAGCATAAATACCCACAACTTGTTAATAGGCACTGTATACACTGCATATTTGGGAGACATGTGTATAAATTATTCAATTCTCAATATTAGTCACAGTTGTATTTTATAAGATCCTCCCTAGATACCACTATCATTCAGAAACCCATGGAGTTTGGCTTATAGGAATCATTTTGAGGGGCGCCTGGGTGGCTCAGTGGGTTAAGCCTCTGCCGTCAGCTCAGGCCATGATCTCAGGGTCCTGGGATCAAGCCCCACATTGTGCTCTCTGCTCAGTAGGCAGTCTGCTTCCCCCTCTCTCTCTCTGCCTGCCTCTCTGCCTACTTGTGATCTCTGTCTGTCAAATAAATAAATAAAATCTTTAAAAAAAAGAATTATTTTGAAATTTGGATTCTGAATCTTGTGAACGGCTTCCTAAATTTGGAAGAATTCTAATGAGTATCTTCTTTTTCATATTGACCACTTACTAAAAACAGGTATTTGAAGCAGGCATATATTTTATTTTTATAAGTTTCATATTTTAGTAAAATACCTTTTTAATCCAAATTTTTATTTCTCAATGAATGAATAATAAAAGGAACCTCTAAGGGAAAAACAAAACAAAACTTTTTGATTCATTAATGTGCAGAAACACCATTCCTTATATTTTTTACAATTATATTGGCAAATAATTGGCAAAGTAAGTTCTTCAGTCATCCAGGGTTCCTTGGCAGATAAAATTCTTTGAAATACAGGTGCTGATGAAAAGTGACTCCGGGAACATCCAGGAACATCATTATGCAATACAAATCTTTTAATATCAGGCTAAATTATTATTTTTCAATACTAGGGAATTTATTTTTACTTTGTCTTAACTAAACAATCAAATGGCAGTGGATAAATAAGTCCTTAAAGCCAAGTGCCTTGCAATCCAGTTATTACTATGGTGATATTTGCACTGATGGAGATAAATTAGTTTATGATAAAAAATGTAGTCTATAAGGCTTCTTAATTTCTCTGAAGTTTCTGGCAATGTGAGACGTATCTGGCAAGATTAGTACTAGAAAAATGTTAAGCATTTGTATCCCCAGAGTTTTATTTCAAAAATATTTTTCTCATTTATATAAATACTTGGAGATAGAGAAATGTAAAAAGATCTCCTACAATGAGCTGGGAAATGATTTTGCTAGGAGTTGTGTGTGTGCTTGAGAGCAAAGAGAGATTCAATCAAGGAGGACCATTTAATTAAAGTGCTAGCTAATTATCTTCAGTTTATTTTCTTCTTTTTTCTTTCTTTTATTAAAGAATTCAGTGTTTACAATGACTTTTGGTATAATATAAACTCAAGGGAATTTTATAGCTTTTGGAGATTATAAATAAATCCCATCTATCCATGCATTATATATAAATTGGAAATTGATAAAATATTTAAGGTATACAAGAAAGTAGTAAAAAGTGATATTCAATTTTTGAAAAGAAATATCGCTGATCATCAGAAGTATTTAAGTAAAAAAATGAAAAGTGTACCTTGAGTTTATGGAGACTGATAGACCTAGAAGAAATCGCAAGAGACCCACCAACTCAGTTCTAACCTAGGAACAAAGGAGCCTTCATGAAAGATCTTGAAGAATTTAATACATATCTGTGGCAAATCTTAGAGTATCTGCAATTTACCAATGTGGAACTCCAAGGAGAGATGGGGAAATGCACCAACCTAAGCTAACTCAGGCAAGACGCCCAGTGTACAGACCCTACCCTGCAGGACTGACTCTCAGAAGACAGCTGAGCAAACCTGGCAAACCTGAGGTCCCAGCTTCCGTACCACATGGGTTTGCCCTGGGCATTAATCTATAGTTCCCACTTCTGCGTGAATGCAAGCTTCCTTTGAGGCCCAAGCTTCCTTTCCCCTCTAGGTCTTTCCATCATTTCTCTCTGAGGACAGAGACGACCACCCATCTCAGCATCAATCCTTTCCTCTCTGCTCACTACCTTTAATTTTGCCTTGAGTAATACTTTCTTCTCTCAGTGGCAAGAGAAAGGCAAGTTTCCTGGGTCCAGGCTGTCGCGTTAGAATAAGTTATGCTTTTATTAATATTCTTCAGTGCTATAAGCTTCGCAAAATAAATGGCATGCCCAGAACAAGAAGTTTCAAACTGACATACAGCCCATTATCATATATATATATATATATATATATATATATATATATATATATATATATGTATGCCAAATTAGTGAAAATGCTAAGCAGAAAGGAAACACACGAGAATCGTTACAAGTCAGTACACCGTATCGTTCTCCGGCTATTTGAAAAATTAAAGCACTTCATTTTTTGAAGTGATCACATTATTATCTAAAGTTATAAATACTGTCAAAATTAAAACATATCCCTTTCTCTCTCTTTCTCTCTCTCCCACACACACACACACGCGCACGCACATATGGCAAGGGGAAACAAAATAATTTATTTACTTGACAGAGAGAGACACAGAGAGAGAGGGAACACAAAGAGGGGGAGAGGGAGAGGGAGAAGAAGGCTTCCCACTGAGCAGGAAGCCCAATGTGGGGCTCCGTCCAAGGACTCTGGGATCATGACCTGAGCCAAAGACAGCTGCTTAATGACTAAGCCACCCAGAAGCCCAAAACAAAATAAATTCTAATTTATACTTTCACCTGGAGAAGAGAATTCAAAACAAAATATTTTCCAGTGGTTTCTACCTCACAATAAAGAATCTTTCACCAATTCTACTGCTTTGTCAAAACTGACTAATTCTGTTTGACCATTTTCTTTGCCTCCACTGCTAGCGCCTGACAAATACATAAAACTACCAGAAAATAACACAGCAAGAGGAAGAAGGAAATGAATCCAGGATACATTTTTGTTAGAACTGCTAACTCAAGTAACTTCAACATTTTCATAAGAAATGACAAAATAATTAGAGATACAAGATTTAAACCTATGATCTATATGAAAATAAACAAAATCTCCACTTCATTTGGTTTATAATTGTACACACATACACAAATAAATGTAGTCATCTATGCTTTTTTCCCTTAATGTGATGTATATAAAATAAACACCTCATTTTCAAAACAGGTGAACATATTTAATATTAGAGGTATTTAAAAAAAATAAGGGAACTTCTTTAGACTAAGATTAGAGCATGTGGAAGAAAAGAGCTCTTCAATTTGCTTGGCTGTGCAGATAATTCTACGGCCTGATTAAGTGCATGGACTGGGGTGCATGGACTGGGTTAGACTGTCTGGATTCAAACCCCCTTTTGCCATTTATGAGCTGTGTGACCTTTGCCAAATTACTTAACCTCTCTGGGCTGCAATTTTCTCACCTGTAAAGTGGGCTCAATAATAGTATCTACCTCAAAGGGCTCTTATTGTAAGATTCAATGCATTAATATTTGTAAAGCGCTAACAACACTGTCTCATGGTGGCATATAGTTGACATGTTAATAAGTACTTGTGGATTCAAAAGCAGTTTTAATTTCCCCTTCTGCCCTACAAATCCTTAAGAAATTATTTTCAGCGAGGCTGAATCTTGATCAAAAGTAATAGTTCGAGTCCAAAAATGCAGAAAACAGTCCATTTCTGCAGAAAAAACTACACTAAAATGGTTAGTTTTCTATGGAAATGGTTGATTCAGATCTTCAAGTTCCAACCCCCAAACCCTTTTAAAGGTACTACTCTACAGACCTGATAAGAAAAAACGATATTCTTTTCCCAATACATTTCCTAAGTAAGAATGAAACTAAGAGGACTGAAGCACAAATGGAGTACAGTAGTCATATGAAATAAATTGCAAACCGAAAGAAATTTTAACCTCAATGCTAATTTATCTTCTGTAATTAAACTTGCAGTTTTTCATAATGAAATACAATGAAGAATTTTCAAATTCAGTATATGATATTCATTTCACTAGCAGTGAGAAAATGAAACGTTCTCATTGCACTTCACTTGGCTACCATGTTGGTGAAACCCAAGAATTAGTTATTTTAAAAGGCCACAGGCAAGATCAAATCGATGTCTCCTGGACCAAAACCCTCACCCACGTGAATAATAAGTGAACCCCTTGCCTCCTTCCTGTAAAATGGTTCATTCTCAGCTCATCCATATTTATAGCAAATCTCTTAATATGGCTTCCAAGCTAACAGCAGCTTATAAGCAGCAAAATAGAAGAATGAAAAGATGGACACAAAAACACTGACAAAAGCAAACCACATGCATGAAAGAATAATCACGGAAAAGATTCAAAATGCCACCGGGTAGGTGTGGGTGTGCACGTAGGCTTACACACAGACTGTCCGAATGAATGTATTCCAGCAACAGAGGAGGCTCGAGGCTCTGCTACAATACAAAATGATAACTAATTCCCAGCAGGATGGCTCTGAGTTACCAGGCTTATGGGATCTCAAGTACATTCCCTTTAACAAGGCAAGTGACGATTTACTGTTATTTAGTACTTACTAAGTGCCTTATGTTTTAAGGGCTTTATATACATTCATTCAGTAAAAGTGTCTACGAAGCACTTATTCATTGAATCCTTGCCCAGCCAGACCTGAGATAGGGTTTATAATCTCCCATTTATGAAAGGGGAGACAGTATTAAACCTATGTAGTCATCTATGTAGTCATCTATGATGTATGTAGTCCCAAAGCTGGAAGATAGTAGGGCTGGAAGGTGACTCCAGATCTCTGCATTCCAGACGTAAGCTCACATTTTCAGAGCTCTTCAAGCAGTAAGCCTCAGTGCAGAAATCTTGAGTTTTCGACTACCATCTCATATGGAAGAACACCTGGAAGGAGGTCTTAAGGCATTTGAGAAATATCTGTAAAGAGGGGGACACCAGGATGACTCAGTCATTAAGGATCTGCCTTCGGCTCAGGTTATGATTCTAAGGCCCTGGGATTGATCTTGCATCAGGCTCCCTGCTCAGGGGGAGACCTGCTTCTCCCCCTCCTTACATTTCCTCTCTCAATCTGTCAAATAAATAAATCTTTTTTAAAAAGTCTGTGAAGTAAAAAGACTTCAGCTATTTCTATGTTATATATATAAACTATATTAAATGACTCATTTTTCACCTTCAGATACTCTGTCGGAAGCATATATACAGACAGTAGAAAAGGGTGGGTTAACTCTCCTTCACCTCCTCTTGACTTACTCTTTGTTTGCAGTCTGCTCACAAACAACATAGCAAGACAGAGACCTTCAATCCAGTCATTAGCTATGACTCCGGAAAAAGCCTCTGAAACAAACACAAATGAAAAGGTCCCCTGGGAATATCAATCACCTCAACTCTTTTCCATTCCTCCTCGACCCCTTTATCGAGTCCCTCTTTCCAGCTCAGATCGCTGACATCTGCTTCAACTTTCTAAGACCCTTACTCCTGGGAAATTTTCTTGACATTGCTACTGATTTCTCATCCTTCTATGATTGCCTTCAGGTATAAATTACTTCAAAATTAACTATTTTTTTTTATTTTTAAAAGATTTTATTTATTTATTTATTTATTTTTCTGAGAGAGAGTGCACCTGAGTAGGGGAGGGGGTAGAGAGGGAAAGGCAGTGAGAGAATTTCAAGCGGACTCATGCTAAGCACAGAGCACACAGGGGCTCAATCTCATGAGCCCAAAATCATAACCTGAGCTGAAACCGAGAGTCTGATGCTTAACAGAATGTACCACCCAGGTGGCCCCAGAAATAACTATTTCTAATTAAAACCATGAATATTAGATTAGGTAAACTTTCCTTTTTACACTTGCATTAATTTCTTCAATTTCTTTTCAGTGTTCCAGAATTCATTGTTTATGCAAAACACCCAGTGCTTCATGCAATACATGCCCTCCACCATACCCACCACCAGGCTCACCCAACATCCCACCCCCCGCCACTCCAAAATCCTCAGATTGTTTTTCAGACTCCACCATCTCTCATGGTTCCTCTCCCCTTCCAATTTCCCCCAACTCCCTTCTCCTCTCCATCTCCCCATGTCCTCCACATTATTTCTTATGCTCTACAAATAAGTGAAACCATATGATAATTGACTCTCTCTGCTTGACTTATTTCACTCAGCATAATCTCTTCCGGTCCCGTCCATGTTGCTACAAAAGTTGGGTATTCATCCTTCCTGATGGATGCATAATACTCTATACTCTATATGGACCACATCTTCATTATCCACTCTTCCGCTGAAAGGGCATCTTGGTTCACTCCACAGTTTGCGGACTGTGGCTATTGCTGCTGTGAACACTGGGGTACAGATAGCCCTTACCTTTCACAATATCTGTATCGTTGGGGTAAACAGCCAGTAGTGCAATACAGGCTCATAGGTAAGCTCTATTTTTAATTTCTTAAGAAATATCCACACTGTTTTCCAAAGTGGCTGTACCAACTTGCATTCCCACCAACAGTGAAAGAGGGTTCCCCTTTCTCCACAACCTCCCCAAAACACAGTGTTTCCTGTCTTATTAATTTTGGCCATTCTAACTGGTGTCAGGTAATATCTCAATGTGGTTCTGATTTGATCTCCCTGATGGCCTGTGATGATGAACATTTTTTCAAATGGCTGTTAGCCATTTGTATGTCTTCATTGGAGAATTGTCTATTCGTGTCTTCTGCCCATTTTCTGACATGATTATCTGTTTTGTGTGTATTGAGTTTGAGGAGTTCTTTTTAGATCCTGGTATCAGCCTTTTGACTGTATTGTCATTTGCAAATATTTTCTCCCATTCCGTGGGCTGCCTCTTTGTTTTGTTCACTGTTTCCTTTGCTGTGCAGAGCCTTTTGATCTTGATGAAGTCCCCAAAATTCATTTTTGCTTTTGTTTCCTTTGTGTTTGGAGACATGTTTTGAAAAAGTTTCTGTGATCGATCTTGAAGAGGTTACTGCCTATGTTCCCTCTAAGATTATGATGGATTCCTGATTCAGGTTGAGGTCTTTTATCCATTTCGAGTGTATCTTTGTGTATGGTGTAAGAGAATGGTCGAGTTTCATTCTTCTACATTTAGCTGTCCAATTACTGGACACCATTTATTGAAGCACCATTTATTGAAGAGACTGTCTTTTTTCCACTGTGTATTTTGTATTTCCTGATTTGTCAAAGATTATTCGACCATAGAGTTGAAGGTCCATATCTGCACTCTCTACTCTGTTCCACCGGTCTGTATGTCTGGGTTTGTGCCAGTACCATGCTGCCCTGGTGACCACAGCTCTGTAGTAAAGCTTGAAATCAGGCAATGTGATGCCCAGAGTTTTTTCTTTTTCAACATTTGCTTATCAATTCAGGTTCTCTTCTGATTCCATACAAATTTTAAGATAGTTTGCTTCAGCTCTTTGAACAATGCCTGTGGAATTTTGATCAGAATGGCATAGAATATAGATTGCTCTAGGCAGTATAGATATTTTAACAATGTTTATTATTCTGATCCATGAACATGGAATGGGTCTTCCATCTTTTTGTGTCTTCTTCAATTTCATTCATGAGTGTTCTCTAGTCCTCGAGTACAAATCCTTTACCTCTTTGGTTAGGTTTACTCCCAGGGATCTTATGGTTCTTGGCGCTATAGTAAATGATATCAATTCTCCAATTTCCCTTTCTGTATTTTAATTGTTAGTGTATGAGAAAGCAACTGATTTTGGTACATTGATTTTCTATCCTTCCAGGTTACTGAATTGCTATATGAATTCTAGTAGTTTGGGGGTGGAGTCTTTCGGGTTTTCCATATAAAGTATCATGTCATCTGTGAAGAGAGAGAGTTTGACTTCTTCATTGCCAATTTGAATGCATTTCATTTCTCTTTGTTTTCTGACTGCTCTTACTAGGACTTCTAACTGTATGTTAAACAAGAGTGGCTAGAGTGGGCATCCTCGTCATGTTCCTGACATCAAAGGATGTCATGTTCCTTCCTCAAAGGGAAGGCTGTCAGCTTTTTCCCATTAAGAATGATATTCACTGTGGGATTTTCATAGTTGGCTTTTATGAAGTAATGGGGGAACATTCCCCCATTAAAACACTTTGAAGCGTTTTAATCAGGAATGGATGCTTTATCTTGTCAAATGCTTTATCTGCATCAATTGAGAGGATCGTGTGGATTTCCTCTCTTATTGATTTGTTCTATCACACTGATTGATTTGTGAATGTTGAACCCCCCTTGCAATCCAGGGATAAATCCCACCTGGTCATGGTGCACAATCTTTTTAATGTACTGTTGGATCCTATTAGGTAGGATCTTCTCGAGAATCTTAGCATCCATATTCATGAGGGATATTGGTCTGAAATCCTTTTTAGTAATGTCTTTGCCTGGTTTGGGGATCAGGGTAATGCTGGCTTCATAAAGAGAGTCTGTAAGTTTTTCTTCTGCTTCAATTTTTTTTTCTTTTTTTTTATATTTATTTTTATTTGTTTATTTACAGCATAACATTGTTCATTGTTTTGGCATCACACCCAGTGCTCCATGCAGTACGTGCCCTCCCTATTACCCACCACCTGGTTCCTCAACCTCCCACCCCCCCCCCCCAAACAGGAGAATACATATTATTTCTTCTTTGAAAGTCTGGTAGAATTCCCCAGGGAATCTGTCAGGTCCTGGGCTCTTGTTTTTTGAGGGGTTTTTGATCCCTGCTTGAATATCATTCACTAGATATCGATCTATTCATGTTGTCAATTTCTTCCTGGTTCAATTTTGGGAGTTTACAGGGTCTAGGAATGCATCCATTTCTTATAAGTCGCTTAACTTATTGGCATATAACTGTTGTTAGTAATTTCTGATGATTGTTTCTATTTCCTTGGTGTTAACTGTTGTCTCTCCCTTTTCATTCATAATTTTATTAATTTGGGTCTTCTCTCTTTTCTTTTGGATTAGTTTGGACAATGGTTTATTGATCTTATTCCTTCCAAAAACCAGCTTCTAGTTTCATTGATGCATTCTACTGTGTGTCTACTTTCTATCTCATTGATCTCTGCTCTAATCTTGATTATTTCCCTTCTTGTGTGTGGAGTTGGCTAAATTTGTTGTTGATTCTCCAGTTCCTTAAGGTGTAAAGAGAACTGGTGTAGTCTGGACTTTTAAGGTTTTTTGTTTGTTTGTTTGTTTGTTTTGGGGGGAGCATTGGATGGCTATGTATTTCCCCCTTAGGACAGCTTTGCTGTATCCCATAGGGTTTGGACAGAAGTGTCTTCATTCTCATTAGTTTCCATGAATTGTTTAAGTTCTTCTTTGATTTCATGGTTGATCCAAGCATTCTTATGAAAGGTGCTCTTTAGCTCCCAGCTGTTTGAATTCCTTCCAAAGGTTTTCTTGTGGTTGAATTCCAGTTTCAAAGCATTGTGATCTGAGAATATGCAGGAAACAATCTCAATCTTTTGGTATCAGTTGAGCCCTGATTTGTGACCCCATATGTGGTCTATTCTGGAAAAGGTTTCATGTGCACTTGAGAAGAATGAGCATTTTGTTCTTTTAGGGTGGAATGTTGGGTATATATCTATGAGGTCCCTCTGGTCCAATGTGTCATTCAATACTCTTGTTTCTTTATTGATTTTCTGCTTGGATGATCTATCTATTACCAAGAGTGGCATGTTAAGATCCCCCACTATTAATTTATTCATATCAATATGATTCTTTATCTTTATTAACAGCTGTCTTATATAATTAGCTGCTCCCATATTGGGGGCATAAATATTTACAATTTTTAGTTCCTCTTGGTGGATAGATTCTTTACGAATGATGTAGTGTCTTTATCTCTGACTATAGTCTTCAGTTTATAATCTAATATCTCTGATATGAGAATCACTACCCCAGCCTTCTTTTGAGGCCCTTTGGCATGAAAGATGCTTCTCCATCCCTTCACTTTCAGTCTGGATGTATCCTTGGGTTCCAAATGGGTCTCTTATAGACAACATATGGATGGGTCCTGACGTTTTTATCCAATCAACAACCCTGTGCTGTTTTATGGGTATATTTAGGCCATTCACATTGAGAGTGATTATTGAGAGATACATTTTTATTGACTTGTGATACCTGTGAAGTCCTTACATCTATTGATTGTCTCCATATATTTCTGTTCAAGATATTCTTGAGTTTTTTCCTCTTTTATAGAACACCCATTAATATTTCTTGCAGCGCCAGCTTGGTGTTCACATACTCTTTTAAACCTTGCCAGTCTTGGATGCTCTTAATCTCTCCATCCATTTTGAATTATCAGTCTTGCTGGATAAAGAAAGTATTCTTGGCTGCATGTTCTTTTAATTTATTTCCCTGAATACATCTTGTCAGCCCTTTCTGGCTTGCCAGGTGTCTGTGGACAGGTCTGAGGTTATTCTGTGTGTAAGGAATCTCTTCCCCGTAGCTGCTTTCAAGAGCTTCTGTCTAAAATAATGATTCAGCATTTTCACCATCAGGTGTCTCAAGGACTTTCTAGAATCTATGCTCTTGGGGAGAAACCTTTCTGACTCTAGGACACAAATGCTGGTTCTATTCCCCAGATTAAGAAAATTTTCATGGAGGGGCACCTGGGTGGCTCAGTGGTTTAGGCCACTGCCTTTGGCTTGGGTCATGATCTCAGGGTCCTGGGATCGAGTCCCGCATCGGGCTCTCTGCTCGCCAGGAAGCCTGTTTCCTCCTCTCTCTCTCTCTGCCTGCCTCTCTGCCTACTTGTGATCTCTCTGTATCAAATGAATAAATAAAATCTTTAAAAAAAAGAAAATTTTCATGGAGAAATTTTTTCATTCAACTATATCATCTAGTCTTCTTTATTTCTCCTCCCCCCTAAGGAATTCCAATAATTCTGACTTTAGAATATTTCATGGTGTCCTTTATTTTCCTCACTCTGTTTTCATGGCTTATAAGCTGTTTTCCAGGCTTCCTCCTGATACTTTTTCTCTATTAGTTTGTCCTCTAGATCACTAATTCTGTCTTCTGCCTCAGTTACCCTCGCTGTTATAGAATTTAGATTAGATTGGAACTCACTGAGAGCACTGTTACCATCATCCCTGGTGGCTTTCACTTCTGCCCTAATCAACTGCAATTTGTCATTAAAGGTTTTCTCCAACCCAGCCATTGCCTGCACAATTGTTAGCCTGAATTTTCTTTCTGGCATAGTGTTTATGTCCATATCCAATAGCGCTGATGGAAAAGGCACAGTCTCTGAATTTTTCCTCTGTTGGGCATTCCTCCTCCTAGTCGTTTTGGTGAGAGACGCTGAAGGGATGTGTAGCTGAATGTATCAAACCTGGCACAGACAAGGTATACTCTGGAAGGCTTCAGAGCAATCAAGAGTTCCCACAAAAAAGAACAAAAAAAAAAAAAAAAAAGGAAAGAAATAAGAGAGAGAGAGAAAAGAAAAAATAAAAGAGAAGGCCCAGCCAGAATGGGCCCCAAAGGTAAGATTTATAAAGTATACAAACAAAAACAGACAAACAAAAAGACCAACCAAAGTAAATGACAAGAAAAACAAAAACAACAAAAAAAGAACCCAGCCAAATTGAACCCCATTTATAAGATTTATGTACTCCCGGAACAAAACAAATACACAGAAATACTGGCAGAAGAAAAAGATGGGAGTGTGGTTAAATTCTCAGTGTGGGTGAGGAAATTTATTTTGATTCTTTGTGGGCATATCTTGGTATCTTTGTTAAAGGATTCAACTTTCCTGAGATAAAGGGGGATTAAAACTGGTTTAGATACAGGGGTAGCATTGATTGGGGAAAGGGGATTACCTTGAAGCTTATCTCTGTATGAATATTAAAAAAAATAAAATAATTAAAAAATATTAGAGCAAAAGAAAAACACAGGTATATGTATCAAAGAAGTACAAATTTAAAGTTTATTATGGAATTTGTGGTACTGAACTCTCATTGTGATGGTAAATAGGTTAAAATTATTAAAAAATTGAAAAGAATGAGAATAGTGGGAACGAATTAAAAATAAAAGTATCTCTGAAGTAGTGGTGGGTGTCCTCTTGTGTTTTTTGTTCGTTTTGTTTTTTGTCTTTTTTGGTTTTTGACTGGCTTTCTGGGGGAGGGGCCTGTTGCATGTTTTTTCAGGTAGCCTTGCTAGAGTTGAGTCCTCCTGCTCCCTATCAAGGGCCTGGGCTCTGCGGAACCTGGTTTTTTAGGCTTTTGTTCTCTGGAGGTTTTTGTTTGTTTGTCTTTTGTTTTCGATTTTTTTTTCCCATTGGCAGCTTTTGGAGCTTCTTTGGAGGTTTAGAGGAAGGCAAACTGCACCCAGACCTCTGTCTCAGAGAGAAGCCTCAGTCTGTTCCCCTCTGGGTGCTCCAGATTACATAAATTGCCCCTCTGTTGCCAGCAGAGCGCGTCCCCAGTCATGGTCTCAGGGGCCGCAGAAGCTCCCGCTTGTACCCAAAACCATGAGAAATAGTAGTCCAGAGAGCTGGCTTCCAGCGGCTGCTTCCCCCACAGCTCTCTAGGCAGGTCCAGGCTTCCAGAAAGGTCCCAACCAGAGATAGCATAGCACACTGAGATTTTCACGCTGGCCCAGGCTGGGAGTATTCAGATTCTTCTGGCCCTAGAGAGCACCGGCTAGTGCCCGCAGGGACCTCTCTCAAGGGAGGTGGTTGTGGAGCGTGCCTCAGACCCCAATTGCACAGCACACGTGCAGAGTGAAAAGGGTTCTAGAGACCGCCGGCTGGTATCCACACCAGACTCTTTCACAGGTGCCGCTGGCTCAGGGACCAAGGCCTGCTTTCTTCCTGCACTTTCTCTGGCTCAGCACCAGCAGTGGCCAACCTGGGTCAACGGGCTTATCCCCTGTCCCTAACCACCCAATTCCACCAATTTCCCCTTAAGATCTTTTGTTCTTTTTGAGTGCTTTCAACCAGACTCCAAGGTAATGCTGGTCCCTAATCACAGGGAGCTCTTGTATTGAGGTATTACTTTCCAGTGGGTTGCTTCTGGTGGCTCCCTCCTCCTTTGGTTTATCTTCTGCTATCAGTCTGATGTTCCCATTCCACTTTACCTGTCCACTGGCAACTTCTGCCCCCACAGAGATCCAGAAGTGTAGAATTCTAATCTCGGGCTGATTTCATGGGTGATCAGAGTTCTTTGGTAGGTAATCAGCCCACTTTAGGGGACCAGTTGAAATAGCACCTCCTACTTCTCCACCATCTTGCTCCTCCTCAGGTAACCTTTTCATTCTTAACATCTGGTGGCCACCAATGCTGGGGTTACAGGGACACCAACCACCTGTAACTTTTTTTTTTTTTTTCCCCAGCATCTTTCATGCTAATCTCACCGTGATCCTGCCTGCGGAATATACATCAAGTAGAATGTCTTTTTCCATGTCTATCTTTTGCATATACGAATGAATATAGAAACACATGCATGCATATGTACTTCATACACCAAGCAAGAAGGACCCCTTTAAAGTGTCATACTTCTTCAAGTTTTATCGAAGCCATGAGTGACACATCTTTGATTCACAGAATTCTCAGTAGGCCTGCTTGAGTTATAGCATGTCTTGAAACGGGTTCTAAAATTCTTACAACAAGGCTAATGCCCATTATAATAACAGATTTCTGAAATTTTAATACAATTAATCTAACTCTGATTAATGTCAATTAGGATACCATGCTTTTATGCACAAACACGGAAAATAAATAAATGTTACAAGAAAAGAGAAACCTAGTTGCATGAAAATCTACCCAAGCATTTCATTAGCCAATCTGTATAGGTCACAGAGCTTCCCTGTATCCCTAATCTGTTTCTTAATTGATTATCTGGTGCTAAGAGAAACTGCCTAGAGGTTTTCCAATAGCTTTAGAGCCTTG
Source organism: Meles meles (assembly GCF_922984935.1). Classification (NCBI taxonomy): domain Eukaryota; kingdom Metazoa; phylum Chordata; class Mammalia; order Carnivora; family Mustelidae; genus Meles; species Meles meles. Next base: position 743,035 of record NW_025721113.1, on the reverse strand, counting down.
AAGACGGGCAACGGCAGGTTTTTTTCTGATATCACTGTACTATTAATACTATTATTTAATATGTCTCAAAACTTAACCTAAATACTTAGGTTATTTAGTACCTACTACCTTCTGTACTTTGGTAACTCTGGTCAATAGTGATGAGTAAGCAGGAGAACTACCTTCAGTACTTTGGTAACTCTAGTCAATAGTGATGAGTAAGCAGACCATTCAACAAGTATTAATAAAAGTCTGCTCTAGGGCAGGGAGTACAAATGCTGGGCATGGGAGTACAAATATGAAAAATAAACAGCCTTTTCTTTCCTGGGGCTCAGGTTTCATGGGTCCTGGAGGGAAGTGATTAAGTAACGAGAGTATATTTGCCAAGTACTATGACAGGAAAGTTCAGTTCACTAGGGGTTCATAGTGGGTAAGTCAGAAACACAGGTGGATGGGACACTGTTGGGTTCCCCCCAAAACTGGGTACCCCAATAATGGGTCCGTGATTAAAGGAGCGAGACTGATATAAGGCGAAAGTCAAGCAAAGCTTTATTTCGCGCCAAGCATCAAGAATCTAACCGAACGTTCAGGGCCGCACCCCTTACAAGAGAGGGCGACCTTTCTCTGTTTCACAGACTAGCTTTTAATGGCAAAGGCAATGCGGTTGGGCCTGGCCATGCACAGGTGGCCAATGAAAATGGAACACACACAGGGAACTCCACAGTGATGCTAGGTGACCAATTGAATTACAATTTACCTTAGTAGACATTTGAACCATCCTATTACACCTTGATTAGGATTGGTCCCAAAAAGGCTCCCAGAGGACGGGGGTCCCTACTCCTTGGTAGCTAAGGAGACAGTATGCAACCCCCCACTGATCTGATGTCTCCACCTGGCCAGACCCACCCTTTATCTGGGCTTTGTTACCTGGAACTGGTTTCCAGGACTTGTTTCCAAGTAAATCCCCTGGGGGAAGGGGAGCAGGGACAGTTTCTAAATAGGTCCTTACAACACCTACACTGAAAGAAAAAATAAGGAACAAGATTTTTTTTTAATTAATTATTTTTTCAGCGTAACAGTATTCATTGTTTTTGCACGACACCCAGTGTTCCATGCAATACGTGCCCTCCCTATTACCCACCACCTGGTTCCCCCAACCTCCCACCCCCACCCCTTCAAAACCCTCAGGTTGATTTTCAGAGTCCATAGGAACAAGATTTTTTTTTAAAGATTTTATTTATTTATTTGACAGACAGAGATCACAAGTAGGCAGAGAGGCAGGCAGAGAGACAGGAGGAAGCAGGCTCCCTGTTGAGCAGAGAGCCGATGCAGGGCTCGATCCCAGGATGCTGGGATCATGACCTAAGCTGAAGGCAGACGCTTTAACCCACTGAGCCACCCAGGCGCCCCAAGGAACAAGATTTTGATGAAGAAAGCAATGTGAGTGGTTCTGGATAATGGATTAGCCCATCAGAGAAGAGCAAGGACTAGTGAGTTTGGATACCGAAAAGGTCTCAGTATGGCTGGAAGTAGAGAAACACTTACCACAGAAGCTATTAAAGCTTCAGCTTCAAGTCCACCACTTGCACCAGCCCTTTCCAAGGCCCTGGAAGGAACCTCACAGTGGGTTCAAATGTTTCCTTGTGTACAGGAAAGAGTTACCCTAGCAAGCCTGAGACTGTTATCCTTGGAAAGGTCTGCTCTCCCTGGCTGGCATCTGGGATCTCAGACTTCAGGAAGGTTCCCACTGCTCCATAAATGATTAAGAGTGGCTCGCTGCACCTACAATGTTTGTTACAACCAACATGCTTTATGCTGAAACACTTGCTCTCTTCCTGGGAATTGATCATTTTGGTACATGTTAGACAAATGGTGTCTACATGACAAGCTCTCAATAAAGAAAACCCGAGCAGTGAGTCTCAGATGAGCTTTTCTGGTTGGCAACAGTTCAGACTCGTCCCAATCCACTGCATGAAAAATTAAGTGCATCTTACATGACCCCACTGGGAGAGGACTCTTGAAAGTTTGTACCTGATTTTCTCTGGACTCTGCCCAATGAACATTTTCCTTTTGCAGATTTTGTCTTGTAAACTTCCACTGTAAGAAATCATAGCCATAAAGCTGTGAGTGCAATTAAATTCTCAACCTTGGGAGTCCTCCTAGCATAGCATCAAACCTGGGAGATCTTGGAAACCCCCAACACGGGATGCTTTATAAAATGTTCAAAGATAAGAAAGGTTTGTATCTGTAAGGACCTATTTAGAAACTGTCCCTGCTCCCCTTCCCCCAGGGGATTTACTTGGAGACAAGTTCCAGAAACAAGCTCCAGGTAACAAAGCCCAGATACCAGGGTGGGTCAGACTAGGTGAAGACATCCGACCAGTGGGGGTTTGCATACTGTCTCCCTGGTTACCAAGGAGTAGGGACCCCCGCCCTCTGGGAGCCTTGTTGGCTCCAATCCTAATCAAGGTGTTAATAGGCTGGTTCTAATGTCTACTAGGGTAAATTGTAATTCAATTGGTCTCCTAGCATCACTGTGGAGTTTCCTGTGTGTGTTACATTTTCATTGGCCTCCTGTGCATGGCCAGGCCCAACCGCATGACCTTTGCCCTTAAAAGCTAGTCCGTGAAACAGAGAAGGGTCGCCCTCTCTTGTAAGGGGTGCGGCACTGAACTTTCGGTTAGATTCTGGATGCTTGGTGCGAAATAAAGCTTTGCTTGACTTTCGCCTTATATCAGTCTCGCTCCTTTAATCATGGACCCATTATTTGGGCATAACAGTATCCCTTTGAACCACAGATTCTGGACCCTCCTTCAGCTGGGTGGGGGACAGTAGTTCTACTGGGAGGTGTCATCAGAGACACACACAACAGGACAGCCCCTGAAAAGATCAAAACAGATGGTAGAAAGAGAGAAGTATCACTTTCTTTCTGTAAATATACTTGATGTGATTCTGGACATAAGTTAGAATAAAGAACTGTTGCTATTACATTAAAAACAACAGAACACTATCCATAGGAAAGACAGCTGAGAAAAGAAAGGACAGCCATATGCGAGGTCTTCCGTGGCCTCTATAGTCGTGGCCAAACTTGTCTAAAGAATTTGGCCTCATAGAGTCTTAGAAGCTGTAAAACACTTACGAACCACTTTAAATAAAGTTGGGTAAAATAGTCACTGATCCTGGATCACATGTAAGTATCTGTCCTAGTACAGTGGATGCTGACGTGTGCCTCGCCAACCTCTCTTCAGGGCCAAAACACTCATTCCCCCAGCTGCTGCTGGCATTGTTGCCTGCTGAGAGGTAGGATCTGAGTCCCTCTTAGAACTGTCTGGTCAGTGGGAGACGCTTTTTGCCACAATTACAGATCCTTCCTGGATGCCTTTGGCATCCAGTAACTGGCCAAGATGGCAGTAAATAACTCCAGACTTCCTGCCTCAATTTAGGGAAAATGAAGTTATTATATGAGGTCTAGAGCTCCTTGTGGGATTGACTGCATCTCTGTGGCAACTTTATTACAGTTCAATTTCTCCCTTGATCAACAGTGCTTTCCTCTCTCCCTCACTAGCATTTCCAAGAGGACTTAGTCAACCTACCTGCGTGCAAATCTCCATTTCAGAGTGTATTTCCTGGGGAAAATGACCTAATGCAGCCAGTACAAATGCACTAAAAATAATGTAGACAGTGGCTCAGTCCTTAAGGACCCTACAATTTAATTGGGAATTGAGGTAGGTCAAGAATGTTCCATGAAACTAAGCATCAATTAAAAAAAAATAAGTAACATACATTCTCAGTGTGGGTGAGGAAGGTTATTTTGATTCTTCCTGAAGGTATCTTGATGTTTTTGTTACGGGACTCAACTTTCCTATGTCTCCAAAGGCCAAGGAAACAAAAGCAAAAATGAACTTTTGGGACTTCATCAAGATCAAAAGTTTCTGCACAGCAAAGGAAACAGTCAACAAAACAAAAAGGCAACCCACGGAATGGGAGAAGATATTTGCAAATGACAGTACAGACAAAAGGTTGATATCCAGGATCTATAAAGAACTTCTCAAACTCAACACACACAAAACAGATAATCATATCAAAAAATGGGCAGAAGATATGAACAGACACTTCTCCAACGAAGACATACAAATGGCTATCAGACACATGAAAAAATGTTCATCATCACTAGCCATCAGGGAGATTCAAATTAAAACCACATTGAGATACCACCTGACACCAGTTAGAATGGCCAAAATTAGCAAGACAGGAAGCAACGTGTGTTGGAGAGGATGTGGAGAAAGGGGAACCCTCTTCCACTGTTGGTGGGAATGCAAGTTAGTGCAGCCACTTTGGAGAACAGTGTGGAGACTCCTGAAGAAATTAAGAATAGAGCTTCCCTATGACCCTGCAATTGCACTGCTGGGTATTTACCCCAAAGATACAGATGTAGTGAAAAGAAGGGCCATCTGTACCCCAATGTTTATTGCAGCAATGGCTACGGTCGCCAAACTGTGGAAAGAACCAAGATGCCCTTCAACGGATGAATGGATAAGGAAGATGTTGTCCATATACACAATGGAGTATTATGCCTCCATCAGAAAGGATGAATACCCAACTTTTGTAGCAACATGGACGGGACTGGAAGAGATGATGCTGAGCAAAATAAGTCAAGCAGAGAGAGTCAAGTATCATATGGTCTCACTTATTTGTGGAGCATAACAAATAACATGGAGGACATGGAGAGGAGAGGGAGTTGAGGGAAACTGGAAGGGGAGATAAACCATGAGAGACTATGGACTCTGAAAAACAACCAGAGGGTTTTGAAGGGGCGGGGGGGGGGCGGTGGGAGGTTGAGGAACCAGGTGGTGGGTAATAGGGAGGGCACGTACTGCATGGAGCACTGGGTGTGATGCCAAAACAATGAACACTGTTATGCTGTAAATAAACAAATAAACGAATAAAAAAAAATAAGTAACTTACAAAGTAGATTATGATGACTGTAATGACAGAAGTACACAGGTCAAAGGAGGAAGAAATAAAACTTGCTTTGGTGAATAAAAAGATGCTTCACAGAGAAGGTAGGTTTTGAAATATTCCTTGAGAATCTAGAAATCATTGGCATTTTCAGAAAGTGAGTCTTTGCCATCCAGCCATTAAAGAGAGTGAGGACAAAGTAAATGGTTTAATGAGTTGTTATATGGTGGGACAGATGGAGGGAAGTAATGGTATATATGCCTGAGAAGGAAGGCAATGGCAAAACTCTGGAGCCATGCGAATGCTACAGGAAAATGAAATTCCTGATAGGCACTGGGCATCCTTTGTTGGTGTTTGAACATAGGTGTGATATATTCAGATTGGGCTCAGAGGAACGGACAAGGCTGGCAACCAAGCCTCAGAAATTGTACTTCTAGAGGCTTCTCCAGTTCTACTCCACTCCAGGACTGCCACTCGGGACAGGAGGCCAAGAGCTAAAGCCAAGGATTCTTAGTACAGCTACCAACAGGTTACAATGCGATGTTTGTATCAAAGCACACTCAAATCCAGAACAAATAAACACATTATGTTTAAGGAATTAAAAGCAGAAATGAAAACAAGTTCAAGGAGTTTAAGGCAGGTTGGAAGTCAATGCATTACCTGAAGAATTATACACAGCCTCTAGCTTCTGGTCAGAGGCCATGTATAGCCATGATAGAAATGACAGGTTGAAAGAATTAGAATTAGAATTAGAAAGGGATGAAGGTCTGTAAATCATGCTCTGGACCAAAACAGGTTCGTTAGTTATCTAAAATGTGTACACGACCGGCAGAACAAAAGCTCACAAGTGACCTAGTTGAAGGAAAGCAGTGAGCCTTGTGCCCGCTGGGGGAGGGGGAGGGCCATAAATGAGTTATAGGCTTCCTGACAGTAGTGTGGTTGAAGGTAAAATATGCGTAGTAGATACCAATCTGTTAGGTTAAAAATTAAGTCAATGGCTTCTCTGTTTCTTAATCCAGGACCCGAGGCCATTTTGTACCAGGGAATTGACAAGGATGAAGAAAATGTCATTAAGTTGCAGATACAACCCTGATGAGTTACAGCTTAACCCTGGCTTGGAATCAGAGGTCAGCTTCATAAGAGACCATGTGGAATTTGGTATGACTGCCAGAAGGGAAAAAGTGCCTCCTGCTGGCCGCTGAGCTCGCACAGCCATCAGTGATGCTCTTGGTTGAGGCAGGTGGCATCTGCTAGCAGCAACTAAGAGTAAAAATAGCAACATAACCTCTATGCATGGCTCTCCTCCATCTACCCACACCTGAGCCTTATCTCCATGGGGAAGCTGGGCCTGAGCACGCCAACAGACCTGGTCTAGATGTGCTGCAGGTCACCTGTTGGATCACACACAAGGAGCTGCTTCTGTGCTAGGTCTGCTCCTCCCCCAACCCCCAGGCTAACCTGAATTACACAATGGAAAATTCACACCCACTTGGAACAAGGGAATGGGGTGGCTTTCCTGAATGACTTGAATCCAGGTTTATTTTGCATACACTTGCCTGGAGTGACTACAGTAGCCAAACAGGCTAACTGGCCAGCTGCCCCAAGTGGATGATTCTAGGGGTTAACCTAGGCAGCCAGTCTCACAGACTCTCACTCACAATTCACCTAAAACTCAGGGATTTTTAGCTGACAATTCAAATGAAGCTATGTTCACATGTGAAAACTTTGCTAGGCCATTGCTCCATGAAATTGAACTGATGAAACAATTTCTAAGAGAAAATGTTAAAAAAAAAGAGGTAATAAAATTTAATAGAACCTGAGTAATAAAGATGAGATTCCATCTGCAGTAAAATAGAGAGACTGTTATGATGAGGGAGCAGGAGGCTGGCTGAGGACAAAGCCAAAGCTGGCACCTTGCACCCCGTCTCCATCCGCTCCCTTCGGTAATATGTGTAACATTCCTCAGGCACCCTGGACCACCATAAATGAGAAACAAATAGTTCCCCTTGGTTTACAAATGTCCTAGAGATCTACAAACAAAGAAGTTAACTTATCAGTAGCACAATGTCCAGAGGCAAATAACTCAGTTCCTCAAGCCCTAAATAAAGTTAAATTTCTTCTAAACCCAAATCTCACTAACAAGGACACTTGAGAGGAGAAATGTGAAACTTTATCTCTACATCTCCAAGATAGTGTCGAAAATCATTCCCAAGCATATGGCCCACTGATACACATCTAAAGGGTCTCACAAGAAGATTTTTACTACTAGTAATAAATAACCTTTCTCCCAACAATAGTTAGCCCTCAAGGTCCTGGAGACTTTGCTTAAAAAATTCCTTAGAGACTAACATCACACCCCCCCTTTGTTCTCACCTACCCAACTCCTGTGTATATAATCAGTCACTTCTCAGGATAACAGGGCAGCAGTTCTTCCTGCCCACAGGTCCTGTCCCCGTGCTTTAATAAACCACCACTTTGCACCAAAGATGTCTCAAGAATTCTTTCTTGGTCATTGGCTCCGGACCTCAACCCACCGAACCTCACCTAGGTTCTAGAACTTCATCAGTTATGCCCGATTTTTCACATCCGAGACCACCAAGGAGCCAACACCGATGTAATCACACAAGGGTTTATTTGAGAAGCTTAAGCTTGGGCCCAAGTGTGCCCGACACAGCGGAGTAGGGACTTGGACTCCGAACCAGATTACAGTCAGAGTTTTTAAAGGCAGAGCAGGGGTGTCAGTAGGTGATTGGGCCACGACTACTAGCCCCATGTTCCTGTTTTTTTTTTCCTTTTTCTTTCTGACATGATCTATTACAACATCAAACCATGTTGTTCCTTTTTCTTTCTGACATAATCTATTATAACATCAAGCCATGTTATTCCTGATATGAGTTATTAAAATGATAAGCCATCCTATTCCTGATCGATCATTGTATTTGCTCCAGTCAGTCTTCCTAGAGCTGTCCTATTCCTGATTGATCATTGTGTTTGCTCCGGTCAGTCTTCCCCGAGCCAGGGGTCATTTACCGGTCTCAGAGACCTAAGATGGCAGCCGGGGCCAAGATGGCTGTACTTATGTCAAGGCTTGGGGTGGGTACAGCCTTGTTTTCCTTGGCCTCCACAGATGATGTGGTGGTCAACGGTGTTGGCAGAATGGTTTCTCAGAATTCCTGAAATATAAGAAAAAGATAACAAAGCAGGTTTTCAAAACATAACAGAATTTTAAAAGAAAGTGGTGGGGGGGTGGCGGGCTGGGGAAGGTATGTTCTCTGTTGACAGGACATAAAATCACTTTGAGGACTCCCTGAACTAACAAAGCATGACTGACCTATTGGCTCCACTCTACGGTAGTCCAAGTTTTGCCACGTAACGCACAGGCCATGGGACCAGAAGACACGGGTTCGTGAGCCCAATCTCCACTCATCTCTCAGAAGATCCATTTTCAGGAAAGCCTCCCTCATTCCTCCATCCCCGATATCAGCCATGTTGCCACTTGGAAAATAATAATTGGATTTGGTCATGTCGCTCCTTCTCCCAAAGATTTATAGTTAAGTCATCCTTCCAAATAAGTTCAAAAGCTCAATAAGCAAGAGAATTTTTCAAGCTGAAAAACATTCTTCAGTGCTGTCCACATCCACCAATCATTAAGTGCCCTTCTAGCCACAACTAGGCTCTCTCACAGCTCTTCCCCACATGAGCAAAGATGGTGGGGCACCTGGGTGGCTCAGTCAACCATCTGCCTTCTGCTCAGGTCATGATCCCAGGGTCCTGGGATGGTGCCCTGTGTTGGGCTCCCTGATCTGTGGAGTCTGCTTCTGTTTCTCCCTCCACCCCTTCCCCTGCTTGTGCACATGCACTCTTTTTCTCTCCAAAATTAATAAATAAATCTTATTTAATCATCATGGGCAGGAGACAGAGTTGGCCGAATTATTTTAGGTTTCACGGACATACAACATGCTGCATGTTACCCCAAACTCTACTGAAAATCAGGAAAGAAGACTAACACTCACTGATACCTACTGTGTATCTTGTACATTATATCATTTTCCCTAACTGGAATGCTTCTCTAAGAAACTGCATTTTTTTCCCATTTATTTTTTTCAGCATAACAGTATTCATTGTTTTTGCACAAAACCCAGTGCTCCATGCAAAACGTGCCCTCCCTATTACCCACCACCTGTTCCCCCAACCTCCCACCCCTGACCCTTCAAAACCCTCAGGTTGTTTTTCAGAATCCATAGTCTCTTATGGTTCACCTCACCTCCCCAGTGTCCATAGCCCCCTCCCCCTCTCCCAATCCCACCTCCCCCCAGCAACCCCCAGTTTGTTTTGTGAGATTAAGAGTCATTTATGGTTTGTCTCCCTCCCAATCCCATCTTGTTTCATTTATTCTTCTCCTATCCCCCTAACTCCCCATGTTGCTTCTCCACGTCCTCATATCAGGGAGAGCATATGATAGCTGTCTTTCTCCGATTGACTTATTTCACTAAGCATGATACACTCTAGTTCCATCCACGTTGTCGCAAATGGCAAGATTTCATTTCTTTTGATGGCTGCATAGTATTCCATTGTGTATATATACCACATCTTCTTTATCCATTCATCTCTTGATGGACATCTAGGTTCTTTCCATAGTTTGGCTATTGTAGACATTGCTGCTATAAACATTCGGGTACACGTGCCCCTTTGGATCACTACATCTGTATCTTTAGGGTAAATACCCAGTAGTGCAATTGCTGGGTCATAGGGTAGTTCTATTTTCAACATTTTGAGGAACCTCCATGCTGTTTTCCAGAGTGGCTGCACCAGCTTGCATTCCCACCAACAGTGGAGGAGGGTTCCCCTTTCTCCACATCCTCGCCAGCATCTGTCATTTCCTGACTTGTTAATTTTAGCCATTCTGACTGGTGTGAGGTGATATCTCATTGTGGTTTTGATTTGTATTTCCCTGACGCCGAGTGACGTGGAGCACTTTTTCATGTGTCTGTTGGCCATCTGGATGTCTTAAGAAACTGCATTTCTCTTTTCTCACTTTGTTCTACTGTAATTATCATCAACAGTTTTAAGAGGTTAGATACTACAGGGGGGTGGGAGGTTGGGGAAGCAGGTGGTGGGTAATAGAAAGGGCATGTATTGCATGGAGCACTGGGTGTGGTGCAAAAACAATGAATACTGTTATGCTGAAAATAAACAAATAATAATAATAATAAAAAGAGGTTAGATACTACAGCCAGACCACTTAGGATTGTATCTTTACTCTCCTACTTACTAACTGCATCACCTTGATCAAGTCACTAAGACTTCATTATGCCTCAGTTTTCACACATGTAAAATGAGTAAGATAATGTCTCTTTCACAGTTATATTATGGACTATATGTAGCCCAAGGAAAGATTTTATACTCTACTCTAGCATATTAGAGCATTGACAATACTACTTCTCTTCTCTTTATATGTCCATCTCCCAACCTCATTTCGTTCTATCCCAATTGTTACCCTGGAACTTAGAAGCCTGTCACAGAAACAGGTGCCCAATAAATATATGGGTAAATAGATGCATTTTATTTACACATGAGCTCTGTGATATAGATATCACTATATTTGGATTATAACTGAGGAACTTGTATCTTCAAGAAAAGGTGCACATAGAAAACAGCATCAAGTTTCCTCAAGAATTAAGAAATAGGATGACCATATGATCCAACAATTCCACTTCCAGATATACAGCTGAAGGAAACAAAATCACTCTCTCAAGGAGATAGCTGCTCCCACCATGTGCACTATAGCATGGTTTACAATATCTAAGCCATGGAAACAAACCTAGGTGTCCACCGAGAGATGAGTCGAAAGAACAGGGTACACATATAAACAATAGAGTAGTAGTCAGCCATGTAAAAGAAGGAAACTCTGTCATTTCCAACAACATAGATGGGACTTGAGGACATTTTGCTAAGTGAAGTAAGTCAAAGAAAGAAATACTCATGAACTCACTTATATGTGGAATCTGAAAACAAAGAAACAAAAACAAACAAAAACTCCACCCAAATTCCTAGAAACAGAACGGATGGGCAGTTGCCAGAAGCAAGGGATGACGGGCAGGGGAAAAGAGGAAAGGTGGTGAAAAGATACAAACTTCCAGTTATGAGACACATGAGTTCTGGGGGTGTAATGTACAGCAGGCACTGTATTGTACACCCAGAAGTTCAGAAAGTGCAACTTGAAAGTTCTCATCACAAGAATAAATACTGTAACTATGTGAGGTCATGGATGTTAACTTATTTTCATAAACATTTCACAACATATACATATATAAAATCATCATGTTGTATGCCTGAAATTAACATAAAGTTATATGTTTAAAAAAGGGAGGAAGTGAAGCTATTTGGAAGAAGGGAGATTTGAAATCAAGAGTCCACGCTTTTCTACTGTATCACACAGAGAAATTGAGAATGATGATAAAGCCTTGCTATTCAAAAACACAACTGCATGAAAGCTTCATTTGGAGGAATTTCCAACAAATACAGTACAGTACAAAGGTGTTTTCAGGTTGTTTCATTGTAGAGATTCTTATTATAATTAAGTCATTATGTATCTCATCCTTAGACTTCTATTTCTAGCAGAAAAGTGAAGTACAGTGAGAATCAGTGTTTCTCATAATGGACTGTGGTCAAAAAAGGAAAAGGCTTTGGAGTAAAAACGAAGGCAGGAACAAAAGGAGACAAATACAGACAGAATTAGGAGAACGGTCTTCACAAGTGGCGAGATACCATGGTACCAACACCAATGTTTTCCTTGGAGACCGTTGAACATGAGAAAGTTAATGTGATTCAGAAATATTACCCATGCTGGGTCTGTTCTAGGAAGAATGCCCCGCTGTCTCACTGAAGTCCAACTTGCTCTGTCCATCTGCCTCAGCCTCCAGAGAGAACTTGGAAGAGGCTGAAAGGAGCTGAGTAGCCGACAAGAAAAGAGACTAAGAATATAGGGAGAAATCTACCATGCTATGCTTACATAGGTCCATTACGAGATGCCTCTGTCACACTGCACATTACCAAGGGGAGGATATTCTCTTCTAGCCTAAGAAAGCTAGCTTAGATTGACAAATGAAGGGCATTTTGCATTTAAGAGTTTCTCAAGCTAGGAGTTGGAGTCTTTGCCGCTTTTAACACAAACAAAATGCAGCACAGATGAAATACACTTTCAAGAAGCATCAGTGCATTTTGAGAGAGGATCCTTACAATATGCTCCACACCCAAAGGATTACATGCTTTCCTGCCTATTAAGGCAGTTACAGAGGCAAAAGGAAACCCATTCTAAATAACAAGCTTTTTACCTATAAACACATATGGCTAAATCATATGTTATAATTTTATTTGTACAATTAAGCCCTGCTGCTTCTAGTTCTTAAATTTATAATCGTCTTCGGACCTGTTATTGCTGAGAGGTCATTAACATACTATTTATAAAATTTCAGCTTTAGTTCTAATGTACATATGCATATACGAGCTATGAATCATGATCCATAACTCTTTTCTAATAAATCTATGTCTCCTTCCAGGAGTGCACTCTAGGTAATGGCTCTGTCGAAGCAATTAATTAGCTAAAGCTGTGCATATTCCTGCCAGTGCAATTAGGAGCCTCAGTCAAACAAGGAGGGGAGATGCAGCGATGGCAGTGGAGAGTGAAAGCCAGCCACACTGATGGGGTAGCTTAGGAAACAGGAAGATAAAAAGTAATTATGTGTAGGCCTCAAGTATACCTATAATTCAGAAAAATAACAGTCTCATAACATGATAGGAACAGAGGAAGAGACCACACACCTTTCTGCCTAGTTCTTAATGGGCCAAATCATACTCCTGGGTACCAAGACCTGGAGAATGCAATCAAAAAGCTGAAACAGCATGGGGTGCTAACTTCACAAAGCAAGTCTGAAATCACTTGAGTCACATGCTTCCTCATCTTTACAGTGGCTTTCCTCATCTAGATATCATGCATACCCTCACACAAGCCCAGAAAGTTGCATTTATGCTGTTGCATGTACGCAGACATGTGGCAATGGCTATCACACGTACACATGTACACACAAATGCACACTTCGAGACTATGAGAGCTTTTGAAGTTATGTCCTTGGTGTTTAAGAACTTAAATGTATGGGAGGAGTCAAGATGGCGGAGAAGTAGAAGCCTGAGACTACATCAGGTAGCAGGAGATCAGCTCGATAGCTTATCTAAACATTGCAAACACCTACAAATCCAACGGGAGAGCGAAGAGAAGAAAAACAGCAACTCTAGAAACAGAAAATCAACCACTTTCTGAAAGGTAGGACTGGCGGAGAAGTGAATCTAAAACGACGGGAAGATAGACCGCGGGGGGAGGGGCCGGCTCCCGGCAAGCGGCGGAGCAACGGAGCACAAAATCAGGACTTTTAAAAGTCTGTTCCACTGAGGGACATTGCTCCAGAGGCTAAACCAGGGTGAAGCCCACGCGGGGTCAGCGTGGCCCCAGGACCCGCAGGGTCACAGAAGGATCAGGGGTGTCAGAGTGTCGGAGAGCTCGCAGGTATTAGAACGGAGAATCCGGCTGCAGAGACAGAGCTGAGGACTGAACTCTCAGCTCGGGGTTACCTTGAACTGGTCGCGGGCTGGGTGAGCTCGGAGCGCGGCTAGAGGCTGGGGATACGGGAGTGATTGGGGGCTGTCCTCTGGGGGCGCACTGAGGAGTGGGGCCCCAGGCTCTCGGCTCCTCCGGGCCAGAGACTGGGAGGCAGCCATTTTCATTCCCATCCTCCGGAACTCTACGGAAAGCGTTCAGGGAACAGAAGCTCCCAAAAGCGAACCCGAGCCGATTACTTAGTCCGGCCGCCTGTAAGGGCAGTGCAATCCAGCCTTGGGCAAAGACACTTGAGAGTCACTACAACAGGCCCCTCCCCCAGAAGATCAACAAAATATCCAGCCAGGACGAAGTTCATCTATCAAGGAGAAAGCAGGTTCAATTCCTAAGACAGCAGAGCAATTCCAGAGGAGGAGAAAGCAAAGCACGGAATCATGGATTTCTCCCCAGGATTCTTTAGTCTTGCGGCTACTTCATTTTTTTTTTTCTTTTTTCAATTTTTTTTCTTTTTTCTTTTTTCTTCTTCTGCTAAATTTTTTAAAACTTTTACCCTTTTCTTTTTTAACGTTTTTTGACTAGTTCATCTAAATATATATATTTTTTCTTTCTTTTTTATATTTTTTATTTTTTTTAATTTTTTTCTTTTTTTTTTCTTTTTTTTTCAGAACCTGTTTTTATCCCCTTTCCCCCCCCCACAATTTGGGATCTCTTCTGATTTGGTTACAGCGCATTTTTCTGGGGTCTTTGCCACCCTTTTAGTAGTTTATTTGCTCCTTCATATCCTCTCATCTGGACAAAATGACAAGGCGGAAAAAATACCACAAACAAAAGAACAAGAGACAATACCGAAGGCTAGGAACCTAATCATCACAGACATTGGTAATATGTCAGATCAAGAGTTCAGAATGACGATTCTAAACATTCTAGCTTGGCTCGAAAAAGGCATGGAAGATATTAGAGAAACCCTCTCTGGAGATATTAAAGCCCTTTCTGGAGAAATTAAAGAACTAAAATCTAACCAACTTGAAATCAAAAAAGCTATTAATGAGGTGCAATCAAAAATGGAGGCTCTCACTGCTAGGATAAATGAGGCAGAAGAAAGAATTAGTGATATAGAAGACCAAAGGACAGAGAATAAGGAAGCCGAGCAAAAGAGCAAAAAGACAGCTACTGGACCATGAGGGGAGAATTTGAGAGATAAGTGACACCATAAGACGAAACAACATTAGAATAATTGGGATTCCAGAAGAAGAAGAAACAGAGAGGGGAGCAGAAGGTCTATTGGAGAGAATCATTGGAGAGAATTTCCCTAATATGGCAAAGGGAACAAGCATTAAAATCCAGGAGATGCAGAGAACCCCCATCAAAGTCAACAAGAATAGGTCCACACCCCGTCACCTAATAGTAAAATTTACAAGTCTTAGTGACAAAGAGAAAATCCTGAAAGCAGCCCGAGAAAAGAAGTCTGTAACATACAATGGTAAAAATATTAGATTGGCGGCAGACTTATCCACAGAGACCTGGGAGGCCAGAAAGAGCTGGCATGATATATTCAGAGCACTCAACGAGAAAAACATGCAGCCAAGAATACTCTATCCAGCTAGGCTATCATTGAAAATAGAAGGAGAGATCAAAAGCTTCCAGGACAAACAAAAACTGAATTTGCAAACACCAAACCAGCTCTACAGGAAATATTGAAAGGGGTCCTCTAAGCAAAGAGAGAGCCTAAAAGTAGTAGATCAGAAAGGTACAGAGACAATATACAGTAACAGTCACCTTACAGGCTAATAATGGCACTAAATTCATATCTCTCAATAGTTACCCTGAATGTTAATGGGCTAAATGCCCCAATCAAAAGACATAGGGTATCAGAATGGATAAAAAAACAAAACCCATCAGTATGTTGCCTACAAGAAACTCATTTTAGACGCGAAGACACCTCCAGATTTAAAGTGAGGGGGTGGAAAACAATTTACCATGCTAATGGGCATCAGAAGAAAGCTGGGGTGGCAATCCTTATATGAGATCAATTAGATTTTAAGCCAAAGACTATAATAAGAGATGAGGAAAGACACTATATCCTACTCAAAGGGTCTGTCCAACAAGAAGATCTAACAATTTTAAATATCTATGCCCCTAACGTGGGAGCAGCCAACTATATCAACCAATTAATAACAAAATCAAAGAAACACAGCAATAATAATAAAATAATAGTAGGGGACTTGAACACTCCCCTACTGATATGGACAGATCATCCAAGCCAAAGATCAACAAGGAAATGAAGGCCTTAAATGACACACTGGACCAGATGGACATCACAGTTATATTCAGAACATTTCATCCCAAAGCAACAAAATACACATTCTTCTCTAGTGCACATGGAACCTTCTCCAGAATAGATCACATCCTGGGTCACAAATCAGGTCTCAACCGGTATCGAAAGATTAGGATTATTCCCTGCATATTTTCAGACCACAATGCTCTGAAGCTAGAACTCAATCACAAGAGGAAAGCTGGAAAGAACCCAAATACATGGAGACTAAACAACATCCTTCTAAAGAATGAATGGGTTAACCAGGAAATTAAAGAAGAATTGAAAAAATTCATGGAAACAAATGATATTGAAAACACAACAGTTCAAAATCTGTGGGACACAGCAAAGGCAGTCCTGAGAGGAAAATATATAGTGGTACAAGCCTTTCTCAAGAAACAAGAAAGGTCTCAAGTACACAACCTAACCCTACACATAAAGGAGCTGGAGAAAGAACAAGAAAGAAACCCTAAACCCAGCAGGAGAAGAGAAATCATAAAGATCAGAGGAGAAATCAATGAAATAGAAACCAAAAAAACAATAGAAAAAATCAATGAAACTAGGAGCTGGTTCTTTGAAAGAATCAATAAGATTGATAAACCCCTGGCCAGACTCATCAAAAAGAAAAGAGAAAGGACCCAAATCAATAAAATCATGAATGAAAGAGGAGAGATCACAACTAACACCAAAGAAATACAGACAATTAGAAGAACATACTATGAGCAACTCTACGCCAACAAATTGGCCAATCTGGAAGAAATGGATGCATTCCTAGAGACATATAAACTACCACAACTGAACCAGGAAGAAATAGAAAACCTGAACAGGCCCATAACCAGTAAGGAGATTGAAACAGTCATCAAAAATCTCCAAACAAACAAAAGCCCAGGGCCAGACGGCTTCCCAGGGGAATTCTACCAAACATTTAAAGAAGAACTCATTCCTATTCTCCTGAAACTGTTCCAAAAAATAGAAATGGAAGGAAAACTTCCAAACTCATTCTATGAGGCCAGCATCACCTTGATCCCAAAACCAGACAAGGATCCCACCAAAAAAGAGAACTACAGACCAATATCCTTGATGAACACAGATGCAAAAATTCTCGCCAAAATACTAGCCAATAGGATTCAACAGTACATTAAAAGGATTGTTCACCATGATCAAGTGGGATTTATTCCAGGGATGCAGGGTTGGTTCAACATCCGCAAATCAATCAATGTGATAGAACACATTAATAAAAGAAAGAACAAGAACCATATGATACTCTCAATAGATGCTGAAAAAGCATTTGACAAAGTACAGCATCCCTTCCTGATCAAAACTCTTCAAAGTGGAGGGATAGAGGGCACATACCTCAATATTATCAAAGCCATCTATGAAAAACCCACCGCAAATATCATTCTCCATGGAGAAAAACTGAAAGCTTTTCCGCTAAGGTCAGGAACACGGCAGGGATGTCCATTATCACCACTGCTATTCAACATAGTACTAGAAGTCCTAGCCTCAGCAATCAGACAACAAAAAGAAATTAAAGGCATCCAAATTGGTAAAGAAGAAGTCAAACTATCACTCTTCGCAGATGATATGATACTATATGTGGAAAACCCAAAAGACTCCACTCCAAAACTGCTAGAACTTGTACAGGAATTCAGTAAAGTGTCAGGATATAAAATCAATGCACAGAAATCAGTTGCATTTCTGTACACCAACAAGACAGAAGAAAGAGAAATTAAGGAGTCAATCCCATTTACAATTGTACCCAAAACTATAAGATACCTAGGAATAAACCTAACCAAAGAGACTAAGAATCTATACACAGAAAATTATAAAGTACTCATGAAAGAAATTGAGGAAGACACAAAAAAATGGAAAAATGTTCCATGCTCCTGGATTGGAAGAATAAATATTGTGAAAATGTCTATGCTACCTAAAGCAATCTACACATTTAATGCAATCCCTATCAAAATACCATCCATTTTTTTCAAAGAAATGGAACAAATAATCCTCAAATTTATATGGAACCAGAAAAGACCTCGAATAGCCAAAGGAATATTGAAAAACAAAGCCAAAGTGGGTGGCATCACAATTCCGGACTTCAAGCTCTATTACAAAGCTGTCATCATCAAGACAGCATGGTACTGGCACAGAAACAGACACATAGATATGTGGAACAGAATAGAGAGCCCAGAAATGGACCGTCAACTCTGTGGTCAACTAATCTTCGACAAAGCAGGAAAGAATATCCAATGGAAAAAAGACAGCCTCTTCAATAAATGGTGCTGGGAAAATTGGACAGCCACATGCAGAAAAATGAAACTGGACCACTTCCTTACAGCACACACGAAAATAGACTCCAAATGGATGAAGGACCTCAATGTGAGGAAGGAATCCATCAAAATCCTTGAGGAGAATGAAGGCAGCAACCTCTTCGACCTCAGCCGTAGCAACATCTTCCTAGGAACAACGGCAAAGGCAAGGGAAGCAAGGGCAAAAATGAACTATTGGGATTTCATCAAGATCAAAAGCTTTTGCACAGCCAAGGAAACAGTTAACAAAACCAAAAGACAACTGACAGAATGGGAGAAGATATTTGCAAACGACATGTCAGATAAAGGGCTAGTATCCAAAATCTATAAGGAACTTAGCAAACTCAACACCCAAAGAACAAACAATCCAATCAAGAAATGGGCAGAGGACATGAACACACATTTCTGCAAAGAAGACATCCAGATGGCCAACAGACACATGAAAAAGTGCTCCACGTCACTCGGCATCAGGGAAATACAAATCAAAACCACAATGTGATATCACCTCACACCAGTCAGAATGGCTAAAATGAACAAGTCAGGAAATGACAGATGCTGGCGAGGATGTGGAGAAAGGGGAACCCTCCTCCACTGTTGGTGGGAATGCAAGCTGGTGCAGCCACTCTGGAAAACAGCATGGAGGTTCCTCAAAATGTTGAAAATAGAACTACCCTATGACCCAGCAATTGCACTACTGGGTATTTACCCTAAAGATACAAACATAGTGATCCGAAGGGGCACATGTACCCGAATGTTTATAGCAGCAATGTCTACAATAGCCAGACTATGGAAAGAACCTAGATGTCCATCAACAGATGAATGGATAAAGAAGATGTGGTATATATACACAATGGAATACTATGCAGCCATCAAAAGAAATGAAATCTTGCCATTTGCGACAACGTGGATGGAACTAGAGCGTATCATGCTTAGTGAAATAAGTCAATCAGAGAAAGACAACTATCATATGATCTCCCTGATATGAGGACATGGAGAAGCAACATGGGGGGGTAGGGGGATAGGAGAAAAATAAATGAAACAAGATGGGATTGGGAGGGAGACAAACCATAAATGACTCTTAATCTCACAAAACAAACTGGGGGTTGCTGGGGGGAGGTGGGATTGGGAGAGGGGGAGGGGGCTATGGACAGTGGGGAGGGGAGGCGAACCATAAGAGACTATGGACTCTGAAAAACAATCTGAGGGTTTTGAAGGGTCAGGGGTGGGAGGTTGTGGCAACCTGAGTGTTTTGAAGGGTTAGGGGTGGGAGGTTGGGGGAACAGGTGGTGGGTAATGGGGAGGGCACGTTTTGCATGGAGCACTGGGTGTTGTGCAAAAAGAATGAATACTGTTACGCTGAAAAAATAAATAAAATGGAAAAAAAAAGAACTTAAATGTATGAATTTTCAATGAACAAATACACAGCTGTATATAACAAGAAGCTGAGTTAGGAAAGAAATCACACACACACACACACACACACACACACACACACACACACACACCAGTGGAAGAGGAAGGCTCAACAACTAGTAGGTCAGGGTGAGGGGGAGGTGGAATACATGCATGTTGATGCGGGAAACAGCTCATGAGCTCTTGGCATTAGTAAATCGAATGGAAGTCACTCAGGTTTTCAGTTTCTGTCTCATATTCATGTGTGTGTGGATGAGAAGACTCAAAGATGAAAAAGAAAAGAAAAAGCAGGTGGGGTAAAAAAAAAAGAAGTTAAAAGAAAATCTGTAAATGTCTCTACTTTCAAGAAACAGTGACTGTCCTTTGGTCATATGGTGTGTAGAAATGTCTAACACAGAAAATACGAATACACAAAAGTCTGTGGGATTTTCACAGTCCTCTTTCCAAAACTGGCTCATTTTTCCATCCATTGAAATGCACAAGGAACTCAAGACCAAGGCTACCAAATACTGAAGATGTGGATAAAATGCCACACTAAAGTCCACACATAGCTGATTGGTCAAAAGGGGGCAGATAATTGGATACAAACAACCAAAGTTATAGGTGCAACATCATGAATACCATTCTACACACTCAGAGGGAAGAGGGAATATGATAAACCACGTAAAAGAGTGTTTCTTCACAGGTTGTTAACACTGGAAGCTATTTTAAAATCCTAGTGACTAATATTGAAAACAGTAACATTAACAGCAAACATTTATTTAGTGTTTACTGGGCGAGTGGCAGGCATTTCTAAGCATGCTTATGTGCAGGAACTCATTGAATTTTACCCTCATACCGACCCTGTGATGTGGGGTATCATCATTTTTGTCACTTCACCGGTGAGGAAAATGAAGCATAGTGAGGTTATGTGCTGTGCTCAAGGTTCACACCTACACCTTCCGGAGTGGGGATTTGAATCTAGGCACGTTGGCTTCGCGCTCTGCTGCCTACAGGAACAACAATGGTTGAGCTCTTACAATGCACTAGAATCTGCTCTGAACAATGTAATTATATAATGTGATATTTTCTTGCAGCCCCATGAGGAAAGTACCTCCTTTCCTGCAAATACAAGACCCGGGGCTTAAAACATGCCACAGTGATACATCCTCTAACTGCCAGAGGCTGGACTGAAACCGAGATCTGTGAAGTGCCCAGGGACACTAGGTGACAGTCCCCTGTCATTCTATAATCTGCTGCAGAATCTGTCTTCTACAGTTGACTCACACTACCAATACCTTCTTAATCTCACTTGAAGCATTTTGGACCCACCTTGGGCTCCCAGACCATGCCTACAATTCTGCCTTCACAACCACACAAGTGCTGAGGCTCCCGGGCTTAAACTCGGGAAGTAAAACATACGTAGACTTTATTAAACCCCATGTGTTGAAACTCTACACATCTCTCCCACGGTCTCCACCACTTACTGGTATTTATATCCAAGGTATTTAAACCTAAATTGTCATTCTTACATGGTCCAGGTGGCAAATGTCGCCTCCTAGACATATCTTGAGAACAATGAATTTTTTAAATTCTAGAGAATAATGTGCCATCTTTCAGCTTATTAATGCTGGGAGAAGTACATTTGGAGATTTCATTTTCTAGTTTTCACTACCCTCACCTGCTTGAAAGTTACATAAATAATGTGGTTGAAAACAAATAATGAAGAAAAGAGCTGGTAGGTGGTCCTTGTCTGCCAGATTACAAGGTAAAAATTATGATATCTAATCAAATAAAAACTGATATGGCTCTTATGAAATATATCTATAACTTTTAGAAAAAAATATTCTGCAACATCCACAAGTAAGAAAGTTATTCAAAATACCATTTCACAGAAAAATTATAAATAGGCTATATGTAACATATATATCATCTCGTTTATAAGTACATGTTAGTACAATATAAATAACCATGCATATATTTGTGTGCGCTAAAATATATTCTATTGTCATGGATGAGAGATCAAAAAATGTTTATAATATTCTATTCCATTCCAGGATTGACATTTATTTATAAGTTAGTTTATCTTATTTTCAGGAACAATTATATATAAAATAAATATACTGAACTAAGACTGATTTCCTTTAAAAAAAAAAGTGGTATAATAGCGAAACAAACAAACAAAGAGTGAACTAGATAGACGGTTCCAAGTTTTTAATCCTAATTCTCTCAGTAACTTAGCTAAGAATAACAATAAAAACCACCATCTTTTGGATAGCTATGACCAAATGACACTGGTTAGTCCTTCACATATATTAACTTTGTTTCTCACAACACTCCTATGTGGTAAGTAACTAATGCAGTGGGAAATAGAACTGGAAAGAGAGAGTTGTCACTAATCAAATAAACAGTAGTTAAGATACATAACGATATTATTTTGTCCATTATGATTGCAAAAATAAATTGTGATATATCTTGTCAAATATTAAGGAAGACAAAGAAACTGGTGCTCTTACTGCCGCTTATTAACTGTGCATCCTTAGGCAAGCTAATTAACATCCCTGGGGTGCAATTTCTTCAAATTCAATTCTGGAATTTCTTTTTGTATAAGTGCAGTAATACCATATATCTTAAAGACTATGGTGAGAATTTTAAAAGCTAATTCATGTAAAAGTTTATTCACAAGAGTGTCTGACACACAAGAACCCGTAAGTGTTAACTCTCATATTGCTAATGACAAAAATTCTTCTGGAATATAAATAGAAATTATGTATCAAAGCCATAGAGGAGGTCATTGACAATAATCTGTTCCTGGAACTAACTCTATCCTAAGGAAAACAGACAGTATTCTGCGTATGCAAAAACAAAGCTATTCATTGTTACAATATTTATAATAGCAATAAAAAGGGAAATTCTCCTGCATTAGGAGAATTATATAATCATACATGCATTCCTCTCATTATAAAGGTATGTTAAAACCCAGTGATCTTGAAGTCCCAATCTTAAAGACTATGTAGAATAGGGAAAACAATTTAGGCTCTAACCTTAGGTGAAAAAAATAGGTTAGTAAATTTCACATGCCCATTATGCTTACATTTTTATTTATACTTACATAGCAGTATACTGGACAGAGTAAGTTTGGGTGACATATTGGAAAAAATGTTGTAAAATTATGTTGGTTTTATTCCATTGGTAAAATGCTAAGTGTGCTTGTTTTCCATTGCCAATCGTGTTCCAGTTTCTGCCCTATCTATGTTGAAACACACAGTGATACTTCAGGGTACCACCCTCTTGTCTCCAGGCCCACCACAATCAACTTAAGCCTGATCAACCAATGCAGAATACTTTTTCGAAAAGGCTGGGATTAACTACAGACTTCATTTCTAATTTGTTCTTAACTGAATGAATAGTAATATTTGTTAAAAAAAAATTCTGAAAATAATATTTGATAATGTGTGTTTATGGACTCACTTCTGAGATTTTAATAACCGATCTCTTCTTTGGCAATAGCTCCTACTGTCTAAGACTGATAATTAATGGGAGCAATGTGAATAATTTGTAGATAGTGCTTGGGGATCATACATCTTCCCATATTTAAATAATCTTAAAAAAACTACTACTAAAACAGGAAAGAAACCAAGGAGTAGGAAGGGAAGGAATATGTAAACAATTGTCTTTTTAATTTCTTTGAATACCTTGCTTTTTCACAAAAGACACTAATAGCTTCAAGGTTTTCATCATTTGAATTACATCTCAGTTAATGGAATGCCCCCTACAAAATCACATGCATTATCTAACTTTTGACAAAAAGAGAGAAAGGTTAACGACTTTTTGAAAATCTCTTGAAAAGATGCCTTGATTCTACCTTCCTTATAAAATAGCTATGAAGGTTAATGGTAAAGACTACATAATAACATTCTCAGCTGTTTTAACCAACCATTATAAACACTTGTGGGAATGTCTTTCCTATTGGGAATACTTCCCCCCCCCCATCTTGAGCATAAAAATAGTGTTGGATTTCTACCTGTATTCAAGATTCATGGGTTCTTCATATTAGTTTCTTCAACACCAAAAGATGCAGCAATTTGTGAACAATCTTAGCCAATCAGAAAAACATTTAAAGCAATTTCCTAAGTACTGTATCATTTACTATCTCTCAAAGGTTGGAACTCTTCAAACAAATCATATTTTTTATTTTCAACATGTGATAGATGCTGCATGCTTTTCTCCAAAACTGCATGTACTTATGATAAAAGCCATATTTCCATTAATCATTACAACAATGCCTTTTTCAACGAAGTTTTTGTCATACTGTGTTATTTTACCATTGTTGGATGACATTTTGTTTTTAGTGGCTGAAGATTTTCCTGCCAAAGCATTTGGTAACATCCCAGAGAGAACCTTGGGTTACATACTTTCTAATTCTTCTACTGTGCAGTTTCATGTTTTTCAAAGTTCTGCTTTGGAGAGTTTTATAATTAAACATGGAAGATGAAATTTTAGTTTTTATTGACACAGGCTATTAAATGGTACCAGATGAGGAAGCAAGGAAAGACATAAAGGTGAAAGGCATTCTTTCACACAATAAGTATCAGTTCCTTACTGTTCTAGGCCCTGGATTTATTTAGCAAATAATGTATTAAATAAGGCAGACATACTACTTCTCATATAACTTACTTTCTGGTGAATGATATCCAGTTCTCTTTCGGAAGCTCTGAAGGTAAGTTTAGGGATAAATGCATAGAAAATGGACCACAGGCATTCTTCATGCCTTGGCTAGAGCTGGAGACTATACTGGTCCAACATGTATTTCTTTCCGCTTTGCCTCTTTTCTATGTAGCCTCAAATTGGGAAGGAGGAGGAGAGAACAGTGTCAGAGGAGATCATGGAGAGGACATGACCACTGGCTGACCTGTGTGAGCTGTAAACAGGCAATGTCAGCTTCCTCACCTCCTCCCATCCTTGGAATGTATGTCATGCCCACCATTCCCACACTAGGAGCTGCTTCAAGGACATAGCCTCGAGAGTAGGATGCTGTTGAGACCATCTGGATGATATGCATGATTGGACCTAGTTAAGGCCTCCACATAAATCTGCAGGATTCTGGAGGGCTGGTGCCAAAATCTACTCATCTTATGGCTGCTAAGACAAGCCTCACATGTAAGCTCTCTCACATATTAAACCTGCCCCTGACCAACCTGGAATGATTCACCTCTTTCTTTGGCCTCTCCTCATCTTCTGTGTATGGGGGCCAGTTTTCAAACCAAATGGCAGGAGAAGCTAGTTTTCCCCTTCTCTTCTCAGGACAGTTGATTGTAACAACTTCACAGAAGCTCATATGCTGTAAGGCTGGCTTCCATGAGCTCCAAGAAGACAAATGGATCAGCAACCTAACAAGAATGAAAATAAGAGAAACCTGTGACTGGCACAAAGCCTAGAGGTACAAAGATCAAAAGAGGTGTTGGAAAGCCAAATGAGCTTAATATCTTCAGCTATTATGTTTCTCCTGAGGTTTATTCCATTACCCAGAGAGAAACAGAGCCCACCGTACTCTTTCATTCACATGCCCCTGCCTCTCCAGTATTATGCAGGATACAAAGAAATAGTTTAAAAGTTATCATCTCGGCCTCCAAGCTGCTTACATCCTAACCTTGGGAACTCTTGCTGACCCCCCCCAAAAAAAAAAAAAAAAACTGGAAAAGAATTCAGCATAAACTCAAAGGAAGCTACTTGTTTTGCAAGATACTATGCCCCTTTTTATTCTATGAGGGAAGTGAACAATAAATAAACGAGGCCTCTCTCTAGAAGCACTGTGGTAGAAAGGCCTGCTAAGATCTCTACATAAATAAGTCTAGGTAGCATAAACAAAATGTGAAAATGACAGGAAAACCTATCAAAGACCTGTGTGTGCCGAGAGGATCCACCTGGGCCAGAGACTTGGACTAAAACTTATATAAATCCCAAGCTGCTCACCTAGAGTCAAAGACCCATTGGAAGCCCAGGATGAGAAGAGCCCTAAGTGGACTGACCCACTTAGGTGCTCCGCACAGGAGTAGCAACAATGCGACAGTCAGGAGGATGCATTCTCATTGCCTGAGTACCCATTCCATGCCAGAACGGTGGTGGACACTGGAGCGAGCCACAAAGGTCACAAGATAGGGAAAAAAAAAAAAAACAAAAACAAAAACAAAAAAAAAACATGCCACCGTAGAGCTTAGGTTCAGGGTTTCTGAGAGTGGCAGTCCTAAGGAGAGAATAAAATGGACTGAGGAATGGAGGACAATGCCAGTTTAAATAGGGTGAAGGGCCTGACTTGCAAGTCTGGGATAGAGCGACATCCCAGGCAGACAGTCTTGCAAAGGCCCTGAGATAGTGACTAGCTTACTGTGTTAGTGGAATAGAAAAGTGAGCATGACTAGACCACCTTGCATAAAGAGGAGAGCAGTTGGAGAAGGTGTCCAAGAGGAGGGCAGGGACCAGATTACAAAAGGCCTTTTACAAAATGAGTTTGGGAGTGGTTAGTGCATTTAGTGAAAGCAGAGGAACAAAGATTTACATTTAAATTACCCCCAGTTGCAAGCATTTGCATAAATGCTACTTCTTTTCATCACGTTCCCCCTCCCCCAAACACAGTATATATTGAAGGTGACTGTACTTAAGAGGCTTGCTTAGGATATCCTCAGTTTATGTCACTTGCTCCAACTTATGATTCATAGTATCATGATTCAGTCTCAGATGTGTCCTGGTTTAGACCAGGAATGTCAAACCTTTTATGTCAAAGGTCAGAGAGAAAAGATTTTAGGTTTTTTAGGCCAGATGGCCAGGAGACTGCCACTACAGCACAAAAGCAGCCACAAATATGTAAACTAGTGAGTGTGGCTGTGTTGCAATAAAGCTTTATGGATACTGACACTGAATTTCACCTATAATTTCAAGGTGTCACAAATATTCTTTATTGATTTTTCCCATTTAAAAACACAAACACCACTCTCAGCTCATTGGCCATTCAAAGACAGGTAGCTGGATTTGATCCGTGGGTTGTAGTTTGCTGATCACCTTTTTAGATGACAAATTAGATGGCGACCCTTATAGCAACTAGCTTTTATGGAGGACTTACAATGTATACGGTCATCCTCACAGCAAGCCTAAGTGGTAAATACTAGCATCGTATGTGTTTTGCAGTAAAGAAACGGAGGCACGTCTCAGCAATTCTCCCAAGGTCTCCCTGAGAAGAAGTGGCAGAAAGGCTACCACGTGTGGAGGCCCCACTGTCAACCACAGTGCTGCGTAGTGTCCTAATACCTTCCCATTCTCTCCCTCCTCCTATCATTCTTCCTTCCCACCTTCTAATGCTGACATACTTTTAGTCTCTTTTTCTTTCCTCATTATGCCTTCTTGCTTCTTTTCTCATGCCCTCCTTTCCCATCCTCTGCAAATTATAACAGAGCTACATGCTAGAACCAGAAACCAAGCAGCCAAAAGTTAGATTACACAGAATATAAAGAACCAATATTTTCAACCTCTGCAATCACTAAATATTTTTAGTTTTCTTTAGAATTTTTTAAGACTGTATTTATTTATTTGACAGAGAGAGAGAGAGAGAGATCACAAGTAGGCAGAGAGGCAGGTAGAGAGAGAGAGTGTGAAGCAGGCTCCCAGCTGAGCAGAGAGCTAGATGAAGGGCTCCATCCCACAATCCAGAGATCATGACCTGAGCCAAAGGCAGAAGCTAAACCCACTGAGCCACCCAGGTGCCCCTATTTAGAATTTTTTAAAAGATTTTATTTATTTGTGTGAGAGAGAAAGAAAAAGAGAGAGAGAGAGAGAGAGAGAGAGCATGTGCACATGAGAGAAGGAACAGAG
Source organism: Meles meles (assembly GCF_922984935.1). Lineage (NCBI taxonomy): Eukaryota > Metazoa > Chordata > Mammalia > Carnivora > Mustelidae > Meles > Meles meles. The sequence goes on along the minus strand of NW_025721113.1, from coordinate 715,614 downwards.
GGACAGGGACAAGCAGACTTGGCGTGGAGCATGGAGCCCAACGTGGGGCTCGATCCCAGGACCCTGAGATCATGACCTGAGCCAAAACCAAGAGTCAGGCATTCAACTGACTGAGCCACCCAAGTGCCCCTCTCCTTAGAATTTTTAAACAATTATTCCCTTCATATTTTTCAAATGAAACCTGTTTTCCCCCTAAGCATCAGCTCTCTAGGTAGATATGTATCTATTACCCCTTTCATTTTATTTCTCTTTCAACAACAGGTATGCTCACAGTTGCTTTCTTTGAAATTGAACAAGTCTGTTACCCTACCTCTTACTTCCCTCTGGTCTAAAGTTAAAAGACATCCTGATAAGTTACTACCCATTCTTAAATCAGAAGCTTCAATGTGATTTTTTTTTTATTTGTTAAAAACAATTTAATAGAAACGGTAGTGTACCTCAGCCATCAAGTGGCATCTTTTCTTCTCCTCCCATTAAAAAGTATGCTTTTCCAAATAAAAGACATGCACATACAAATGACTCAGGCTGTCATTTTTCATAGGATTTTGCTGACATTTATACTTGAACTTTACTGCTGCCTTGTTGCTGGCAAAACTTCAACAGTGAAAGTGGTCCTGGCATTAAACACCCTCCCCTTTATTCTGTCTGTACTATCATAATAGACAGCCGCGTTAAATAAACACTTTTCAAATGCTTTAACACCATGAAGTCGGCTGAACGTCTCCAATTCAAGAACCTGGGTTCCCAGAATTCATTTGTAAAGAGAGTCCTTTGAAACTTAGAGGATCAAATCCTCCATATGGGTATCAGAGATTTAAGAATTGAGCCCTGTGTCTGGCTCTGTGCTCAGTGGGGAGTTGGCTAGAGATTCTCTATTTCTCTCTCTTCCTCTTCCTTTTCCCCACCCCCTACTGGCCCACACACTCTCCCAATCCTTCTAAAATTAAATCAAATTAAAAAATCACTAGGTGACCTTAGAACTAACAGTCTAAACAATCAGTGCAATAAAAATGTTTCAAACAGATTCTATGTACTCTCTTCAACAACATTTGGTAAATTTATACTACAGGTCATTTTCATTTCACTCAGAGTTGCAGCCTTTAATGATTAATAGAATACAGACCTAATGTGATTGAGACATGCACTTTTCCCCCCAAATGTAAATATCATCACATGTTTTCCCTATTCAAAATCTTACACAGTCTCCCCACTGAATATTTGGGATGTGTGAAGTCCATGTTAGACCACACCGAAGTCTCCATAATCTGAGCTCAGATGTTCCAGTACTGTGACAACTGTGCGTACTTTACATTTCTCCCTTTAAGGATTCACACTACTCCAGTACCTATAAATCACAGGCTGCCTATTTCTTTCCCTCTGCTGTTTTCTTTTCTCCAATGATTTATATGAGTGAGCAATATGTGTGTAGGGAGAGGGGCAGACAGAAACAATGTCCAAGTAGAATCCTCACTGAGCACAGAGTCCGAATGGGGCTTGGTCCTATGAACAGTGAGATCATGATCTGAGTCTCTCACCCAACTGAGCCACCCAAGCACCCCATGCTCTTCTCCTACCCCAGCCAACTGGCAACCACACATTCACCTTTAAGTCACTTCTGTTCTAAGGAGTGTCTCCTTCCTGTGATCATATTAAGATAGAACCAGTAACTCAAATACTTAATTTTTCTTTTCTATTTATTTTGCAAGATACCAGATAATGCAAGCATTTTCATTTATCACATATCCTGTTTCAGGGCTCTCTTCCCTTTCACTTTCACTTCAGTGCATCTACAAGGATGCATTCTGAAATATACTATTTTCTCCTTTTCATCCTATAGCTTTTTCCTATCTTTTCAACACTTGTCAATGAATTTTTAAGTGCCAAGGTGTAATTGAAGAACAAGTTGTAATACAAACAAGTTAGGCCCATAAGAATTTTAAAAATACATAAGAGGTGATGAAAGGGTCAATCCATTTTTTTTTTTTATGAGAAACTCAAGTCCTCAAACTATAAGTCATTTTCTTTATACTTTATTCTGTATGAGCATCTCATTCTCCTATACTTAGAACTCTTTGGGGCATAAATTGGGAAAGACATTAAAATGTGTATTCTTCAACTATAAAAGGACACATAAGTCTAATCTGAATATTTTTCATCTCTTTTCCGACCTTTCCTTTGATGCTTTTCTAAGTTTTAGGCACCTAACAGGCTCTATGTTCTTACTACTATCTAAATTTGGTCAATTTATTCTTGTCTTCATAACCTAAGAAAAATTTATTATTTTCATTGAGGACTTAGTTATTTAGTAGACATCTGTGTTGAGATGTGTATAATTTACTTATTTGCTTCTGTATCTTTCTGCAAAGGAACAGTGAATTAAGTACCACTGACTTAAACTGTTCATTTTTCTTATCTCTATCAATCAAGGCAAAGGTTTGCTCTGTAAAATTCTTTGCAATATCTCTAACCAATCTTAAAGTGATTTCCACTGAAAAAATCTTCGAGAATTGCAAAGTTTCAAAAATGGTTAATGTTTTATGTTACTTTAAAAATGGTTAATGTTTAATGTTAGTTAAAACAACTTCTATATAATTATCATTATATATCTATCTCTGAAATATTTGGAGCCCAAGCATTTATGAGACCTGCACAAAACCACAAAATGTTGTTTGACCACTGATAGGAAATGATGATTCTGCCATGTCTCTTACTACATATTTGGTAACCAAATACTACAACCATATGTTATTTAAATACACTACTTAGCCTATTTAGTATGACTTATACTATGTCTGAATCGGCAATTTAAAAAGAAGTAGATTATAAGCACAAATAATGCTAAATATAGTCTAATCTTTCTTTAATGATTCATTAGATTCTTCAGGCTCGCACAGCACTCCAGAGACATCATTAGGAACATCAATTAACATTGAAGTTCATCCTTCCAGTGGAGATAACAGACACTGAAAGTCTATTCACCAAGATTTAATATGAGAAAAGACACAACACATAATGTTAAGTAAAGAGCATACCAATATGAATATCCTATTTAAACATGTTAAGAATGTGAATGTGTACACAGAAAAAAGTGATAAGGAAACAACCCAAATACCAGTAATCTCTGGGCAGCAGAAATAGTCTGAAAAAAGAAATTTACTTCACGTCCTCAAAGGAGGCAATTAAAGCATCGGGTTTGCTTAAGAAAATACATGATAAGAGTAGGAACTTAGTAGAAGCCACAAAGAAAACTGATTCCTACAGAGTGTGGCTTAATACTCTTTGGAGTATCTTGGAAAGTATCTCCCTTCAGAAGCAAAAGGAAAGTATCCATAGACAGATGGTGTGGAAATGCTCCAATAGGGGTGAGAGGGTCAGAAGACGACACTAGAAGCTACTGAGACAAGTGTGTCAGAAAGTTATCAAAGCTATCAATGATGCCCAAGGCTAAAGCAATATAATTGATGACTGATATTCACTGTTGTATCACTCTAAAAGTGGCCAAACGCATCTAAAGCACAGCTAGACCTAATAAGTATTTGATCCATAGGCCAGGGATCCCAAGACCTGGGAGATGTTCTGGGGTCTACCAAAATGAGAAGGAACACCCCTTCCTGGGTAAGCTACTGCTTTCATGTACATAACAAGAAGACAAATATTACTGGACGCCAAGACACAGACCGATCAAAGGTCTGCACTCTCTTTATCCTTCTTAAATCCGGTGCCAAGAATTAGCTGGGTATCATACACAGTGCTTCTGCCCTCTACTTAAAGAAGAAATTGGTTACCATCCAAAATATCTCAGGTGCCAGAGCTCGTGTTACTCACCGAATCTTTAATGGTGGGTGACAAATGGATTGCCTGGATTTACAGCACAGCCTCTTAAAGCACAGCCTGGGAGATAGGGGAGAGGCACTCTTTCTCATATCGCTTTTCTGTGGGAGGATGTGGGTGGGGCCCATGACAACTCACTTACCTCATTAATACCATGCAGCTGCTGGTCTAACTACACATTTATGGAGTACATTTTTTCTAGTCCTTTATTCTGCTCTATTCTACCCATCCCACAATAGTACAGATGCATGAAAAGCAAGCATAGATTGGACACCAACGTGTCCAAAACATGGGATTTGTAGATGGACTATAGAGTCAGTTATTGCAATACAGCTTAATTTTAGGAACGATCAGAGATCTGAGAGGCTCCACATTGAGCAGTGCAGTCATCGTCCTTCGAGGAAAAAAAACAAGTCACAAGGCAAATGCAAAGACCTCCTACCTCACAAATTAGATTTACCTGAAGGTCTTCCATCATACTAATCAGATTGTAAAGGGCTGGCCAGAAAGTATCTCATGATATAATAGAAAGAGTGCAAGTATTGGCCTTTTCCTTTAAATTTAAGATTGGTCCCATGAGTGCTCTTATCTGATACACACACTAAGCTTTTTATAAAGCATAATGGCATTTCGAATAGCCTGATACACTCTGTCATCGAGACTTAAAAGCTCAAAGTCTGCAACCGCATGCTCAGGGAGCAGAATCTTCTCTCATAGCATTGTACCCATAGGCTCAGGGTCTCCCACACTTGGATTCCTCAGAATCACCTGGACAACTGATTAAAACTCGGGTTGTTGGGCACCACCCCCAGAATTTGATTCAGTAGGTCTGGGATTCTGCCTTTTTAACAGATCTCAGGTGAGTCTCATGCTGCTAGCTCGGGGTATCTTGAGAACCACTGCTGTTGACAGGGTTTGAAATTTATGTCCTGGTTCAGGGACTTCCTGACCCACCTTGACCTCTATCTCCTTCTCCTCTCCTTTCTTTTCTTCTTCCTCTTTCTCCACAAAATTATTATTTGGAAGCTGTATTCCTGGCACAAAGTGGAATAGAAAACATTCTTCTATTTTTAGAGCAGTGAAAATACTCTTTATGATATCATAATGATGGATACATGTCATTATTCATTTGTCCATCGCTCTAATGAGGGATGTTGATAATGGGAGAGGCTACATAGGTGTAAAATGAGCTAATGTGTAATACAACTCCCAAAAAAGTAGTAACAATGCTTATTTACAGACTGTTTCATTATGAAATCATTTTTGGGTGGAACAGTAGTATTCTGGGAATAGAATCTGAAACAGTGTCATTTCCCCCAATGATGTAGGTAACTGACAAACTAAATCTCTTCAAAAAGAAAGACTTTAGTTGTATGTTAGGTTGCTCCACAGGTATAAAAAGATTGATCAGTTTTTAATATAACAACGCCACTGGAATAGATCTAAGGTCACAATAGAAATCGGGTTTCATTAGACCTACTATCAAGTGCCAATCCCCCAAAACCTACAGAAAAAAAAAATGTGAAATACATTTTCTTCTTTTCCTTCTTTGCAACTGGTTATTACAATATGAGTTAGTTAAATATGAATTTGATGGCCAAACCAAAGACTCACAAAAGACAAGCTCCGATCTCTAGACAGACTCAATTCTTAAATTTGTGGATTTCATATTATTTCAATTTAAATTCACGCACATTTCTAGTACTATAGCCAAAGATCATTAGATACTGGATATTTACTGAAAGGGTCAGAGATTGATAAGGACTATAGTCTGTAACCTTTTAAAACCAGAATGTATCAATTTCAAATTAGAGAACATAGATTAAATGTCACTTATGCATTCAAATAAGTTGAAACACATCATCACCATCTCCGTAAATCAACACTTAGCTTCTTTTCTAATTCTCCAACGCAGGCAAAGGTTACTAGGCTATAGCCTTGTTTTCTATTTGATGATCATTAAGTGCTTACGTTTGGGGATTTCACTGATCTCTTACACAAGGGCAACACAAACTGTTTTCTTTTTTTTCCTTTTCTTTTTTTTTTAAAGATTTTATTGTATTTATTTGACAGAGAGAGAGATCACAAGTAGGCAGAGAGGCAGGCAGAGATAGAGGAGGAAGCAGGCTCCCTGCGGAGCCGAGAGCCCAATGCTGGGCTCAATCCCAGGACCCCGAGACCATGACCCGAGCCGAAGGCAGCGGCTTAATTCACTGAGCCACCCAGGCGCCCCACAAACTGTTTTCTAAACAAGAGATGAAAAACTGTATTTATAACCACATCTGTAAGGATTTCCTTTCTCTATGAATGTGTTTAAAATTAACCAAAAACATAAATATCAAGAAGTTCTTATTGCTTTATGCCACTATGTAAAATCCACAAACCCGTTCCATTTTTCCATGGCAAGATGGCAGATGTTCCTTCATTCATCCACTCAGCTAGTATTTTAGCTCCAGTGACATACAAGAGAGGATACAGACCAGAGCAAGACAATAACAACAACAAATCAGAAACATACAGAATGATTTTTGACTCAATTGACTACATGTGAAGCCAAAGAGAGTTGCATTAATGGAGAGAGAGCTTTTTGAGGAGCCCACTACATTATTTCTTCTGGACAATTCCAGACACAGAGACTAAAGCTACTACTATTCTTTCAAAGAATCAGAAAACCCACTTAGGCTTCTGGAGGGAGTCAAGTGTGGCGCGAAGACTAAAACACTCCCTTCCCTTAGAGTAATGATGTGTACTCAACTTCAGCTTTACTGATTAAAAGGAAGTTTTCTTCTGATTTTGCTTCTCTAATGCAGGGAAGAAAATTCCACCCTTAACATCTTTCAATGATAATTGAGGGTGTTGCAGAAAATACAGATAACTGGTCAGCACTCAGGTAAAAGTTACTATTCTGCCAAAGCAACTGACTGGCAAAGTAGGAGGTCAAAAAATACCATTTAAATTCTGCCAGGTGACTGAGCTTGTATAACGCATAGGGAATGAGGAAAGAGCACTGAGAGAGCCTTAACAGGGGCCTGGAGCCCTAGTAGTGTGTGCAGAATCCCAGCAGTGAGATGAATGGCTCCAGCAGAGGGATGGAAGTTCTGGTCTTCAGGACCCGTCTCTCACTGCTCCGGTACTGAGAGAAGTGACGGCAGCTACAGAAGGGAGAAGCTATTTCAAAAGGCAGTTCCTGATGGTCCTGAGATTTCGAAACCGAACATTTTCTGAGATGGAAGAGCAACGAAGGTGTGGTTCAGAATAATCCCAACCCAATGTCTGGGGAAACCCTTTTGTTAGGTCCGTGGTCAAAGGAAGGAGACTGATACAAAGCGAAGGTCAAGCAAAGCTTTATTTCGTGCCAAGCATCAAGAACCAAACTGACCCATCTGGGGCCGCCTCTTATAGAGAGGGCGACCCCTCCCTGCCTTACAGACTAACTTTTATAGAGCAAAAGCCATGTGGTTGAGCCCGGCCACACACAGGTGGCTAGTGAGATTGTAACACACAAAGGAAGCTGCACAGTCATGCTAGGTCACACACGGGTGGCCAATTGAATCACAATTCATCCCATAGTAGCTATTTGAACTAGCCTATCACCTTGGTCAGAATTGGCACCCAAAAGGAGCCCAAAAGGCGGAACCCACACTCCTTTGTAGATAGGGAGACAATATTACAGCCCCACTGATTGGGTGTCTCCACCAGGCCCGACTCATCCCTGCATTCAGGCTCTGTTATCTCCACCTCACCTGACCCGCCCTCGTACATGGGCTTTTTTTTTCCAGGAAAATTTTTTTTTTTTTATTTTCAGCGTAACAGTATTCATTGTTTTTGCACCACACCCCATGCTCCATGCAGTACGTGCCCTCCCTATTACCCACCACCTGGTACCTTATCAGGGACTGACTGACCACGTTTTACCGGCTTCCCAGACTTGCTTTTAAGTAAGTGGGGGGTGGGGGGTGGCAGGGTCAGTTTAAGTTTTACTGCATAAACTACAAAATGGCTGTTCAACCAAGGTGGAGCCGCTCTGGCTAAATAGCCCCTTATACCTTTCTACAAGTTTTAATATTGGGGAAATTTTACTGCCCTCTTTCACAGATGCCTTGGAACTTCGCTTTTGCTTTCCTAAAACTAATTTCATCATTAATTGTTGACTATTTAAAATAGTGGGGCCATCTTGTAATGTTGTGCCCGAATTTTCACCTCCGAGAGACCACCAAGGAGCCAAGCACCAATGCAATCACACAAGGGTTTATTTGCCAAACTTAAGCTTGGGCCCAAGTACACCCAACACAGTGGAGTAGGGTCTTGGACCCAGAGGTGACATGCTTAAGCTTGGGCCCAAGTATACTCGATGCAGTGGAGTAGGGACTTGGACCCCGAGCTTAGTTAAGGCAGGGGTATTTATGGGCTCCTGTTACTAAAGCAGGAAGGGGCTTACTAGAGCAGGGTGGGGGTCTCTGGAACTAAAGTAGGGTGGGGGTTACTAAAGCAGTGTGGGGGAAAGTTCAGCCCTTGGGCACAGGGGTCTGAGATGGCTGTACTTAAGCTAAGGCTACACCTGGGGTGGGATGGCCTTGATTTTTCTCCGCCTATGCATTTCCCCCTGAACAATTTTGACCCTTAAATCTTTAAGGTTGTTGAAGGTGGAAGGTCTCATCTTCTGTAACTTCTTCCTGCTGAGTAGGGGCGTAGAGTTGTCCCTACCTACTCGGGTCAACATTGATCAGTTGGGGAATGTATAGGGGAGTTATGAAAGACAGAGGCAGCTGAGTCCAGGGGTTTAAATCAATCATTAAAGGAGAGAGGGAGTCTTTAACGTGCTGAACCTGAGTAGGTCAGAGCCCAAGAAATATTTTGTGATAATCTGGAATATCAAGATGGCTGCACTTATGTCAGGGTCGACTCGAGATGGGTACGGCCATGTTTTTCTTGGCCTCCACCGTCAAAGCCTACTAAGTAATAATGAGAAATTACAGTATCAGCAACTGAAGGCTTTACAAAGAACCCTGGAAACCTGACTTGTTCCTTTGTAATGTAAGATTCCTTTGTAATGTAAGATGTCAAGACTGAAAAACAGGGCGGGATTTGCTCAAGGTCACAGGTAGCAGATAAGAGACTGAAAACAGGGTTTGGCTCACCAACCCAAGTCTCTTTCTACCATAACCGTAACCGTGACTCACTAGAGGTTTACAACTAGAAAGCTTGTCTAGCTCATAATGAGGAGAGGACTACTTTATTCTGCCTTTTGCAGGAAACTTTACACTGTCTTATTTTCCATTCACCAGGGAAGTCAGTGTTTAATGATGTATATGATCTACAGTTGTGTGCATTATTTTCTTCAAATAAAGAGCACCTCCTTCTTCCTCCTGTCAGTGCCCAATACAATCTCAATATAGAGCTGCCTGAGTTGAACATCTGAATAATGTTAAGACAACCTGCTAAAAAAATCATCTCCGAACTCTACAACGTTTAAAAGCCATAATTCTAAAAACACACGATCTTAACCACTACCCAGTTGTTTAGCCTGAATGATACTGTGCCATGTTCTGGTTTTAAGAGGTATTGCTTTAAATATTCTCAAAATATTTAAATATTCAGCAGATCCTGACCCTGAAAGGCTATAGGATATCTTGTTTATTGTGAGTTTATAAACACAGTTGGATTTTTTTTTACCTTTTTAAAAGAGCCTTGATATCTGTAGAAAATTATATTTTTAGATTAGTTGCTATCATGGAAGGGGATAGAACTTAGGACAGACAGCTAGGAAGGTTTCTAAGTTAGCACCCCTTCACTGAAATACCCTTTAGCTATCTGCCTCATGTTTTAATAGGGATAGAGGAAAAACAGATCCTTTTATTAAAAAATGTTTAATTATCCATCAAAATAAAGGGATTATTACACGTGCTAAATAAATCAGAGACACTCGTTCTATTTGGAATTAACTTCATTTCACCAGCATTTTTCATACATCCAGAACATAAGAGACCTCTCACAAAAAGAAAAGGCTGATATGTATAGATAGGACTTTAAAATCTTTTTTCAAAATAGAATTTGTCTAGATTTCACACAGATACTCTAGAGGTAATTTTCATATGAAAAAAATTATTCTGATCCTTCACAGTGCCTTAAAGGTTTAAAAATTTAGAGAATAGAGTATACAGTGTATTCCTTTTAACTAGCTCCACACTATGCACAGACTTCTAGGAGTTGAAACTGTCAATTTCAGCAGCCTACAGGCTTTCAGGTCTCAGAATCGGTGCAAAGCCTCCAGCTGTACCACTTTGTTCCCCAGGATAGAAGATTATACACAGCTCTGGTCTTCAGAGATCAATTTATGAATTGTTCTTTCCCTCTGTGAGTCAGGTGAATATTGAAACCAATTTACATTTCCCAAATTATGTCAGAGTAGAACGAGGGAGTGAGTTAAGTGGGCTTGTATTTTCTAATTAATGCAGTGGTATTTTGGAGCCCTGGCCAGCCACTTGCTGATGGTCACACATCAATGTGATTCTTCTGCACTATGCTCTAGAGTTTTGGGAACCCTATGTCCAGTCAGGAGCGGTTTTAATGCCTCCCCCAAGTGCCATCCTCATAAGTTTCTCTGAACAGGTTTCTCTGTGCTCTGGCTCTAAACACTGTGGCCAACCACCAGGTGAGGAGGGGACTCACTGTGCTACTGATTACACAAGCAGGGGCACCGGAATAGACTGGAGGTCAAGTGAAGGATCCTCCTCTTTCACTGAAAACACACACTGGCTCACTATCATTAAGTAAGCCATCATTTGAATCCAGGTCTTCCTTTCTTTCTTTCTTATTTTTTTTATAAACATATAATGTATTTTTATCCCCAGGGGTACAGGTCTGTGAATCGCCAGGTTTACACACTTCACAGTACTCACCATAGCACATACCCTCCCTGATGTCCATAACCCCACCCACCTCTCCCAACCCCCCTTTCCCCAGCAACCCTCAGTTTGTTTTGTGAGATTAGGAGTCACTTATGGTTTGTCTCCCTCCCAATCCCATCTTGTTTCATTTATTCTTCTCCTACTCCCCTAACCCCCCATGTTGCATCTCCACTTCCTCATCCTCGTATCAGGTCTTCTTTCTAATAGTAAGCCTGATCTAATAAAAACAAGGCCCTTTTATGATTACTGTGACATTCCCGAATGTCATTCAGTTTGTGAAGACAAAGCAAACCATTCATTTATTCCTATTTAGAATTTAGTAATAATAATATATTTTCCCAGTTTATTCAAGGAAGGAAAGGCATGGGCACTTTCTTTCTTCTTGCAAATGATTTAGGCAACTAAAAAAGGGCAATTTTCAGAAAACAAGTTAATCATAGGACAATGGACACCTATGATTCGATTAAAATTAGCTTCGTTTTATTAATTTTTAAAAGCATGATCCTTCAAGGACTTCATCTTTATTCCAATTTGAATTGGAAGGAAAACATGCACATTTGCTTTCATAGTCTATGAAAGCAACCGTACATGTTTTCCTTCCCTTGCTTTCCCTTCTCTGCATAGGAGAGACAACATTTCTTCTTCATCAACAGTAACAAAAGTATTGGTTTTATTGTCTAGCATGAGTATTTTATACCAAAAACACTAAAGCGAACAAACTCCAGTCCCTAAAATAGAATTTTCAACCTCTGAATTGTAATACAGTAACCCCTGTTTTCTGAAGGCTCCTGTTACACCACTATACTTTTATTAAAGACCTGCATTAAGACAGCAACTTCAAACTGACTAACGCATGTATTTGTAAAAGCTAAGTGGCATAAGGTGAGCTTTTAGGAAATGGGATATTCTTTGCTTCTCATCATTTCTGCTTACAAAATTTCTTCTCAAGAGGCCTACTTTCATGCTGGAAGGGAAACCTGTCAACTCTTACTTCATTTTACCTAGAATGAAACTAATCTCATTGAAATAGTGTTTGTATTTCAAAGCAGGAAAACATTACTAAAATGGTGAATGGTAACAAATCCATAAGAATGTCAATAGGATAAAATTAACAAAATGCAAATATATGCAGTGAGCTTGAACAAACTTACTTTGGCCTCAAGTTCTCAGGATCTCTGCTTGTCCAAAACAATATTAAAAGACACAAGTTTCCTGGATTATTTCCGTTTCTATGGCCATATGGCAGGGATGTCCTCACAACAGATGATACGCTCATCACTAAAAGCCTAAGTCATTCAGCTGGTAATAATGACAGGAGTGGTGCTCCCACTCATGAATCAAAGGCTAAAGAAGGCACAGTAGGTACTGCAACAACAATAGAGGATACTCCCGTAACAATGGCAGAATCAGAAGTATATTCTCAGATAGCAAGACAATCCGTGACTCTGGGAAACAGAGTTCAGAAGGGGCCATCTGGGGCGGGGAGGTGGTGGTAACTGGATGATAAGCATTAAGGAGGGCATGAGATGTGATGTCTGTGTATATTCACATGACTTCTTAGAATGTGGCCTTGTTAATGCACAGTTTAAAATTCTCCTGAAAGGGGCACCTGGGTGGGTCAGTGGGCTAAAGCCTCTGCCTTCGGCTCGGGTCATGATCCCAGGGTCCTGGGATCCAGCCCCACTTCCGGCTCTGTGCTCAGCAAGGAGCCTGCTTCCTCTTCTCTCCCTCTCTGCCTGCCTCTCTGCCTACTTGGGATCTCTATCTGTCAAACAAATAAATAAAATCTTAAAGAAAAAAAAATTTTCCTGATTGTGAACTACTCAAACAAATAAAAATACACAAAATAGCAAACTCGAATGGAGTCCAGCAATAGAAGCCAATAAAGAATAGAAGACCTTGAGCATTAGAATCAGGCTCTTTTCCTCTCCCACTCGTTGACTCTAGGACTTTTTGACAAATTCTTCATCTTTACCACCAGCACCAATAACCAAAATAATTTCCATGGTAATCACTTGCATTTTATCATTTAATTTTTATGTCATTAAAATAAATATGCCTTTTGTGTCCTTTTTAGAGATGAGAACACCAAGACTAAAATCTGAACCCAGGAAGCTCAGGGCAGATACAACTACAGGCACAGTCACAGGTCTAACCCCTGAGGGAGTCCTGGAGTCTCTGAGAACACCTACAACCACAACCTAGTTGGTGGGGAGCATTCAATGATACCATCAAGCAATGGTTTGGAACGGAGTTTGGAGCTTGGTAAATACTTAGTAAATGTATAACAATTTTAACAATAATGAAGAGGAAATCTGTTAAAGTAAGTTACATGTATGTTAATATGAAGTTAGCCCCCAGCAAGGACCTGATAAAGAGAAAAACTTGAGTCAGATCATAAACACATACCTGTGCTTAAGTGTGTGGGCTGGAAGGGGGGTTGAGGAAAGGAGATGTGTATATGTGTGTCTTAAAAGCCAGAGTAGTGAATAATAGGAAGCATCCATATGAAAGTAAAAATGTCTACTAATATAGAGGTTTGGTAAGTATCATTGCAATCAGGCAACAGAAGGAAAGAAAGAGAATGGAAAAAGACATTCATTTTGTAGAAAGTGGAAATATGGGTAAATTACAGCCTGAGAGAGACAACCGAAAAACCTGCTTTTTTTAAAAAAGGTGTGATTCAGCAAAGGACAGTTTTTACAATGAATTTAAAAAAATAAATCACTCTCCTAAGCTAAAAAGAAGAACTGCCTCTTCTCTACAATTAAATGATGCCCAATGTCTGGAAAGCATTCCGTAGTTGTTAATTGAATAAGTGAATTATTAGAATATAAGCAAAAATCAACAACAACAACGAACTTGTCAATTAATGGTAGCAACCCAAAATGTGAAATATGTAGGATTAAGAAAAAATTCATCTGGGGCAACTGGGTGGCTCAGTCTGTTAAGCATCAGACTTCTTGGTTTTGGCTCAGGTCACAATCTCTGGTCATGCGATGATGGAGCCCTGCTCAGGGTGGAGTCTGCTTGAGATTCTTTCCCTCTCTTCTCCTTCCCCCTCTGCTCCTGGCCTGGCTCCCACTTTCTCTCTAAAATTAATTAATTCATTCATTTTTTAAAAAGGAAAGAAAAAAAGAAAAAAATTGCATCTAGTCTCTAAGAAGATGTAAAATAACTGACTAAATGAGTGACCGAGCTCATTATTATAAATATATATAAATATGCATGTATACACATACATATATGAACATAATTCATTCCCAGAAATGAAACAAACTATTTTGCATTTCCAGAAACAGTTATTATCAGCCTTAATATTTTAAATAGAAGACTGAGGAGGGTTAATTGCCCTATCGGACATGAAGTAATATTATAAAGTCCCAGTAACTAAAGCAATACCATCCTGTGTCGCAACAGAACCTATGTATCAGCCTACCTATAGATGCTGGTATTTCACACATTATTTTCTTTGGTGATATTTAGCAACCTTGTTTGTATTATTAAAATAAGCATGTAGTTAAGCAAAGACATTAAAACTTCAGCAGATGTTAAAAGACTTCTGAAAGAATGTCCTTTTTGTATGAGATACACACATAATGAGAACACGAAGGCTCCCAACTATTATCCATGACCATGAAAAACTTGTCTGAAAGGAGACTTTAATTTAAAATTGTCAGAGTTGTCACAGATCCCTGAGGGAGGGAAGACACCATTGGTTAAAGTACCCTTGATTCTCAGTACAGCAATTTATAAAACCTTGAATTCTTCTGTTAATTTGTTCTTGATGAAACTAGAAAGTATCAGTGTATACACAGTCCTAAATAAAAGTGCCAAGATCTTAATGTACCCACTCATTAAAATGAAACTTCTTGGGTGCATTTCATTTGCATGATATCAGAGAAATTGCTTTCTTGTCTATTATCTGAGGCAGTTACGGTATAGAAACTATCAACTCATGGGTGAATACGTGCACGTGGGTGTGTGTGTGTGGTGTGTGCGCATGTGTGTGCACACACTTGTGCATGTGTTTGGGAAGAAGGGTTGCAGGAAGGAAGGAGAGTAGAAAATTCAGTATCTATTTTGTTCAAAACTCACAATTCTGGGTCTTCTGATTTCTTGTATTTTACCTCAAATCTTATAGTATGAAAATAAAAGTTATTTAAAATATTTAAAGTTATTTAAAATAAAAGTTATTCAATACACCAATACCTAGACACAGTCCTTCTTGGGTCTCCTATTTCCTTTTGGGATTAGACAGTTTAATTATCCTGGTCAGTTTCAGGTCAAAACTGAAATCTACGGTGATAAAACTAAATGAGTCACATCAGGGGGATTGTGGGCCACCTCACTAAATTGTACCATCTTTGAGCCTCACCTAATGTGAAATGTGTGGTTAGGTTGGTTGATTTCAAGATTTTAAGATGAAGGGATCTCTTACAACCCCATTTTTGCTGTCCTCAATTCAAGCAAGCAAGCGATGCTTGTCCCTTCAGGGGACATACTCATCCAAGACTCAGGCCTTACCAGACCACTCAGGAAAATCCCATGATCTTGCCTTTCACAAATAAGCTCTGCTTTAAAGTACATTCACCTGCCTTTGCTCCTCCTCCTCCCTTCTGCCCAGTCACCAGCTCGCTGAGCACAGGGTTCATGCCAGATGCTATGAGACCTTTCAATTTCTTAGACCTTTCAAGTTGACTTTTGCTCCACTCACTTTATGTAAGTTTAGTCATCTCCCCTAATCCCAGAAAATTACAGATTTCCAAACCCCAGCTGGCCATTCTAGTCTTTGGATAAATGTTATTATAATGGAACACTTGAGGGTCAACAAAGCCTCCAAATCAAACCATGCAGTTTCCAAATCTGTCCCAAGATGCTAGCTGGTACAGAGGGAGATAGAATTAAATCACATTAAACCAAAACCATGGTTAAATTTAATGTGTCTGAGTTATTATTATTTTTAAATATTTTATTTGACAGAGATCAAGAGTAGGCAGAGAGGCAGGCGGGGGGTGGGGTGGGGTGGGGGGGAAGAAACAGGCTCCCTGCTGAGCAGAGAGCCAGATGCGGGCTCCATCCCAAAAACCTGAGATCATGACCTGAGCTGAAGGCAGAGGCTTAGCCCATTGAGCCAGCCAGGTGCCCCAAATTATTATTATTATTATTATGTTGTTGTTGTTGTTGTTTTTGGAGGAGACAACTTCTAAGAAATCTCAAGTTACACAGCTTTTCAGGAACAAATAACCACAGGGCCTCAGAATGATATAATATCTGTGAAATAATATAAAAGCAAATTTTACTGGTGCTAGTTTATGCCATTCAAAAGCAAATGACTGGGGGTGCCTGGGTGGCACGGTTGGCTAGGTGTCCGACTCTTGGTTTCAGCTCATGTTATGATCTCAGGGTCCTGGGATCCAGCCCCATGTTGGGCTCCACACTCAGTGGAAAGCCTGCTTGAGATTCTCTCTCTCCCTCTCCCACTGCCCCTCTGCTTGCTCTCTCTCTCTCTAAAATAAATAAATAAAATCTTTAAAAAAAAAAAGAAAAGAGAAAGACTGTTGAAATAAAATCATCTCTGCAATGACTAGTGTCCAATTTTTTTTTTTCCATTTTAGGAGTCATTCAAGCATCAAAAATATTAAGCCTCCTGCTTTAGGTAATATAATACAGCAAAATGTTTCCAAATTTGAGTTTTATGAATCTACTAATCTCATCATGTAGCTCTTCCTGCTGGTAATTCCTGTGTGACTCTTCCCCACTGAATCAACCACTAAAAGCAGCTCTTCTGCTTTTCCGAGGGGAACACTGCCTCCCTTAGCCTCACAGTGTGGGCACCCATCTCCCTGCAGGGCAACTGGAGAAAGGTAAGCAGTGCAGGTAGGCAGGCCCATGGTAGAGAAGAAACCGCGTTCTAGTTTGAAAGCAACAGAAACAGACTTGTCGATTATAATCCGACTAGTGTACTCTCGGGAATACTGAACTGCAAGATAAGAACAAAACTTTGATAATCCAAATGCACTTTGATAGAACATCCACTGAATTTAGCACAGAAGAGCAACACTTTTAAGGTTCTAAATTTTAGCTACAGGCAGAGGGAATACCAGAAGGAAAATAAATGAAAGGTACTCACCACTTCAAAAGCTAATCTCTGCAATGCTTTCATTAGCAGTTTTTAAAAAAAAACACATACACTTTTGAAGTAGGAAAGAAATGACTTTGAATCCTGATTGCTATAGGGTGTAGTTTAACTCCCCATTCTTTCAAAAATAGGCAAGGTCAGGCATTTCTTTTACTGCTATTGGGCTTATAAGATATATAGGAGAGAGATTAACTGTTGAACTGCTCATTTAGTTCCTTCAATGAAAGATAAGCATCTGTTGCAGCAAATGAAGAAAGAGAGGAAAGTTCTTTCTAGAGAAACTATCTGCTCAGGCTGGGTGTAAAGGCACGATTTTCACATTTAAACAAACACAGTATAAAAATATTTGGCTTAGACTATAGACGAGTTGCAGTAAGAATGGGAACTGGGAGAACGGACAATCTCCCTTAAACTTCCGGAAAGGGGTGGGAGGGAAGAATAATAAATGAAAATACCCTTAGCTAAGTAAAACCAGAAAATGGGTGCATCAACCCAAAATACATCACTCAAAGATCAGACAATTTTGTCAACAGTAAAATAGGTAAAGTCAAGATCATGTCTCTAAGTACCAATACTTTAAAAGGTTTCCTACCTGAAGGTCTGGCCTTGAGAAAATCCTACCTGCCAGATACCAAGTGGGCTTTGTTGGGATTGTGGCTATCGGATCAATGTTATTATGGGTATAACATGTAGGCTGAGGTATAATAGATAATTTCTAATTACACAGTGTCTACATGATATCAATCTTAAGAGACAATATCTCTTATTCTTTTAATAACATGTCATTCTGATCCATTATTACTACCATGCATGCTTTTCAAAACACATTTCTAGCATCCTTATCATTTTCCCTCCAGCATTACCACCAGACACGCCTGCGGACAGGTTCCTTTGGGACCCGGGGCCTACCCACTCCTACTACCACAGGAGAGCCCTTCACACTACCTTGAACTCAAAAGCAGTACTCAAGTACAATAATTTTACAACCTCGATACATACTGGTATCAAAAATACAGTTTTGAATTTCTTGCACAGTTAAATAAAAACCTTCTCTTCTTACTGCATGGCAGGGTTTGAATGACAGCAAATATGATGTGGGCCACTTAGGGCGGGAGCAGCATGAGTCAATCACATGGATGGGAATAATAATCAAAACAATGGCTAGGGTGGGACAGGGTGGCTCATTCAGTCCAGCCTCTAATTCTTGATCTCAGCTCAGGTCTTGATCTCCCAGGGTCATGAGTTCAAGCCCCATGTTAGGCTGGGCAGGGAACCTACTAAAAAATAATAAAAAAAACAACAAAAAAGAGAAAAAACCAAAAAAGTACAAAACAAAACAAACAAATAAAACCTTTGACTAGAAGTTCTTCAGCACTTACATATCAGCTGCTATTTTTATTTAGGTCAAGTCCTAGATGAAACAAAAGATGCAGGGTTGAAATAACTTGCAGAGAATCACATGGTAAGTGGGGTAGCTGGATAAGAACATTGGGTATCTAAAGAAATAAGGCATGGGGAAATTAGAAGAGAGTGGCTTGGGATCATTTTGAGGGGAGATCATGCATGATCCTGAATGCTAGGATAAGATGAAGATAATGCTTCTATTCTACAAATATTAAAGAAATATTAAAGGTTTGCTTGGACAAGCTAAGGAAAAGAAGTTATTCCTCAAGATAAATGTGGTATATCCACAAAAAATGTCTCTAATTTAACGTCAAGGCTTTCTTAACCCATGTGAATGTCTGAATGTTCTTAAACCCATAATTTAAACATCTATGTACAGTCCAATTATTGATTGTATTTCGAAAAGACCAAAACCTAACTCATTAACAATTTTTTTTTATTATTATGTTCAGTTGGCCAACATAGAGTACAGCAGTTTTTGATGTAGTGTTCAACGACTCATTAGTTGCATATAACACCCGGTGCTCATAATAACACATGTCCTCCTTAATACCCATCACACGGTTACCCGATCCACTCCCCTACCCTTTTGTAACCTTCAGTTTGTTTTTTGGAGTCCAGAGTCTCTCATGGTTTGGAATCAAGAGACGGAGAAAAACCAACAACAATTTTATAGCTATCTTTCACTTCAGGTGTTTTTAGCCTCTTGCAGTAAGGGCCCAGTGTTTTTATTTTCTCACATTTCTATAAATTTGAATCATAAATACTTATGATACAGTGTTATTGGATGTCTGTCTTCATGTAGTTATAACCAGGATCAGGGGGTCTATCATGGTATCAGAAAGTCAGCTTTTGGGGCGCCTGGGTGGCTCAATTGGTTGGGTGTCTACCTTCAGCTCGGGCTGTGATCTCAGGGTCCTGGGATTGAGCCCTACATCAGGATCCCTGCTCAGTGGAGAGTCTGCTTCTCCCTCTCTCTCTGACCCTCCTCCCTGCTTGTTCATTCTCTCTCTCTCTCAAAGAAAAAAAAAATTAAGAAAAAAAAAAAAAAAGACAGACAGCCGTTGTGAAAGATAATACAGTGGAAGTAGATCCTCTCATACCTCTTTCTAAATAGCAATGATTAGAAAAAGGGGTCATGGGAACGTGAATGTAACTAACAGAAACCCTCACACAACTACTAGAAATCTTAACCATTAATCAGTAATACCATTAATCAGTAATACCATCATCAAAAAAATGAACACAGAGCAGCACATACTGTTATCAAAACAAAAATCTCAAAACTTTGTTGCAAAAAAAAAAAATCCTTTTGTATTATAATATTCTATACAGAGAAAAACATTTTTATTACTATTATATCAACAAAGGAGCATAGGTAATTAAACTAGAAAATATGTTCCTCTCCATTAATATTACTTTTAGAAATTCCAGATCGGCCATTAGATAACCAAAAGTAGCAATCCTAAAGCCACTTTTCAAGAAGACTATACATTCGGTTGCATTATTTCTGTTTTCCTGACAACCTGCCAGCATTCATGACCCAAACAAATTCCCAACAGTGTTACAGAACAAGCTTTTAATAATGCAAAGGCCTTGCTTTCTTTTGATGGGGTGTTCTCTTAGTGGGAATGGAATCACCCATCAACAACAATCTGCTCATCAATTTTCTTTTCAAAGTCCAAATTGTAATTTAACCTTTGTTAATTAATTCCCAAATTATTTTACACTGGATGCTACACAGAAAGTACATTTTTAACTGTGGTACAATGGACATCCATGGGCTCTAAATAAGCAGCCATTTAAAACACAATGGGTGGCTTTCTTTTACCCATTCATATATTGCTAATTTATTTTAGATAATATATTTTAATGTTACAGCTAAAAAGGGAAGGGTTAAATAGTCTTTACTCAGATATCAGGTATTTAAAAATTTAACTGGTTTTTACATCATCATCCATGTTATTTTAAGACATTAATGCAACACGTTTAACTCTACATATAGAGCAGTAATCTTCATCCCTTCTCAAGTCTCTGAAACCGGACAATATGCTATTCCTGAATACTTGTAAATGGCTAATGTATCAAGTAATTTAATGTTTTCAACTTTTTATGTTGTGAACCACTCTCCTCTCTATTCCCTACATCTTTTCCTGAAAGAGAAACATATTTGCTGTCCTTTGGTTCACAATTTTTCCATTAAAAAGTGTCTATCACACGAGCAATAGGCAAAGTGGTTCGGTTTACTAAAACATGTAGGCTACACATTGTTAATCAATGGCATTTTACTGATTCTTTTCTCCAAAGGATAAACTAACACATAAAGTATTATAGACAAAAAATAGGGCACCAGGCAAATAAACATTACCGGAAAGGAGATATTGTTATATTATTGCTATATTCCCTTCATTGGTTTGCCACTATGACAATACAATGAAGGAATAGCTAAAGAGATACATTTTTTCAAGTAAATCTTGCCTTTCAATGTCTGGACTTATAAACTTTTATTCTTTAGAAAAATAATAAGTGATGTTAAATATATTCTTATTCCATAATTACACTAACATGGCGATCCTGATCATTTTTAAATTGCTTTGTAGTCCTTGCCCTCAAAATATGTGTCTTTCCCCTGAGGCTTTTAACAAATACTCCAGTGTGAATGAGCTATCTACTCACCTACTTAATTTTGTTCAACAGTAAAAATTACAACAAACTGGAAGGTATGCAGAGAGATTACTTTCATTAAATGAATTTCTAAAATTCCACAGAGAGATCATCAGTTTCTTCCTAACGACTTTTGAAAACACGGGCTCCACACACTGTTTAAAGACAGGTCAGTGAAGACCATAGTGGAATGATTATTTCTTGAACATCTCCTGCTGTACTGAAACATATTTCAGTGGAGTAATACTGGCCATCTGGAATCATGAACCTCTGACATTACATTTCTGCTTCATCAGTCTTCGTTACTGTAAAACCCAACCACATCTACCCCCACCCACATTTCAGCTTCATCTTTTGTCTTGCTTTCTTCCCCCCAAAATTTCAAAGTACTGCTTTTCATTCTGCTTTTCTGCCAGCTCTGTCGCCACATACCTCAGAGAATCTGCTTGGTTTGTCTTAAGGAAAAACACAACATAGGAATCACTGTGTCTTAACAGCCAATACAAGGGAGCAGGTGGCTCATCTCTATTTTGGGCACTAGTAGTATTGACCTCCAGTTCAACAAAGATTTAATGAGCACTTAATTCATTCATTCCAGGCACTAAACTGGGCTCAGAGAACACAGAAAATTCTTGAGAATATATTCATGCATCCCATATCATGTATATGAAACCTCACGTCTTTAAAGAGAGCTTTTTTTTTTTTTTGGGTGAGGTTTAAAGATGATAATATATTTTAAAGCATGTAATTATGGTCTGGCACACAGTGGCTACCAATAAGGGCTTGCCGTATTTGATCTAAATCTTTATCAGATCTGCAACACTGAAAACCACAAAGAGCTGGCCATGGGCTCCTTTGTCCTTCCAAACTGGTGTCACTTACTGTGGCCTCACTTTGTAACTATTATTCTCAGGTTCTTGAACATGGAATGCAGTAAGTCGTCCACTCTTCATTCTCTGATTTTGAAAATGGCACCTTGGGGCACCTGGGTTTCTCAGTGGGTTAAGCCTCTGCCTTCAGCTCAGGTCATGATCCCAGAGTCCTGGGATCCAGCCCCGCATGGGGCTCTCTGCTCGGTGGGGAACCTGTTTCTCCCTCTCTCTGTCTGCCTCTCTGCCTACATGTGATCTCTGTCAAATAAATAAATAAAATCTTTAAAAAAAAATGGCACCATACATTAAATGTGAATGTACAGCAAACCGCTGCATGCAAAAAGGAAAAATGCTAGAGAGGTCCAAAGAGGACTTTAAGCTGGACCAAACCTCAGTGAAGATTTCACAGGTTCAATGAAGCATACCTAGAATCCTATAGGATGTGTCTGTTAGACTGGCAGAAAGGGAAGGAGAAGGTATTCCAGATAGCACCAAGAGGAAAGACATAAATTCATGAAACACCACAGTTTGTGCAGAGAACAGTTCACCTTCCAGTGTCATTCCAACTTTACTAAATCCCAAAGATGCCATTATATAAGAACCACATTATGCACACTATATATTCTATGCTAACGACACTGGCCTCTATTCTTTAGGTATCTGAGGCACTTCAAGATTCTGATTAGATGAATGACATGGTTGAATTTTCATGTAAGGTGTATTTTTTCTTTCCCTGCAGCAAAGAGTAGAAGGGCAACAGAATGAGTAATTAAGAGCCTGGGTAGAAGGTTACAAACCTTGACTTAGGGCAATGGTAACGAGATACAGAGAGGGAGAACAAATTTAAGAGCTACTTGGAGTTCAAGTGAAACTTGACAGTTGGTTCAGTTGAGGTGAGGGCAATGGATGAAATAAAGAATGACAGCGAATGCCTGTATCCAGCTGACTCAGACTTGATGGGGAGATGACCATGTCCACCTGAAAGACAGAATTCAGGAGGTGAATGTTATAGATGGGTTTCTTGTAGGATATCCGGGAGGACATGGCCCCAAAGAATTTTGACATACAGGACTAAATAAATATCAAAAAAGGCTAAGGAAGGACACATAGACTTCAAGCTATAATAATGAAAACCTGAGGGAGGTTGACAGAGAACAATGGAGATCGAGACCCACTGGCAGTCAAGGACATCCCCGGAAAATGAGGAAAATAAGTGGCATGAGGAGCTCATGAGTCATCAGAAGACAATCAGGAGGAGAAATGAAGAACCAATGGGAGAGTGCAGAGAAAGAGTATGAAGGATAAACCCCATGGCAGGAAGATAAAAGCTTAAAGGCAGTGTAGCCCTAGGGTTCCCAGAGACCTACCAGCACAGCTTCAATGGAGCAGTGGACACAGAAGGCCACAAATAGGCTAAGCCAAGAACAGAAACTGAGGAAGTTAGGACAGCTAGTGGAGAAACTCTTTCAAGAAGTTTAGCTAAGGAAAAAAGAGATTAAGGGATAGTAGCAAGGTGGGCTCAAGGTTTGGTTTTGTTTTGGGACAAGAGAGTTTTGTTGTTGTTGTTTGTTTTTTAAGATTTTATTTATTTGACAGAGAGATCACAAGTGGGCAGAGAGGGAGGCATGGAGGGAGGGGGAAGCAGCCTTCCTGCTGAGCAGAGAGCCTGATGCGGGGCTCGATCCCAGGACCCTGAGATCATGACCTGAGCTGAAGGCAGAGGCTTAACCCACTGAGCCACCCAGGTGCCCAGGACAAGAGAGTTAACATGCTTAAAGGAAGGGATAAGAACTAGGTTTGTATGTGCTAACAATGATCAGCATTGGTTGTCTGAACGCAAGGTCAAGAACTGGGATGCCTGTAAATTTCAGTGGGCGAAGAAAACAGTGATTGATGAGGAGTGTCTGCTCCAAGCGGGGGGAGGGAGTAGTGGTGTGGATATCCTAGATTTGCCATTCCTTTGTAGTTTTACTCCAAAGGTCTAGGGTTATTTATACATGAGATGCACATTGGAAATTCTTGTAGACAGTGCAGTTTTCTGATTAGCAAAGGAGAGGAGAATTGAAGAACAAGGTATTCTTGGTAAGGAGTTACTGAACAACCAACTGAGTTGCATAGAAATCAGCCACCCTCGGATTCAATAAATTGGTTACTAGAATATTAAATAAACAAGCAAATACAAAGGCATTATTTTCCTAATTAACAATGTATTTGAAGTTATGACCTTAAAAAATTTTAAAAAAGGTAAAAAGAGACCATCACCACTCGTTAAGGACATTCATTTTTTTTCTGGGGTTTCTGCTTCACTCACTTAGTGGTTCTTTCCTGGATTTCACTGCAAGAATCTGGGAGGGGTTCTTAATGCGTTGTGACCTTGCTGTTCTCTAGAGTTGTGGGTTCACTGGGCTGGGACAGAAACAGATCTACTGCATGTCCCAGCCCAGCTCATCTATACAGAGGATCTCTAAGGTCAGTCCTGGAAAAAAAAGACAGTTCACTCCAATCCTTAGCCTCAGAAACAGAGAGAAAAGAGAGATAGAAAATGAGTATGTATTAGTGACGTAAGAGCAGAATCCCTATGAAGAAATCGGCCTTGGATTAAAGCAAAATCCATTTCCCTGTACTTTAGGTCTACTATACAAACAGGAGCAAGACAGCTTAATACAGGCCATTGAGAAAATGGATGCATACTAGTAATGAATTATCATAAAATATACTTTAATAATTAGGAAAAGAACTCTGTTGATGTGGCAGCATTTTTCAATTTGCATAATTGTTTGATAATCATATATAACATAAACAGCAATCATAAAACCTGTTTTATCAAAAACTTTTAAACATAAAGGACAGTAAGTATATATTTTAAAAGTCTTATTTTAAAAGGTTATTTCATATCTTCTTACATTAATTTCTTAAGTATTTGTTTTGTTTTTCCTCCTTCTTTATTTAAAAACAAAACAAAACAAAACAAAACGCTTTCTCCAGTGGGAGGGGACTGGTTTTGATGAAAGAGCATAACAGGGGGAAATGTCCACATGCCTCAGATGCTCTACAATTCTCTCTGTGCATTCTCTGCCATCACGTACCAGTTTATGAAAGCCATTTGATAATGATAAACTATAAGTGACCTATATATATATAAACTATTACACCTAGTAAATTTTCTGAAGGCTGACCTGATAGGATTGATTTAATACAAGGTGTTTAATAAGGTGTTAATAACACCTTTAGTGAGATGTTTATCAATTCCTGAATTGAGGAAAAACTGACTAAAACAAATGACACATCATTTAAAAAATAAACGCAAAAACCAGGAAACTTGAAACTTTGTTCTTGCACCAAAAGTCATTTGGACATGATTTAAGTGCAGGACATCACTGACAAAGCATCACTATTTCATTTTTTAAAAATTGTCCCCTATCATCCAATTTTTAATTTTTAAATCTGAAACATTTTGTTTCCTAACAATTCTTAATGATAGTATACTCTTTCTATTATATCCCTAAACATTAATTTCATATGGCTTTTCTGTATCAATCCTTCCCTCATCCCACCTGGTACTCTATCAATACAGGTTGCCTCTTAACTCTGGAAGCCACATTTCTTAATTTCCCTCTGTACTGCCTAGCCGATATCCCTCCCCCATTTGGCTTTACATACTGTAACTCTTCTGTTGCAAAAATGTAACAGGAACATCTAAGTGTCTTCTTTGAACAAGACAGGGCTTGGGGAAATAGTATCTGCATTTGAGCAGAGGTAATGAGAAAATCGATGTAAAGTTTCATCTATCCTGCAATAATGAGAAATTCTCTAAAATCTGAAATTCTTTAAAATATATTACTGATAATGCTGGCATTCTTAAATGTAACAATGTGTTATTAATATCAATGAGCTAACATTTCAAAGATACATACTGATATAAAAATGAACAAAAGTACATTTAAAAAAAAAAGCCACAGAGCAGGAAAATTTAGTATTTGAAAGGTGGTAGGGGATCACTAAAATAGTAGTAAGGGGGGGAAAAGCTATGAAAAAAATATATAAAGGATAATTGGCAGTATGCCAGCACACTGGGAAAAATGTAAATTTGAAGTAGTTAGGAAAAGATGTTCCAGCGAGGTAAGAAAGGAAAAAAATCAGAATATGAATTGGAATATGGCTGTATGTATACATACTATACATAGGCTGTATATGAGTATATACACATGTATGCACATTATATAATACACACGTTTTATAACATGCATACGTATATACATGCATATGAGTATCTACATGTTGTATATATGCACGCATTTTTAAACATATATATAAACATACATATGTTAAAATACATATTTATTTGTTAATAAATATATAGGGACAGCAGAGCCCATAGAGCTGACACAGGTGTAATTAACTGTGACTGTTTTCCTTACAAACTCCCCTGACCTAGGATCCTCCCCCTCTGCTCCCAGGAATTCCTGCAAGGCTTTCACACTGTGAAGCCTGTAGGAGGGCAAGAGAAAGAAAGGATGGGCAAATTAGCTACAATTGGATCTTACTAACTTATTCATTTAAATTGCTAATCTGTTTCCAAGTAAGTTCATTTGTAGATATCTCATCCTCAGCTGACTGAACTTGGCTTTTCTAACCCTAGCTTGTAATTGGAAAAGAACATAATAAATTGTCATTTATCTTCCTTTTATTTAATCTCAAAAATACTTGGTCAAAAATGTCTACACGCACTAAAATTGGAACTCCAGTCCTTACATCCTCCCAGGTAAAGATTGTGATCATGATATGACTAGATATTATATGTATTCAATTAACTTCTACAGAAATCTCATGAAAATCTAGATATAATTAAAGGCAGTAAAATGGGGAGAAAGGAAGTCTTCCCAGATAAATTTTTCCAGCAAAGGAGTACAAAAGTGCCTATTTAGCAAACCTATAAATTAAAAAGTTAAAAACTGCTTTTTCTTTTTAAAAGAAACATTTATGTGGTTATAAACTCCATAAAACATGTAGGTTGACAAGTATAAAAATTTCCTTTCCTTCCGGACCACTTTTAGAAGAGAAAAATCTATGATGATTTGAGAGAATAATATAAGTAGTCTATGTATGTGGTATTGAAATATTAAGAGATGTCGTACGCCAAATATAGGTGATACAAATTGAAATGACATAGGTAATAATTCTGAATAGACTTAAAAAAAAAAAAAAGACAGTCTGGTGCCTGGGTGGCTCAGCAGTTAAGCGGCTGCCCTCAGCTCTGTCTTTCTCTGTCAAACATATAAATAAAATCTCTAAAAAGAAAAAAAAGACAATCTTTCACAAGCTTTTAATAGTCAACATAAATAATTTAAGTTGTCCTCTGCCTTCCTTCAAAAGATTACGTTTTGTCCTTCTATATATCTATCAAGTCCTTTCCTGAAGGACATAGAAGAGGCAGGAAATGTTAAGATTTTATGTTACTTCTATTTTAGCCCGTTCGCAAGATACAAACACAAAAGTTAGAACACCAGGGACTGTTGTCCTTAATCTCCCATTTTGGATATTGGATAACTCACATTGGAAGAAATGATGCTGAGAATTAACCCAATAAAAAGTCTCAAAACTCGGTTCTAATATTAATATGCAAAGGACATCAATCAATGATATCCATTAATTTTGGCAAGAAAAACATTACTTCTTCACCAGGAGAAAATGACCCATTTTCACACTGGCTTTTGGAAATATAAAAAAACGCATGGAGAATGCGGGTATAGATGTACATTTCGTAGAATCTCAGGAGGAAAAGTCATCTATGCTTCCTACTGCCCCTTCTTTTCAAATACTCTGAAGAGGAATAGAGAGATCATTCAAAGTGATGATATTTCAGGCTGAATTGAACAATCATATAGAAGAGAATGAATGAATAAGCAGTAAGATAGATGCCTCTCTTCCACAGCACCTAGAATATTCAAATTTACTAATAAAAACAGCCACTAATAAACTGAACATGTTTTTCATCAAAATGAGTTTCTATTTAGAAGTAGTATCTTCAATATTTTCTGAAACTGTTTAGTTATAATGGAAAAAACAAAGTTATCTCCAACAAGGGGAAGGTAGGAGGTAGGAGGATTTTTCACAGTGATCATGCCAAGAATTTAAGAATTCTAGATAATATTTATACATTAATTTCTCTAAATGCAGATGACAAAACAACCAAATTTCCAGACCAGAGATGTACAGTTCCCTCCAAAGAGACACTCTGATATTTAAAGTGCTCTAAAATATTTATCCTTTCTATAAGATGATCTAAGATATTTACTAAGTTTTTGCTAAGATACAAAAATAATGACATTAGGTACAAGTAACCAAGAAGAGTTAATACTGTAGAAAATAAACTCCATTTTGGAAAAAAAAATAATTGTTCTTGAACCTAACAACTTAAACTTCAAGATCAAAGACACTTAAAACAAAATTCACAAATTTTTATGATTCAGATCCCAAATAATATTTTAATTTACTTCAATATGCTTTCTTTCCACCCTCACAGTGGAATTATGCTCTGAAAATTATGCTCTGAAAAGTCAAGCCAATGTCACTTTATTATATTTTAAGATTTGCACAGTAAGAGAGAAATGTTAAAGTCGGGGGGGGGGGGGGCAGGAACCACGTCACTAACTGGTTCCATCTTATGGTGAGAAACTGTACCAGAGCGGGTCAGTGTGATGTTTGGACAGGCATGTTGACAGTCTGGGGGGTGTCTAACTCGAACACAACATCAGGCACTTGCAGCAGAGCAAACCTGGGTTCAAATACTGGCTCCAGCACATACCTTAGGCAGGAAAATGCCATTAAAATCTCTGGTCTTTGGTTGTTTCTCTTAATATGTAAAACAGAAGTAAAAAGAA
This sequence comes from Meles meles, assembly GCF_922984935.1. NCBI lineage: Eukaryota > Metazoa > Chordata > Mammalia > Carnivora > Mustelidae > Meles > Meles meles. The sequence goes on along the minus strand of NW_025721113.1, from coordinate 686,912 downwards.
CCAACCTCACACAGCTACTCTAGGGACCATAAGAGAAAAGAAGTTAAAGGAGGAAAATCTGTACCTGCAACAAAACAGAAACCCCCTAAGTCATCCCCAAAGTTGAAAGACGGTGGTTGTTCTTGTTAGGGTGCCTAAGTTATGTTCACAGTCGAGGCCTCAGAAAATGCCAGGAACAGTCTCAGGAAAATGCCTCAGAAACAGTGACATTGTTTGAGGGAAGAAAGTTAAGCAAAGACAATTTCAAAGCCACGTTTAACAGGTAATTTCAGCTTCTTCAAAACTGATTAAAATTGTTGTGGACTGTGGCATGAATTCGTACAACAGTTCAATTTATGTTGAGTAAAAACTGATCATTGCTTTCAGGGAAAGACTGCACTAAACTGCCCAGTTAACCAAGGTATATCATGCATTATATAAAAATGTATTTTTTTAAAAAAATTCCAGCAATTCAGATTATTATGTTTATGATTCACTAGATCTGGACAGTATGATTTGTTGAGGCTTGAACAAACTTCCTTAAGAGTTTTTAATTCTGGGGCGCCTGGGTGGCTCAGTGGTTTGGGCCGCTGCCTTCGGCTCAGGTCATGATCTCAGGGTCCTGGGATTGAGTCCCGCATCGGGCTCTCTGCTCTGCAAGGAGCCTGCTTCCCTCTCACTCTCTCTCTGCCTGCTTGTGATCTCTCTCTCTCTGTCAAATAAATAAATAAATAGATCTTTAAAAAAAAAGAGTTTTTAATTCTGCAAATTTTACAACAAAACCTGGCCCGATTCCTTAGCCTTTCATTAATCATTAGAAGGGAATATTTGGTTTCCTTTGCACACATAATCTTTGCCAGGAGAGATCTTACACTGGCAGTTTTTATTCTATTTACATGTAACTGGTTAGTAATATTCCCCAAGCTGTGACCTTAAAATCTAAGTTTTAAATGTTTAAATGCAAAAATTGGAAAAGAGCCAAATAGTTTTCACGCTTTCTAAAATTTGCAAGGTATTCTATAAATCTCTGAATCCACAGATCAAAATTGGAAAATATCTAGAAAGAAAAAATGTATATATATAAACTAGAAAGATACAAAATGTGGTTTAGAAGAACTTCAGCAGTGTAGACTGATTGCATAGTAAGGGTTGGCGGTAGAGAGAGAAAGAGTGAGAGAGGGAGAGGAAGAAAGAAAGGGGAAGTCTGCAAGGTGTATTCCAGGACAGAAATCCAGTAATCACATCCATCCCTAGCACTGGTCACTGTAGAAGGTACAGCATCCCCCAGAGCACTTAGGGGAGAACTAAAACCACATCTGGAATGGTACATCAAGAGAAGAGCTCGTAAAAACTGATTGTTATGGGAGATGCCTAAAATAAAATGGACCAAACTTCTTTGGACTGATGTATGTTATCAAAGGAGATGCTATCGTTACTAAGGAATCAATCACAGCTAATGATTTTATAGCTGAAATCAGAGGCCTGAGGAGTTATGGAAAACTTACAGAACAGCTTTGTAGTAATTCATTGTGGATTTTATTCTCAGCTGAACCATTCAAAATATGGTTCTTGTAATGAGCTATGAAATGATCCAATAAGAGGCTCTCAAGCATGACACACATTGCGTAACTTCATGGTGATGGGATTTAAAAAGGCAGGGTTCGACTTGAAAATTTAAAGGAATAAGAAATTAAAACTTAAACTCTATAAAAATCATCAAATATTGATAAATATAATTTGGGGAGGGAAGGAAAAGTTCACCATTTCTAGCAAAGAAAAAAAATAAATATTTTATTTATTTATTTCACAGAGAGAGAGATCACAAGTAGACAGGCAGGCAGAGGGGGCAGGGAGGAAGCAGGCTCCCCGCAGAGCAGGTAGTCTGAAGCGGGGCTCGATCCCAGGACCCTGAGACTATGACCTGAACTGAAGGCAGAGGCCTAACACACTGAGCCACCCAGATGCCACCGCCCCCTCCAAAAACTTAAAAGATTTTGGCTACAACTGTGTTATGGTGCCATCCCTAGAACATTCACGGACAAAGGGAAGAGAATTAAATACAGTTGGCTTTACTCATCAGAATTTACCCTCAAGAAAGTATCCCCTTCCTGAAGCTGGAGTAACCCAAACATAGTATCTACTCCAGAGGCAAGAAAATAGAAGCAATTGTAGGCAGGAAGGCTGGCAGCATATGCCCTTCATGTTCTGCTAGTCATGAGCCAAATTAAAATTTCCTTGATGACAGTCTGATAATATCCATTTAATTAAGGGTGCCTGGGTGGCTCGGTGGTTAAGCCTCTGCCTTTGGCTCAGGTTATGATCTCAGGGTGCTCTGCTCAGTGGGGAGACTGCTTCTCCCCCCTCCACCTCCCTCTCTGCCTACTTGTGATCTCTCTCTCCATGTCAAATAAATAAATAAATAAATGCACAGTATTGTACTCCTCTTCCAATCAGTCCTATGTTATAACCTATTCTTTCAGTCAGTAGTATGTTGTGATCTTTCTACGTCAACAAGCATACTTCAGCTTTCCCCAACAAGACTTCTAGCACTGGACACTAACACTATTTTCAGTATTCTGTAATTATTAATATATATATATATATATATATATATATATATATATATGCCTTTTAATACTTAGAAGTTTATATTTATGAAAATACTATAGAAAAATTGTACATAAAAAGATATAATGGTTCCTCTGGAAATGTAAGTCTAGAGCTTTAAAAGGGAAATGCAGATTAGGGAATAAATAGTTTTACTGTGATCATTTAACAGAGAAAGTTTTGGCAGTCTCACATATGTAGAGTATATAAAACAGGAAGAGGAGATGACTTCAGTTAGGCCTCCGGAAAATAACCTCAAGGCTGAAGTGTGCCTGGAGAAAGACTCCACCCAACACTGAGAAGGAGGACCAGAGAGAAAAAGGAGAACCAATGTAGAAGGGGGTACTCAACAATGGGCCGTGGAAAGCCAACTGATTGTAACTCAAAGTCCAAGTTGTTTTTAGATTCAGCATATAGGTAGTCATTAAAGACCTTTGTGAGAGCAGTTGTCACAAAACCTTGTTAATAGAATCTGGTCAAAAAGTGTTTAAACCAATGAATTTGAGTAAAGGGGAGAAAAAGTAGAGATAGTGATTAGGATTAATCCTTAAAAATTTATCAGTAAGTGGATGACGATTACAGAAGCGATTATATCTATTGAAGATTAAAAACCGTACAAAAGGGGCCCCTGGGTGGCTCAGTGGGTTAAAGCCTCTGCCTTCAGCTCAGGTCATGATCCCAGGGTCCTGGGATTGAGCCCTGCATCAGGTTCTCTGCTCTCTGCTCAGTGGGGAGCCTGCTTCCTCCTCTCTCTCTACCTGCCTCTCTGCCTACTTGTGATCTCTGTCTGTCAAATAAATAAATAAAATCTTAAAACAAGAAGAAGTAGGAGTGGTCCACTCTTTTCAGAAGGAAATGTCTGGCTTTCAAAGAAAGTGTACTTCCTTGACATTTCAAGAGGAATGGGTTTTGTAGTTGGGGCCGTGTAAGAGAAAAAAATCTTAACTTGGGATATTCATTTAAAATCAAGACCATGGTATCTTTTTCATGCCAGTCTTGCTCCTTTGATGCATTTGGACTTTGGAATTAAAAGGGAAGTAGTATTAAGAGACAGATGCCCTACCTTGGTTGAGAACAGAACTGTTTAAGAGATTTCACATAGACCATGGTAAGATATTACTTTTGATAGGTTATTCTTGTAAAGTCAACTTAACTTCTTTTATTAAGTGACCTCCATTATGATGCTTACAATTCTGTTATTTAAAAAAATTGTTTACTTCAATATGAATCTATTAGACCAGCTATTTTTAAAATCACTTGGTCTCAAAATGCATGTACAGTGTAAAGTTACTGAGGATCCAAAAGTTATGCAAGTTATAAGGTATTGATATTTACCAAAACAAAGACTAGAAAAATGTAAACATTTTATTTTTTAACGATTTTATTTATTTATTTGTCAGGGAGAGTGACAGCAAGCAAGGGAACACAAGCAGGGGAAAAGAGAGAAGCAGGCTTCTCACTTAGCAGGGAGGCCCATGTGGGGCTCGATTCCAGGACCCTGGGATCCGGACCTGAGCTGAAGGCAGATGCATAACGACTGAGGCACCCAGGTGCCCGAAATTCAAACACTTTAAAATAAAAATAAACCCATTATATATGAAGTCTTTATAAAAAAATGACAAAAGTTACATATACATTTACATATATATACACACATATACATATAAAATAATATATATATATAGTATATTTTAGAATTAGAGGCTTTACAGAAAGTCTGTCTCCCATTTGGTTCTCTGTTCCATAAACTATTTTGATTAAATAGTATGTAGAAAACCTAGTTTCTCACAAGTATGTAGTTGGAAAAGAAAGGGGTATTATAATAGCCTTTCAGTATTCTTTGATACTACACCAAAAGTTGAAAGGTATTGTTTGCTTTTAAGTTGCAACATGGATCTAAAGCTGTATCAATACAATTTTGTTACATTAAAATTGGTGTATCTTGCACTTTGGATGGATTTTTTTTGTCCATGACTAATTTTGTAATATCCTAGATTAATAATTTGAAAATAACTTGAATTAGGCCTATTTCCCAAATGTTGACTCTTTTTGTTAAACAGTATATAGAGGTCATATTCGTTATTAATGTTACCATCCATCTCATCAGAAAAGTCTTGAAGTCCTGGGAAGCTGTCAAACTTAATACGGAAAATAATACGGAAAATACAAGTTTTCCAAAATTCAAAACAACACTCAAATTTTGTCATTAACACACACAGTCAACTGCCTTTCTTAATTTCTATTTTCTTAAGTCACCTCTACTCCTCATGTGGGGGTTCGAACTCACAACCCCAAGATCAGGAGTCATTTGCTCCACCTACTGGGCCAGCCAGGTGTCCCTGTCAACTGTATCATAAAGTGACTAACTTACCTTGTCTGTTTCAGAGAACGTATGGAAATACCACCCAAGTATAAACTCGTCAGTTCTTTTCCAAGTAAAATTGGTGTTAACACAGAAGAAACCAACCAGCTTAAGTCACAACTCAAGCAACTGCCCCAGTGCTTTCCCCCACAGACATACAATCGTACTTGAGTATAGAGCAAAGCTGCCTGATGCATGCTTTCCACTTTGTCACAGAAGAGCAAAAGCTTAATTATTCAGGGGTTGGCAATTCACAAAATTCATAATTTTTACTGCTTCAGTGAGGATTTTAAGGGAAACTTGCCCTTGGTTTTTTAAGCGCACTCTGAGTGCACTGCAGTAAAAACACCTGGACAAGAACAGTTCGATGCTAATGCCTTGATTCATGCAGAAGTGGGTAATAATATGTTTGCATCAGTGCAAATATCAATAAAATGAACAAGGTAAATAATGTCTCCCATTATTAGGGAAATAGTTCAACCTTTCTGAAACTCTGAAAGGTCCACAAATCATACTTTGAGAATGGCCAGCAGAGTCACACCAAGTATATGCATTTATATTTAAAGTACTACTGATATTATGAATCTGAGCTTAAATTCCTGAGTATGGAGAAAGGATATAAAAGACACGCCATCCATTCCCCTTTTAAATTATAAGCATTTATTTCTTAGGACACTAACTGTTAGCAATGCAAACCAAGTGGAAGATTTATGGGCAAATGCTCTACCTGTGGGTGTGTGAGACACACATCCAGACAACCAAATGGACACTTTCCAGAAACCACTGGGAAAAGTTTTTCAAGGTTATTCAGTACCGTGTGTTGCTCAAATTCATTCACAGTGTTCCTATTTGCCTTATTAAGAAAGCAATTAACTGTAATTAGAAAAGTCTGCACATGAGGTGACTACACCTCATTGTAAGATAACTTCTCTTTTCAGAGTTACAAACAAAAGGTAAGTGTAGAAATATAAACAATGAAAGTCAGAAGCACCTATTTGGCAGAGAACAATCTGCAGTTCTCAATGCTGACAGGGACAGGACATTGCCAGGTGTAGATGCCAAGGACAGCCCACCTTCTCAAGCTGCCGCCCAGCACTATTTGGGCACATTTGTAAAGGGAATGCCACATTCTTGGTAGGGTAAGCAACAAAGCAGACTGCTCAAGACTCAGGCAAAAAACTAGCTCTGATGACTGCTTACCACGTATGTATACAAAACAAATTCTCCCTATCAATCTGAAATCAGAGCTGTCTAAAGAGCTGGACGAGTAAGTGGATTGGGCAGTCTTCAGAGAGACACACAGAGAGAAGAGAAACAGTGTTTGAGGAGGTCATTACGAGGATGTGGCCACCAGATGGCCCATGACTTGGATCCCCCTGGTCCTTGGAATGTGTGTTCCCATCTGCCTTCTCCACTCCCAGAGGCTGTCTCACAGACACAAGCCTTGAGATAATGATGTGGTGCTGAGAGGACCTAGACCATTAATAGACATGACTAAATCCAGTTAAGGTCTCTGCATAAATTTTTAAGATTCTGGCAGGCTGGCGTGGAGATCGACTCACTTTATAGCCACGCAAGACAAGCCTCCTATGTAAGTTCCTTGCTTATTAAACCTGTCAACTACTGATCTGAAGCACGGGCTTCTTCCACCTCTCCCTGCCCTCCAAATACCGATGCAGCTTTCCAATTTGACCCAGGAGCTGCAGAGAAGCTTGGAAACCAGGCACATAGACAGGCAGGCAGATGGAGGTGAGAGACAGGGAAAAGAGACAAGCCATCGAAGAGTCAATATGAGCATTAGGCACCTCCAATTAAACCAGAGAATGGATTTTGCTAAGTTCCTTATAGATTTTGGATACTAGCCCTTTATCTGTTATGTCCTTTGCAAATATCTTCTCCCATTCTGTCAGTTGTCTTTTGGTTTTGTTAACTGTTTCCTTTGCTGTGCAAAAGCTTTTGATCTTGATGAAATCCCAATAGTTCATTTTTGCCCTTGCTTCCCTTGCCTTTGCCGTTGTTCCTAGGAAGATGTTGCTACGGCTGAGGTCGAAGAGGTTGCTGCCTGTATTCTCCTCAAGGATTTTGATGGATTCCTTTCTCACATTGAGGTCCTTCATCCATTTGGAGTCTATTTTCGTGTGTGGTGTAAGGAAGTGGTCCAAATTCATTTTTCTGCATGTGGCTGTCCAATTTTCCCAGCACCATTTATTGAAGAGGCTGTCTTTTTTCCATTGGACATTCCTTCCTGCTTTGTCGAAGATTAGTTGACCACACCCAAAGAACAAACAATCCAATCAAGAAATGGGCAGAGGACATGAACAGACATTTCTGCAAAGAAGACATCCAGATGGCCAACAGACACATGAAAAAGTGCTCCACATCACTCGGCATCAGGGAAATACAAATCAAAAACACAATGAGATATCACCTCACACCAGTCAGAATGGCTAAAATTAACAAGTCAGGAAATGACAGATGCTGGCGAGGATGCGGAGAAAGGGGAACCCTCCTCCACTGTTGGTGGGAATGCAAGCTGGTGCAACCACTCTGGAAAACAGCATGGAGGTTCCTCAAAATGTTGAAAATAGAACTACCCTATGACCCAGCAATTGCACTACTGGGTATTTACCCTAAATATACAAACATAGTGATCCGAAGGGGCACGTGTACCCGAATGTTTATAGCAGCAATGTCTACAATAGCCAAACTATGGAAAGAACCTAGATGTCCATCAACAGATGAATGGATACAGAAGATGTGGTATATATACACAATGGAATACTATGCAGCCATCAAAAGAAATGAAATCTTGCCATTTGCGACGACGTGGATGGAACTAGAGCTTATCATGCTTAGTGAAATAAGTCAATCGGAGAAAGACAACTATCATATGATCTCCCTGATATGAGGACATGGAGATGCAACATGGGTGGTTAGGGAGATAGGAGAAGAATAAATGAAACAAGATGGGATTGGGAGGGAGACAAACCATAAATGACTCTTAATCTCACAAAACAAACTGGGGGTTGCTGGGGGGAGGTGGGACTGGGAGAGGGGGAGGGGGCTATGGACATTGGGGAGGGTATGTGCTATCATGAGTGCTGTGAAGTGTGTAAACCTGGCGATTCACAGACCTGTACCCCTGGGGATAAAAATACATTATATGTTTATTAAAAAAAAAAATTTGGAAGGGGAGGTGAACCATAAGAGACTATGGACTCTGAAAAACAACCTGAGGGTTTTGAAGGGTCAGGGGTGGGAGGTTGGGGGAACAGGTGGTGGGTAATGGGGAGGGCACGTTTTGCATGGAGCACTGGGTGTTGTGCAAAAACAATGAATACTGTTACGCTGAAAAAATAAATAAAATGAAAAGAAAAAAAAAAAAAAACACCAGAGAATGGAAAGAACTAAGCTACGTATTTCAGGAACACAGCACAGGGCAAATTTGTGACAATCATTATTAGTTTTGATAGATCAAGGAGAGCCTAGTAATTGGTTTTCTTTTTAATTTTAATGTAAAAATCTCTTTCCTATGCAGAAACATGGAAAACCATCTTAAAGCACATGCCCCGATCTCATGACATGTTTATCACCTTTCCTCCAAGAATAGCCACGGCAAAAGGCAACACGCCAATGTACCCATTTACTAGTAGTTACTACTATTGGTTATGCCCTCAAAGGGTCCGGTCTAAGGATCAACTGTGCTATTGTTCACATGTGCTGCCTTAAGAGGCCTACCTGATCTGGCCACTCAAGTGTCAGTTTTAATGTGCTGTCTTGCCAAAGCAGCCATTTATAAGGATTACTTTTCAGAATGACAAACAGAAGATTTAAAGCTTGACCCAGTTTCCAGTTATTGAACATCTATCTCCTTTAGTAGTGTTAGGGTCCATGATCAAAGACTGATGCAAAGCCAGTCGAGAAAAGCTTTATTTCACGCCAAGCATCAAAAATCAAACCAACCAGTTGGGGCCCTCTCTTACAAAGAGGCAATGAGAACACCGAGCCCAATGCCGCTGCTCTGGACAACGCCGCTCCCAACTCCGCTACCCAACCACAACGCTCTGGACAATACTCCTAGCCAATGAGGACCCTACCCGGCGGTGCCGCTCCCCGATGGTGAGGCCGCTCCAGATGGCGACGACCCTACCCGATGGCCAGCGATGACCTTCCCAGGCATGGGACCAGGAGGCGTGGCCCCTTCCAGGCAGCGAGGCCTTTTTCCTGCAGTGAGGCCGCTTCCCAGCGGCGAGACCACTTCATGACGACGACCCTACAGGACTGCGAGTGAGGATCCTACCCAGCGAGGCCACTCCCAGGCGGTGAGACCCCCTTCCGGAGGGCGGGTGATGACCCTACCTGAGGGCGAATGACGACCCTACCGGCGAGCCTGCTCCCTGGCGGAACGGCCCTTTCCCTGTGGTGTGGCCCCTTCAAGGCGGTGAAGCCCCTACAGGGCGGCGACGACCCTACCCAAAGGCGAGTGATGGCCCTCCCTGGCGGCAGCGACACTCCCCTGCGAGGCCGCTTACTGGCGGCGCTGCTGCTCGGTTGAGACGCCGCTTCCCAACTGAGAGGCCCCTTCTGGACAGCGATGACCCTACCCGACAGCGAGCAATAATCCTACCCAACAGAGGGCAAGGCCCTTCCCAGCGGCGAGGCCCCTTCCCAACTAGGAGCCATTACCCTACCTGGCGAAGCTGCTTCACGGCGGCGGGCGACGACCCTCCCCTGCGAGGCCGCTCCCTGAGGCGCCGCTCCCCTGCAGCGCCGCTGCTCCCCTGCAGCGCCACTTCCCAGCTGTGAGGCCCCTTCCTGACTGCGGGGGAGGCCCCTTCCCAACTACAAGCTATGACCCTACCCAGCGAGGCCACTCCCCGGAGGCGTGAAACCTTGCAGGCGGAGAGGCCCTTTGCCGGCAGTGAGGCCGCTTCCTGGCAGTGAGACCACTCCAGGACAGCGATGACCCTACACCAGTGAAGATGCTACCCAGCCAGGCGGCTCCCCTGCAGCGAGACCCCTTCCTGGTGGCAGGCGAGGCCTCTTCCCGACTACCAGCGAAGACCCTACCCAGAGAGCCCATTCCCGACGGTGGGCGAGGCCCGTTCCCCAGGGCGGGCGAGGTCCCTAAGCCGGGAGGCTGCTCCCAGGCAGGGCCCGCTCCCCAGCAGCGAGGCCCCTTCCCGAAGCCTGGTGAGGCCCCTTCCTGGTGGCGGGCGACCACCCTACATGGCGAGGCCACTCCCTGAGGACTCTGCTCCTTCCCCGCGGCGATGACCCTCCCCAGCTAGGCCTCTCCCTGGTGGCGCTGCTGCTCCCCTGTGGCGCCGCTTCCGGATGGCGAGGCCCCTTCCAGACAGCAGGCAAGGCCCCTACCCCAGGGCAGGCGAGGCCCCTTCCCGACTAGAAGCAACCACCCTACCAGACAAGGCCACTCCACCGCGGCGCGGCCCCATCCCGGAGACGGGCGGCGACCCTCCCCAGCGGCAAGCAATGATCCTACCCCGTGAGGCTGCTCCCCAGCAGCGTGGCCCCTTCCTGGCGAGGACCCTCCCCGGCGGCGACGACCTTCCCCTGCGAGGCCGCTCCCTGGAGGCGCTGCTGCTCCCCTGCGGCGCCGCTTCCTGACTGTGAGGCCCCTTCCAGACTGCGGGCAAAGCCCCTACTCCACGGCTACCAGCGACCACCCTACCCGGCGAGGACGCTCACTGGCAGAGCGGCCCCTTCCTGGCGGCGTGGTCGCTTCTCAACAGCAACGACCCTACCCGACAGAGAGCGACGATCCTACCCAGCGAGGCAGGTCCCCATGGCTAGACACATTCCAGACGGCGAGCGAGGCCCCTCCCTTCCCGACCACGGGAGAGGCCAATCCAGGCGCCACAGGCTCACCCGCGGGGAAGCTCTTTCCTGACACCAGGCACGGCCCCTTCCCGACCGCGAGGCATCTCGCCGGCGGCGACGACCCTCCCCCGCGGCGGGCATAGACCCTCCATGGCGGTGGGCGACAACCCTCCCTGCCCCGAGCAACGACCCTACCGGGGGAGCCCGCTCCCTGGGGGCGCCGCTCCTTCCCGGCAGCTACGACCCTCCCCCTGGTGGCCACCACCCTCCGCAGTGGCGAGGCTGCTCCTCGGGGCGAGACTGATCCCCAGCGGCAAGGCCCGTTCCCGACGACGACGCTGGCCCCGAAGACTACCCTACCTGACGAAGACCCTTCCCGGTGGCGCTGCTCTCTGACGCGGCCGCTCCCCAGCGACGCAACCGCTCCTGACCATGAGGCCGCTCTGGAGGAAGAGGCCGCTCCAGAGGAAGAAGCCGCTCCCGATGACGATGCCGCTCCCCAGCGACTAAGCAGCTCCGGACGATGATGCCGCTCCCGAGGACAACGCCACTCCCGAAGACAGGCTGCTCCCAGACGAGGAGGCTGCTGCCTGGCGACGCTGCCCTTCCAGACGACGAAGCTGCTCCCCGGCGACGCTGCCCCTCCGGTCGACGATGCTTCTCCCCAAGACCACCACGTGCCCGCCGCTCAGGACGCTCTGGACGCCGACTCCTCCCAGCCGCACAGACTAACCTTTATAGAGGCGGTCGAGCCCGCCCCACACACCGGCGGCCAATGAGATTGCAATACACAGGGAAAACTGCACAGTCATGCTAGATGGGCAATACGGCTGGCCAATTGAATTTCAATTTACCATAGTAAATATATGCACGTCCCACTGATTGGATGTCTCCATCCGCCTGTCCCACCACTGTATCCGGGTTTGCAAGTAAGTTTCTCTGGGAGGGGCACGGTCAATTCCAGTTTGCTACGAAATGGCTCCATCTGGCTAACCAGGCCCTTACAGTGAAGTATCAGAACAGGCTTTCAAAAACATGCATCCAAGCAAACACACTTTGCCACAGTTCCTGCTACTTCTGAATTACTGACTTCAGGTTGGTCTTCTTGAAGGCCTCCTAATGGGATTTGTGCTGATTCTCTGGAACTGCTTCACAAAGGCCATTCCTCTCCTACCCAAAGGGCTCTGGGGCAGACGGATGACAATGCCTGTCACTTTCATGCCCTTATGGAATTCATAGTTCTCAAATAGTTTACAAAAAGATGTACATAATGTGAGTAGTCATGACCTACAATTACCTTGTTCCTTTTGATAACTGTCTATATGTTTGTTTGTGGTTTTAGTTTTTGTTTTTTGTTTTTTTTGGGGGGGGGAGATTTATACAACAGTCCTACTCCTTGGTTGTTAAGAAAAAAGGAATGGATGCTTGTAAACAGACCCTTGCAGGCAGGCAATGAGAACACAAAGAGGAATAAAGATGAACACACGTGAGATGAAAGATCACATTTCTCTGTGGAGGCCACTGAAAGCTTCTGACCAAAGCAGAGCCATTAGAGAACTCAAGTTTAAACAAACAAACAAAAAACAAAACCCAGTACTCCTCATCCTGGCTGTACCCCCTGCTCTGGGTTGACTCATGGGTCATTGCTGGAGCAACATGGCCAGCAGGAGAGGGTGGACAGGGGCTTTCAACAGAATATGGCCTATATGACACTGTCTGTTTGCTCTTTGTTGAGTGATCAGGTGCACAGCTCTCTTTCAATCTTTTATCTCCCTGTTCATGTCTTTGCCTGTAATCCCTAAAGTCAAAGCCCTAGAGATATGAGAACATGAAATTTGCTGGATAGAGCATTTGTGATTCAGTGGGATAGAAACCCTCCACTGCTCGCCTTCCCTATGTTCTCTGTGTTCAGGGCAATTAGATCCAAAAACCACTGATGTGGTGATCCAACTTGGTTTTTTATATCGGGAAAAAAAAATCAGTCAAGATAGCAGGCTATAGAATCCATCTGCCTGGTTTAAGTACTAAGTGATGTTGAGAAAACTACTGTCAAGATTCTAATCCTTAATATCTCCATCAGTAAAATGGGAACAATAACACCTCAAGGGCAGAGGATTAAGTGGCATAATATATATAAAGTGCTTACCATTCAATAATTATTAGTAAAGAAAGGGAGTGGGTAGGAGTAAAGCCTTACAGGGAGTGGGAGAGAAGAGAGGAACAGGTGCTTTTAAATATAATTAATTCAATATCCCACTTATTCTATGACAAATTCAGATGATTTTGTGTGAAAAGAATCTACAGATTCAATATAAACACACTCGAGTTTAACTTAATAAAACCCTATAAAATAACTATGATAAAATATAAGAATTCACTATATATTTATATACTATGTATTCTAACCAGCAGCTGTGCCAGTAACAAAATAAAGGAATAAAATGTCTACAGGCTTCAAATGTGTGGTTTTCACAACTTTTTAAACAGTAGCCCACCAAAAATATACTTCATGACAGATAAGATTAAGACACAAAACTAAAGTTTCACAAAACAAACCTTACACTTATTACATGTTTTATTTTAAAAAATCCTATTTTATTCTCTTGATATTTTCTATAGTTTCATTTTAAAAAGGTAGTAATGACCCAGTGAATTAATATCATGATCACCCACTGCAATTTGAAAAATAAATAGATTTAAGCTATGATGTGTTTATTTCAATTAACTTTATTACACATTTTCAGGATAGTCACCATTTGATGTGGCCTGAACAGGAATAAACCCCAGGGTAGTAAAACTAAGGGCCTCAAATATGACTGTACTCTATACCAGAGAGGGTCAGGGGTCAAAAATCATATTTCACTGGTGAAATAAGAGGTGTTCCATATAAACAGTTGGTTAGAATGATCTGCCCTGCCATCAGTCTGGCAAACATCCACATAATAAATATTACGGCAGGTCAAGGTCTAGATCCCCATTAGTCCTGTGTCACTCTACTTCAACAATGACTTAGTCACCTGATCTAATGTAGTATAAGCCCTAATGGTTGGCTTTTTTTCTGTGTGGCATGAATGCCTGGCTTTGGCTTTGATTGCAAAGACATCCACTTCAGAGAGGACTATCCCCATTGAGCTCAATGCCGGCCACAGGACTGGATAAAGTGTTCAGAAGCACCCACATCTGGTCCAGTCTAAGACCTTGGCTGATTTTTTTTTCCTCTTCCATGCTCTAAAATCTTACCCTCCTATTTTAAATTCACCAATAAAGAGTGAACCTGCGAAAACTCTAGGCTCCCACCCTGACCCCTAGTGAAAGCAGAACCCCAGGCGGGTTTTCTCTCCCTACCCAGGATCCTGCTGTGAGTGCCCAGGGATGCCCCACCTCATTTCCAGACTCCCCCTCACCAAAGTTTCCTGACAGCTACCAGTGAGGGCATCTTGCAGTCATGGTAGGACTCCCAAGGGCAAGTCCAGTAACAGCACTGGTTACCGATAGGTGGACAGACAGGCAGACAACACGTAAGTAGAAGGCTGGTGAATCCGGGCTGGGAGACACCATGACAGCTGCTCCAGAGAAGGCCTTCCATGTGCAGGCTCACCAGATGCCTCAGGCTCTCATAGTTACTCCTGAGCTATGAGAATGGACTGTATGACAGTTTTGCAATGGCTTGACAATACATATTTGTACATTTAGCAGCATTTATTTTTATTATTATTATTTTTTTTCATTTAGCAGAATGTAACTCGAGTGTTGCTTTTGTTGTACAGACTCACTGTTTGCAACCCCATGGTTGTAGAAGTGGCTCGTGGCCGGGGCGGGGGGGCGGGGGGGGGGCTGTGTGTGCAATATAGTCCACTTATCTCTAACCAACACACACTATAGTAATAGATTCTTGTAAATTTCTCAACAGCCAAATTTCCGTAGGTCAGTTAACCACACTTCTTTCTCGGTGTCCTGCTGAAAAACCTAGAATGACTTCTGTTCATTTCAACTACGCATACCCCTCCCTCTGATAAAGGACTTCTTCCCCCCCCCCCTTTGGTGAGGGTGGAGGTCAGTCTTGCTCTCCTTTAGTCTATTTGATGGAGAAAATAAGTCCAGATCCTACCACCTTCACCTTCAAGTATGCATATATGACCATTGGAGCTCTACATCCAGCCAGGTCCAATTAGAGGCAACCTCTTCTGCCATGGCATGGGGGGGGTGGTGGCATTTGCTAGAACAGTTAGAAAGCAATAGCTGTGGGTTTATAAACAAAATGGCAAAAGTCTTCTGGGTTACAAAGGAAAGGGAATGCAATGAAGAAAGGGGAAAGAATTTGATTTCCAGTATTCTTAAGTACAGCTGTTTGAGTTTAGCAGGACCTAATGCCAATGTTCCCCTTAAACTTCTTAGTTATAGGAGCCAGTACAAATCCTCCCTCCCGCTTTGTATTTTAAGCTAGACTGGAGTTGTGCTTTTACCCTAGAAACCAGAAGCGTACTAACAAATCTTTCCCTCCTGTATTCCACTCCCTAAGGCTTACCATTTAGCACCATAGCCCCGTCTCCTACACCATCTAGATTAGCACCACTCAACAACTTTATCTCCCATAGATGCTGGGACTTCCGTCTCAGTCTGCTCACCACTGCTTGAAAGAGCCAGGTGAGTTTAAACCTTTCTCATGACATTGCTCTTCCCCTAGAAAATGTTCCTGGGTAAATTCTACTTTTGTTTTTTTTTTAAGACCCTGCAGAAAGTACACCTCCTTTCAAAAATCTTTTCAACCATCCCTCCTCTCAAGAATGTTTCAGGCTATTCTCAAATGCCATGAAGCTTTTACAGTAAACATATGGAATTATTTAAAGTAAATTCTACACAAACAGTAAAAGATGCCAGGGTTTTGAACCTTGCTGGACTGTTAAGGGTGAATGATCAGAGAAAGAAAAAGATGCAGAGGAACTGGCAGGAGTTCTTCTCACTGGGAATCCTGCAGTGAGATGACAAAAGCCTGTCTCCAAGAATGACAAAAAGAAGGAATAGTTCTAAGACTCAAGGGGACTGATGAGATTGGTGGCAGATTGCCCAGCTGGCTGAAATGACTTAATAAAGATATAGCACCAAAAGCCAGGTCTTCTGAATCTTATCCTGTTGTCACCCTGATATAACCATACCAGACAATCAGAACTAATTTTCTTCACATATTAATGGATAATAAATAGGTAATTTTCTTCAAGGAAACAAATGATTGGATTTTGCCAAGTGTGTAGGACAAAAGTTTTATTTTTGTTATTTAGATGACTATGCAAAATTGGCATTTTGCCAACATTGGTCCAGAAATAGATGAAAAGGGCAATGATATTTGGGACAATAAAATGAATATTAAGTTACAGTAGCAATAAATATTAGAAATGCAGAGGGTCAAATGAAAGCCCCGTGGATTTCCTCTGAATAAAGATGCAGCAGAGGAGTTTTTCTGCCCATACATCAGGCTGGTCCTAGACACACACTGACCTTTATAAGGCCCCTGCTCTATCTCCTGCAACAGCACCTTGGAATAGAGATGACAGGATCTCATTTTCATGAATAATGCAAGCACCAGGGCTGTTTTACCTTGATTGCTTGTTCCCCATTCTCCAAAGCTTATAGCTTTTCCCAAATGATGTAACCTTACCATTTGCATTAATTCACGGATTTGAAACTGACCCTCTACAAGTTCCCTCTGGTAGTTTAGTTTCATTTGTATGCATGTAATCGCATCAAGGCTGACATAAAAATTAATGAACTATTTAATTTACAAGCTGATGCTTAGCTCGGAACAACAACAAAAAGGCAAATGCTTAAGTTTATTAAAATAAAATTAAATCTATGAAGTTTTAAATAATGAAGACTATGTCAAAAACTGGTCATCTTTAGCGCTTAAAATTGTAAACTAAAAGCATACGGAACATAAACTGTGGAGCATTTGTGTCATCTTTTTAGATGCTATCACCCTCAGCAAAATGTAGTCTGATTCTGGTATCATCAGGGACTTCAGGAGGAAATCTAGTAAGATCTCAAACCAATCCAGCATGAGGGTTACTCAAAGCATGTCAGGTTTTTAGGCCAGGGATGACCGAATGTTTTCAAGGTTATTTTTTTTTAAGATTTTATTTATTTCTTAGAGAGAGGAAGAAAGCAGCGAGAGCTGCAGATAGAGGGAGAGGAGGAAGCAGGCTCCACAGTGAACAGGGAGCCCGACAAGGGGCTTGATCCCAGGACCATGAGATCATGACCGGAACTGAAGGCAGCCGCCTAACCTACTGAGCCACCCAGGTGCCCTTCAGACTATCTTTAATTCAGAACAATACCTGTTACCATTTTTATAGCCCTGACTATAAGATGTACTACAAACATTTTTAGGTAGTTTATGTAGATTTTACTATACATTCCTAAAAGATAAGAACTACCTAATTCGACTTTTTTTTTTTTTTAAATACCTTCCAGGGGCTCCTGGGTGGCTCTGTCATTAAGCGTCTGCTTTTGGCTCAGGTCATGATCCCAGGGTCCTGGGATGGAGCCCCACATCTGGTTCCTTGCTTAGCGAGAAGCCTACTTATTCTCTCACACTCCCCCTGCTTGTGTTGCTGCTCTCGCTGTCTCTCTGTCAAATAAATAACATCTTTAAAAATGAATAAAGAAATAATAAAGAAATAAAATACCTTCCAATAGAGGTCACTGCCAATACCCCATAAGAATTAAGCTTTCCTTTGCTAATTCTATCCATGATAATTCTGTGGAACTTCCCCCATTTGCTCCCTCAATGCTGCTTTTTTTTTTTCCATTTTATTTATTTTTTCAGCGTAACAGTATTCATTCTTTTTGCACAACACCCAGTGCTCCATGCAAAACGTGCCCTTCCCATTACCCACCACCTGTTCCCCCAACCTCCCACCCCTGACCCTTCAAAACCCTCAGGTTGTTTTTCAGAGTCCATAGTCTCTTATGGTTCGCCTCCCCTCCCCAATTTCCATAGCCCGCTCCCCCTCTCCCAATCCCACCTCCCTCCAGCAACCCCCAGTTTGTTTTGTGAGATTAAGAGTCATTTATGGTTTGTCTCCCTCCCAATCCCATCTTGTTTCATTTATTCTTCTCC
The DNA here is from genome assembly GCF_922984935.1 of Meles meles. Taxonomy (NCBI): domain Eukaryota; kingdom Metazoa; phylum Chordata; class Mammalia; order Carnivora; family Mustelidae; genus Meles; species Meles meles. The sequence goes on along the minus strand of NW_025721113.1, from coordinate 669,009 downwards.
TATCCCCCTACCCCCCCCATGTTGCTTCTCCATGTCCTCATATCAGGGAGATCATATGATAGTTGTTTTTCTCCGATTGACTTATTTCACTAAGCATGATACGCTCTAGTTCCATCCACGTCGTCGCAAATGGCAAGATTTCATTTCTTTTGATGGCTGCATAGTATTCCATTGTGTATATATACCACCTCTTCTTGATCCATTCATCTGTTGATGGACATCTAGGATCTTTCCATAGTCTGGCTATTGTAGACATTGCTGCTATAAACATTCGGGTACACGTGCCCCTTCGGATCACTATGTTTGTATCTTTAGGGTAAATACCCAGTAGTGCAATTGCTGGGTCATAGGGTAGTTCTATTTTCAACATTTTGAGGAACCTCCATGCTGTTTTCCAGAGTGGTTGCACCAGCTTGCATTCCCACCAACAGTGGAGGAGGGTTCCCCTTTCTCCACATCCTCTCCAGCATCTGTCATTTCCTGACTTGTTAATTTTAGCCATTCTGACTGGTGTGAGGTGATATCTCATTGTGGTTTTGATTTGTATTTCCCTGATGCCGAATGACGTGGAGCACTTTTTCATGTGTCTGTTGGCCATCTGGATGTCTTCTTTGCAGAAATGTCTGTTCATGTCCTCTGCCCATTTCTTGATTGGATTGTTTGTTCTTTGGGTGTTGAGTTTGCTAAGTTCCTTATAGATTTTGGATACTAGCCATTTATCTGATATGTCGTTTGCAAATATCTTCTCCCATTCTGTCAGTTGTCTTTTGGTTTTGTTAACTGTTTCCTTGGCTGTGCAAAAGCTTTTGATCTTGATGAAATCCCAATAGTTCATTTTTGCCCTGCTTCCCTTGCCTTTGCCGTTGTTCCTAGGAAGATGCTGCTATGGCTGAGGTCGAAGAGGTTGCTGCCTGCATTCTCCTCAAGGATTTTGATGGATTCCTTTCTCACATTGAGGTCCTTCATCCATTTGGAGTCTATTTTCTTGTGTGGTGGAAGGAAGTGGTCCAATTTCATTTTTCTGCATGTGGCTGTCCAACTTTCCCAGCACCATTTATTGAAGAGGCTGTCTTTTTTCCATTGGACATTCTCTCCTGCTTTTTCGAAGATTAGTTGACCATAGAGTTGAGGGTCGATTTCTGGGCTCTCTGTTCTGTTCCACTGATCTATGTGTCTGTTTTTGTGCCAGTACCATGCTGTCTTGATGATGACAGCTTTATAATAGAGCTTGAAGTCCGGAATTGTGATGCCACCAACTTTGGCTTTGTTTTTCAATATTCCTTTGGCTATTCGAGGTCTTTTCTGGTTCCATATAAATTTTAGGATCATTTGTTCCATTTTTTTTGAAAAAAATGAATGGGATTTTGATAGGGATTGCATTAAATGTGTAGATTGCTTTAGGTAGCATAGACATTTTCACAATATTTATTCTTCCAATCCAGGAGCATGGAACATTTTTCCATTTTTTGGTGTCTTCCTCAATTTCTTTCATGAGTACTTTATAATTTTCTGTGTATAGATTCTTAGCCTCTTTGGTTAGGTTTATTCCTAGGTATCTTATAGTTTTGGGTGCAATTGTAAATGGGATTGACTCCTTAATTTCTCTTTCTTCAGTCTTGTTGTTGGTGTACAGAAATGCAACTGATTTCTGTGCATTGATTTTATATCCTGACACTTTACTGAATTCCTGTACAAGTTCTAGCAGTTTTGGAGTGGAGTCTTTTGGGTTTTCCACATATAGTATCATATCATCTGCGAAGAGTGATAGTTTTACTTCTTCTTTACCAATTTGGATGCCTTTAATTTCTTTTTGTTGTCTGATTGCTGAGGCTAGGACTTCTAGTACTATGTTGAACAGCAGTGGTGATAATGGACATCCCTGCCGTGTTCCTGACCTTAATGGAAAAGCTTTCAGTTTTTCTCCATTGAGAATGATATTTGCGGTGGGTTTTTCATAGATGGCTTTGATAATATTGAGGTATGTGCCCTCTATCCCTACACTTTGAAGAGTTTTGATCAGGAAGGGATGCTGCACTTTGTCAAATGCTTTTTCAGCATCTATTGAGAGGATCATATGGTTCTTTGTCTTTCTTTTATTAATGTGTTGTATCACATTGATTGATTTGTGGATGTTGAACCAACCCTGCAGCCCTGGAATAAATCCCCCTTGATCGTGGTGAACAATCCTTTTAATGTACTGTTGAATCCTATTGGCTAGTATTTTGGCGAGAATTTTTGCGTCTGTGTTCATCAAGGATATTGGTCTGTAGTTCTCTTTTGGTGGGATCCGTGTCTGGTTTTGGGATCAAGGTGATGCTGGCCTCATAAAATGAGTTTGGAAGTTTTCCTTCCATTTCTATTTTTTGGAACAGTTTCGGGAGAATAGAAATTATTTCTTCTTTAAATGTTTGGTAGAATTCCCCTGGGAAGCCGTCTGGCCCTGGGCTTTTGTTTGTTTGGAGATTTTTGATGACTGTTTTGATCTCCTTACTGGTTATGGGCCTGTTCAGGTTTTCTATTTCTTCCTGGTTCAGTTGTGGTAGTTTATATGTCTCTAGGAATGCATCCATTTCTTCCAGATTATCCAATTTGTTGGCGTAGATTTGCTCATAGTATGTTCTTATAATTGTCTGTATTTCTTTGGTGTTAGTTGTGATCTCTCCTCTTTCATTCATGATTTTATTGATTTGGGTCCTTTCTCTTTTCTTTTTGATGAGTCTGGCCAGGGGTCTATCAATCTTGTTGATTCTTTCAAAGAACCAGCTCCTAGTTTCATTGATTTTTTTCTATTGTTTTTTTTGGTTTCTATTTCATTGATTTCTGCTCTGATCTTTATGATTTCTCTTCTCCTGCTGGGTTTAGGGTTTCTTTCTTGTTCTTTCTCCAGCTCCTTTACGGGTAGGGTTAGGTTGTGTACTTGAGACCTTTCTTGTTTCTTGAGAAAGTCTTGTACCACTATATATTTTCCTCTCAGGACTGCCTTTGCTGTGTCCCACAGATTTTGAACTGTTGTGTTTTCATTATCATTTGTTTCCATGAATTTTTTCAGTTCTTCTTTAGTTTCCTGGTTGACCCATTCATTCTTTAGAAGGATGCTGTTTAGTTTCCATGTATTTGGGTTCTTTCCAGCTTTCCTCTTGTGATTGAGTTCTAGCTTCAGAGCATTGTGGTCTGAAAATATGCAGGGAATGATCCTAATCTTTCGATACCGGTTGAGACCTGATTTGTGACCCAGGATGTGATCTATTCTGGAGAAGGTTCCATGTGCACTAGAGAAGAATGTGTATTCTGTTGCTTTGGGATGCAATGTTCTGAATATATCTGTGATGTCCATCTGGTCCAGTGTGTCATTTAAGGCCTTTATTTCCTTGTTGATCTTTGGCTTGGATGATCTGTCCATTTAAGTGAGGGGAGTGTTCAAGTCCCCTACTATTATTTTATTAATATTGATGTGTTTCTTTGATTTTGTTATTAATTGGTTGATATAGTTGGCTGCTCCCACGTTAGGGGCATAGATATTTAAAATGGTTAGATCTTCTTGTTGGACAGACCCTTTGAGTAGGATATAGTGTCCTTCCTCATCTCTTATTATAGTCTTTGGCTTAAAATCTAATTGATCTGATATAAGGATTGCCACCCCAGCTTTCTTCTGATGCCCATTAGCATGGTAAATTGTTTTCCACCCCCTCACTTTAAATCTGGAAGTGTCTTCGCATCTAAAATGAGTTTCTTGTAGGCAACATACTGATGGGTTTTGTTTTTTTATCCATTCTGATACCCTGTGTCTTTTGATTGGGGCATTTAGCCCATTAACATTCAGGGTAACTATTGAGAGATATGAATTTAGTGCCATTATTAGTCTGTAAGGTGACTGTTACTGTATATTGTCTCTGTACCTTTCTGATCTACTACTTTTAGGCTCTCTCTTTGCTTAGAGGACCCCTTTCAATATTTCCTGTAGAGCTGGTTTGGTGTTTGCAAATTCTTTCAGTTTTTGTTTGTCCTGGAAGCTTTTTATCTCTCCTTCTATTTTCAATGATAGCCTAGCTGGATAGAGTATTCTTGGCTGCATGTTTTTCTCGTTGAGTGCTCTGAATATATCATGCCAGGTCTTTCTGGCCTGCCAGGTCTCTGTGGATAAGTCTGCTGCCAATCTAATATTTTTACCCTTGTATGTTACAGCCTTCTTTTCTCGGGCTGCTTTCAGGATTTTCTCTTTGTCACTAAGACTTGTAAACTTTACTATTAGGTGACGGGGTGTGGACCTATTCTTGTTGACTTTGAGGGGGGTTCTCTGTATCTCCTGGATTTTGATGCTTGTTCCCTTTGCCATATTAGGGAAATTCTCTCCAATAATTCTCTCCAGTAGACCTTCTGCTCCCCTCTCTGTTTCTTCTTCTTCTGGAATCCCAATTATTCTAATGTTGTTTCGTCTTATGGTGTCACTTATCTCTCGAATTCTCCCCTCATGGTCCAGTAGCTGTTTGTCCCTCTTTTGTTCGGCTTCTTTATTCTCTGTCGTTTGGTCTTCTATATCACTAATTCTTTCTTCTGCCTCATTTATCCTAGCAGTGAGAGTCTCCATTTTTGATTGCACCTCATTAATAGCTTTTTTGATTTCAAGTTGGTTAGATTTTAGTTCTTTAATTTCTCCAGAAAGGGCTTTAGTATCTCCAGAGAGCGTTTCTCTAATATCTTCCATGCCTTTTTCGAGCCCAGCTAGAATGTTCAGAATCGTCATTCTGAACTCTTGATCTGACATATTACCAACGTCTGTGTTGATTAGGTCCCTAGCCTTCGGTACTGTCTCTTGTTCTTTTGTTTGTGGTGATTTTTTCCGCCTTGTCATTTTGTCCAGATAAGAGGATATGAAGGAGCAAATAAACTACTAAAAGGGTGGCAAAGACTCCAGAAAAATGCGCTGTAACCAAATCTGAAGAGACCCCTAATTGTTGGGGGAGAAAGGTGATAAAAACAGGTTCTTTCAGAAAGTGGTTGATATTCTTTCTAGAGTTGCTGTTCTTCTCTTCGCTCTCCCGTTGGATTTGTAGGTGTTTGCAATGTTTAGATAAGGTATCGAGCTGATCTCCTGCTACCTGATGTAGTCTCAGGCTGCTACTTCTCTGCCATCTTGACTCTCCAGACCTCAACTTTTTAAAAAAGATTGAGATCATGCCATACATATTTTCAGACCACAATTCTATGAAACTTGAAATCTAACATATGAAAACATAGAAGGACCACAAATGCATGGAGGTTAAAAGGAATCCTATTTCAGAATGAATAGGTCAACCAGAAAATTAAAGAAGAACTTTAAAAATTCATGGAAGCAAACGAAACTGAATACACGACAGTTGTGAACCACTGGGAAGCAGCAATGGCAGTTCTAAGAGGTAAGTATATAGCAATACAAGCCCTCCCCCACCAAGAGAGAAGAAAAGTATCAAATGCACAACCTAATCTTATACATAAACATACTGGAGATAAAAAGGACATAAACCATAAATCCAGTGGGAGATAAGAAATAATAAAGATTAGAGCAGAGGGGCACCTGGATGGCTCAGTGGATTAAAGCCTCTGCCTTCAGCTCAGGTCATGATCCCAGGGTCTTGGTACTGAGTCCTACATCAGGCTCTCTGCTCAGCAGGGAGTCTGCTTCCCTTCCTCTCTCTCTGCCTGGCTCTCTGCCTACATGTGATCTCTGTCAAATAAATAAATAAAACCTAAAAAAAAGATTAGAGCAGAAAGCAAAGAAACAGAAATTAAATAAAAGAACAGAGAAATGTGACTAGGAACTGGTTCTTTGAAAGAATTAATAAGATTGCTAAACCTCTAATCAGGTTTACCAAAAATAAGAGAAAGGACCCATATAAATAAAAGCATAAATGAGAGAGGAGAAAACACAGCAAAACCCAAGAAATGCAAACAATCATATGGAAATATTATGAGTAAATACATGCCAAAAAGATGGGCAAGCTGAAATAAATGGATACAGTCCTTGAAACATAATCTACCAAAATTCAATGAGGAAGAAACAGAAAACCTAAACAGACCCAAAACCAGCAAAAAGGGGAAAAAAACTGAATTACCAAAAATTTCCCAAAAAGTATCCAGAGACAAATGGCTTCACGGGGGAATTCTGCCAAGTAATAAAATAAGAATTAATGCCCATATTTCTGAAAGTATAAAAAAATAGAAAAAAGAAAACAGCAAACTCCTTCTATGAGACCAGCATTGCCTTGAGGCCAAAACCACAGAAGAATGCCCCCTGAAAAGAATTACAGACCAGTATCCCTGATGAACAAGGATGCATATAGTCTCACCAAGATACTAGCCAACAGGATCCAATGGTACATTTAAAGGATTATTCAATATGACCATGAGGGATTTATTCCTGCACTGAAAAGTGACTCAACCTCAGCAAGTCAATCAATGGGATAGACCACATTAAAAAATGGACAAAAAATAAAATAAAAAACAAACACAAGAACCATATGACATTCTCCATAGATGCAGAAATGCTTTGTGAAGCATTTCACAAAATACTGCTTCTTCTTTGAAAAAACTCTCTACCATGTAGAAAGAGAGGGAATATAACTCAACATCATAAACACCATATAGGAAAGACCCACAATAGATATAATCCTCAACAGAGAAAGACTGATTTTCCCCTACGTTCAGGAACACACCAGGTTTGTCCACTCTCACCACCGATGTCCAAATGTTCATGGAAATGTGTGGTTCCTCTCATAGCAGATCTCCTGTGCTTCTGCCTTTTGCCTCCCTATCCCTGGAAAACAATCCTACAACCATGCAGTAGCAAGTAGTTTATATCAACACAGAGCAGAAAACTGACATCTAGACACTCTCTTCTCAGGCAGGTTTCCTGCTCCTAAAGTTCGGTGGAAAGATAGGTTTTTTTTGGTTTGTTTGTTTTTTGTTTGTATGTTTGTTTTGCTGTTTTGTTTTTGTTTGTTTGTTTTTAACTTTCTGAAGTCTGGGAACTCTGCCATACTCAGCACCACCCATTTTCATGTCACCCCAGGGATCCTGAGACCAATCTTGCCACTCAGGATTGACAAGGATTCCACCTGGCTTCCCTACCTGAGCATTTTTAAGCCAGGGACACCCCCACAGTAGCAGACTTCTAAATGTTACCATTTTCTGATCTGCTGCTAAGAAGACTTTGTGGTAGCTTCCCCAGGCAGGTTCCCACCCCTAAGCTATATAACACCAGATTCAAATCTGAATACCACCTCCCTTCCAAATGGTGGGTCCTTTTCTACTTGTAGACCTGCAGCATTTGTTTTCTCAGATCTCTGATTCAATTATTGTGTGTTCTGAATGATCTGATAAATATTGACTTGTATTTGAGGGAGGAGACAAACTTAAGTTCTCCTCCCACTGCTTTGTGTTGGAAGCTAGACATGAAGACAGTGAACCTGCTGACAGGCTGGATTTTGTTCTCCCCGTCTATGAGAGCTGAATATTGTTTTGGCAAAAGGTAATGACTTGGGACACAGCATCATCCTTTCTTGGTTTAAGTTTATTTTGGGAAGACATAGCAAACATAATAGCTACCATTTTCTACATTGATATTTAAGCTTTAATAGAGGAGTGGAAAGTAGCGTTTACTTGAATGTCATATTATGAACTTACCCATGAAGTGTGACAGTTCATGGGGTTTAATGGTCCATGTCTTCATAAATACTGGCGATAGCATTTCAGGGAATGGTGACGCTGAGTGACACATTTTGCTTTATACTGGTCGAGTCTTTCAGCCTCACCATGAACTTCACTATAAATACATCCCAAAGATGAATTTTTCATCCTGAAGAAAGTTAACCTGTTTTCCATTCGATGATGTCAGAAGGGTCACTGAAAAAGCCCTTGGTTATTGGCCAGCTGAGCTACCTGGTGACTGGCCACCTGAATGAGAACAATTTGTGAGTGCCTGGGTGATTCACCAGAGCATGGTGGTGACATCACAAGAAGGCATTGTGATGCCCTAGGGTGAGGCCAGCAAGACAGGATAGGCTGTGCCGCTGATGGGGAGGCCAACTGAGCCGCCTCCTCGAAGTCTCCCCAGAAGGCTCACCTTCTTGGGGCTCACCCAGCAGTAAGACACCAAGAAATTGGAAGGAGTGCTTTTCCTTCCAGAAGTCTTTCTAGGGGAGCAGCTTCTCCTTCAGGCAGAGCAGGAAGACCGCGGGAAAGCGGGGTGGTGGGGGGGGTGCCACTGGCGAGGCCAGAGCTTCTGAGGACCTCCAGGGGCACCGCTCCAGCCTCCACAGAGATGGGCACTGCCTCTGGGAGCAGGTGGCAGCAGGTCGGGGAGGCCGTGGTGTGGACCTGACTTCCAGAGGCGCTGCTCCATCTGCTTCAGAGATGGGCCTGGCCTGGGGGAGCTGGCGTTGGTGCTGGGCATGGAGTGGGCTGTGCAGAAAGAGGGGCTGTGGGGGCGACCCACAGGAGGCCCAGCCCCAAAAGGCGGGGAGAGTCAGGTGATCCTGGTCAGCCTGCACAGACCCCACACAGGAGGCCCAGCCAAGTGCAGTCCAGAAGCCCCCTGGTGGATGCAGAAAGGAAAAGGGCCCAATTGTTGAGATAATCCAAGAACTTGTCTCAAGTTTGTTGCAGGGGTGCCAGATACCGGTTTTGGAGAACTTGTCTACAATCAGGGGTTGATTTCAAGGATGTCTTTTTTTTTTCTTTTTTCTTTTTTAATCGACAAATTTGGTTCCCCCTCCTTCCCCACAGATCCCATCCTAAATCCCACTGTTACCCCATTCCAACAGGTCCAGCAGATCATAAACACCTTCCTCTGCCGTGATTCTCTTTTGTTTTTAAATTTTGAATCATTATTAATTTTTTGCATACTTTGCATCTTTGTTCTAAAATATAAACTTTGTCAATCTATGGGCATGCCTATATATGAAGGAGATTGGTGTGCCCAAAGTGATAGGATGATTTCTTAACAGAAAATTTACCTAGTTGTACTACTTTCTGTACTTAGCTAGGATATTTTTTAAAAAATGTCCTTGGGGCCCTGGGTGGCTAAGTTGGTTAAACTTCTGCCTTAGGCTCAGCTCATGATCCCAGGGTCCTGATAGTTAGCCCTGCATCTGGCTTCCTGGTTGGTGTGGTGCCTGCTTACCCCTCTCCTTCTCCCTTTGCTTGTGCTTTCTGTGACACAAAGACAATTTTTTTAAGTTAATTTAAAAAAATAAGTAAAAATAAGAAAATGAAATATAATTTTCTTTGCCTGTCACTAATTTTCCAGTGCAGTAATAGTGACAGTAATAGTAATAGAGCAAAGTTGGATACTTTATTAAAACCAATGAGTGTACTGAAACTTTTCGGGAACAAAGTCCCTGAGAAATGCAAGGATGACATGTGTATGGATAAAAAATGTATGATGGTTACTCTGCTGATTTTAGTGGCAATGGTGAAGATGGTAAAAAATATCACAGCTACTGTGCATGGGTCACTCATGCCACTCAGATTTGACACATCCAGTATAAACTATCCCATTTAGTCTTGTCATTTTTTTTTTGCTTTTTCTTCTAATTTATTTAGGTATAATTGACAAAAATTTCATATATCTAAGGGACACAGTTTCATTTAAGTATTACGCTTCCTAATAACTACAAAGTGCATATCCACCAATTCACTTAGCTTGTGTATGTGGTGTGTGTGTGTGTGTGTGTGTATGTGTGCGTGTGTGTGTGTAAGAATACTACCAACTGGGGAGATCTCCAGTAACAGGAAATTTCCAATATACCGTGTTGTTAACTATATATAAATTGCTGTAAATATAACTTATTCAACATGTATACTGGAAACTTAGCATTTGACCCACATCTTCCCAATTTTCCCTGCCTTTAGTCACTGACAATTGCCATTCTACTCTTCTAAAGATTGACTTTTAGATTTCATTTACAATTGTAATTATAAAGTGTTTGTCTTTCTATGTCTGGCTTATTTCACTTCTCTCAATGTCCTCCTGGTTCATCCATGATACTTTTATTTCATTTTTCCATTCATTTGTCAATGAATATGTCAAATTAATTTCCACATTTTAGCTATTGTAAGTCACACTGCAATAATGATTACACGAGTAAAGTATAGCTTCAAATTTGATTTCATATCATTTTATTTCCTTTGCATAGATATTCAGAAGTGGGATTGTTGGAACTTAAGATAGTTTTACTTTCAACTGTTTGAAAAACTTCTATACTATTTTCCATAATGGCTGTACTAATTTATATTCCCATCAATAGTGCTCAAGTGTTGTTTTTTATCCGCATCCACTCCAACAGACATCATTTTGTTCAATTATTGATAATAACCATTCCAAGAAGTGTGAAATCATATCTCATGATTCTAATCTGCTCTCCTGATGAGTTAAAGGCTCAAAGAGTTGGATTCACTAATCCATGTTTACATTTCTAGCAAGTGACAGCTAGCATTAGATCTAAAATTGGCTCCAAAAATCTGCAGCATGTTTTACAAAAAAGCAAAAATAAACTTCTCTTCAGTCTGAATCTAAAGACAAAGTATATACTGATAAATCAGATATCTCTCCATGTATCTCTCTACCTACTTACCTATTTATCAGTACTGATTCTCTGATGTGATATTTCATGACAATATATATACAGAAACACACAGATATAGGCACATACGAATACTATACATTTTAGATCTCTGTGTACAATGAAATCCTTAGGATCAAAAGCTTTATAACCATCTAAACAAATAAAAAATACACATTGGTTAACTATTTTAAATGAGTCTTAATCCCTAAGTCATGAAAGCTTTCTGAACTCTGTGCTGTTTATCTTTTTTTTTTTTTCACTTTTTAAAATTTCTTTTCAGTGTAACAGTTCATTGCTTTTGCACCAAACCCAGTGCTCCATGCAAGACATGCCCTTCCTATTACCAAACATCTGGTTCCCCAACCTCCCACCAACCGCCCCTTCAAAACCCTCAGGTTGTTTTTCAGAGTCCATAGTCTCTCATGGTTCATCTCTCCTTCCAATTTCCCTCAACTCCCTTCTCCTCTCCATCTCCCCATGTCCTCCATGTTATTTGTTCTGCTTCATAAATAAGTTGTCTTCTTTAACAGACACTGTTGTGGAAACATTAGAAGGCATGAAAAATTTCATGTATGACTCATTGCAGAGATACTGTAGGGAAATGTGCTTGGCTGGACTCCAGAGGATTGTCCTCTTGGCAACCTGATACATTCTAGGGAAGTCATTTCATAATATGTTAAAATCTAGATAATGGATAGCAATACAAAATCATTATCTATGACCATGCAGATACAAGTATGAACAAATTTTTCAAAGAACTGAGGTATGCTTTGTGCAGCCAGTAGGTTCATGGTAGTCCTGTGGAAAAAGGTCTGCTAGGTCTTTTAGAGATCTCTTCCCCCATAGGTGGGTAAAGAAGTTTATTTTGATAAAATTCACACAAAAGTATGACAGAGTTCTTGAAAAGAGAAGAAAAAAAAACAAATTTTTTTTTTTAAATTTTTTATTTCTTTGACAGAGAGAAATCACAACTAGGCAGAGAGGCACGCAGAGAGAGAGGAGGAAGCAGGCTCCCCGCCAAGCAGAGAGCCCGATGCGGGGCTCGATCCCAGGACCCTGGGACCATGACCTGAGCTGAAGGCAGAGGCTTTAACCCACTGAGCCACCCAGGCGCCCTGAAAAAAAAACAAATTTATATGAAAATTGGTGATTTTTGTTTTTTACATTCAGATGCTTATTAAAGTTTAGTCTGAGATTTCTTATAAAAATTTTAGGGAAAATGATAGAAATTTCTTTGTTAAAGGCGCATTCTGGTTGCAACTATGCAATAATCAGACAAAATGGATTGTGACTAGACTTATTTAGTGATCTGAATGATCTTTTTTTGAGATTCGTTTGCTTCTGAAGAAAATTCTACATTGTCTGGTATCTAGAGAACATATTTCTAGATTTGCCAATGGATCATATATAGTTTTAACTAAATTACTTCTCATCACATGGGATCCACATTTAATCTTTATGATAATGATCCTATATTTGAAAAATCACTTTATTCTGTAAATATGTGAATCAATAAGGTGAGAGGTTTTCCAAGTCTTATTTGTAATTGAATAAGAACATTGGAAGCCTAGGAAAAAGAATATCTGTAATATTGATAATGCTTATTAAATTATATTAAGCTAAATTCAAAATGGTAATATGCAAATTAAGTATAACTTACATTATATTGAGGACTTTTCTCATTATGATGTAGGAATAAACTGAATATATACATTTACAAAGCAAATTATAGGGGAGAAAATAAAGAGGACGTTGATTTTGTAAGCAAAACCATGTAGAGCAACTTTGGTATTGGGTCAGGACATGAATCAGAGTTCATTGAGAGGATCTGGAAGTGATGTGTGTATTCTCTACACTATTGATCAAAGCTGTATTATTGCAGGGAACAAGAGAAAACAAGATTAAGACTGAAATAGATAGGAAACAAGAAATATCTTGAAATGACAATATAGAAGAAACAAAGCAATTTACTGAGGCATAAATAACTTGTATAAATTCTTGACTCTGTTTCATCTCTGGTACATTTTTAATTAATAGGTTTAATAATTTTCTTTTAATTTCTATTTAGTTTTGAGCGTTAAAAATGACCAATTTTATTTCATAATTGTTGCCTAAAATATTTAGTGCTATGATAGGATTCTTTTAAAATACAAATTAAATATATAAATACCTGAATCTATTTACTATCTGTGTTAAGACAGGAAATCCAATGAATTCCCTTAAATTTCTGAAACTTGATTTATCATCAGCAACTCTCCGTATTCATATTGATGGTAGTCTCAACCTCAGGAGACTTTGGTCAGGAATAAATAAAATAAATTCCTGGCATCAGTCTCACATATGGTAGGTTCCACCCTGGGGAGATGGTCAATAGAAGTGTATAGTCCTATCCTCTCTGCCATGTATGGACCTTCTTCAGATTCAACCCTTCGTTCTCCAACTGACTAAGAAACCATCTCTTTCCCTTTTACTGCACTCCCTATTGACAGTAATGTTGATGCCAGACCCAAAAGTTTGAGTGCAGTTTAAATGATTGAAGCAGGTGCAAATCTTTTACAAAGTGAATAGACTGGCTTCCATAATGCCATTGGGTAAAATTAAAATAAGGGAGAAATAATCTAATTATTTTACATGAAAATATAATTATTCATATTAGAGTTTGGAACCAGATATTCAATATCTAAAGTGGCTTCCGTGTCAGGTGCAGTAGCTCTTTAACTATAAACACAACCAGCTTTCCCAGTTTTTCCTCTGCGAGTTGACAGTGACCACCCAATAATTGAAAATCAACTGCTTCACATAGACCCAGAACCCTGATGTAGGTATTTCAAAGTAGATTAGGAGATGAACATCTGCAATAATTTGAGTACATGTAAATTACTAAGTGAAATAACTTTTTTATGACTTTACTATATTATTCCAAGAATGCATGGACACTGCATCAACAGACCATAGGATAAATTGATGGTCCCACAACCTATGCCTCTTGACACCAGAGGCAGATACTTCAAATCCATTTACAATTTTTACCAGTGCTTCATTTTTTTAAAAGATTTGATTTATTTGACAGACAGAGATCACAAGTATGCAGAGAGGCAGGCAGAGAGAGGAGGAGGAAGCAGGCCCCCTGCTGAGCAGAGAACCTGATGCAGGGCTCCAACCCAGGACCCTGAGATCATGACCTGAGCCAAAGGCAGAGGCTTTAACCCACTGAGCCACCCAGGGCCCTCCTTCCTCAGTTTTTTAAAATAATACACTCATCTCTCATCTTGATTCCTAAATCCTAATTACCATGCCATGATTTATAACTCAACCAATGCCAAGTTAAACGTGTCTAGAAATCGCAATGCACAGATTTGAGGCCTCAGGACCACAGAGGGGCACAGACATAGGTGCTGATATGAAGGTGGTGTGTAGAGTATTGGAGAGAGGCCCAGGACAGGAGGAATGAGCAGGGGCTTGCTATGGGCAGGGGCAGGGAACAGGACAGAGAAGTCAAGGAAGAGCAGGAAGAGCAGTGACTGAACTGCCATCTCTCTCCACACTGCAGCCTGTGCTGTTGCCAAGCTTCTATAACTGCCCCAGGACATCACAATGCCTTCTTCCTGTGATGTCACCACCATGCAAAGTAATCACTATGCCCTGGCCAATCATCAGGGATTTCTCAGATTAGCCTCATTCTGGTGACCAATCACCAGACAGGTCAGCTGACCAGTTATTGTTGGCTTTCTCAGTGACACCCCTGACTGATATTATCACCTGGAAACCATGTTTTAAAGGAAAACAAGTAAACTGTCCTTCAAGAGGAAAAGTTAATATTTGAGCTGTATTTATACTGAAAGTCATGGTGAGGCTGAAAGTCTCAACCAATGCAAAGCTAAATGTGTCACTTAGAGGCACCGTTAATTAAAACACTTACCTGGATATTAATGAAGACATTGGCCATTAGACCACATGAAGGTCACAGTTGTGGGTAACTCAGACCACGTGGCAATAGAGCAAATGCTACTCTCAACTCATCCATCACGGCTTAAATATAAGTGTAGAAAATAACAGGCATTATGTTTGTTTCATAGTAATAATAAAAGGGAGAGATCATGACCAATGTAAAAAAAAAAAACAGGGAATTCTTAGAACATATTATCAGCAACTATACAGCAATGAGTTAGGCCATTTGGAAGAAATAGATGCATTCATGGAAACTTGCAATCTACCAAGTCCAAAACAGGAAAAAATAGATAATCTGAGCAGACCCAAAACCAGCCCAAAAATTGAAGCAGGTATCACAAAGCTCAAAACAACAACAACAACAACAAAACTAGATTCCAGGGCGAGATAGCTTCCCAGGGGGATTCTACCAAACATTGAAAGAATAAATCATACCTCTTCTACTGAAGCTGTTTCAAAAGAAAGAAAGAAAAAGAATTGGATGGATAATGTCCAAACTCATTTTATGAGGCGACCATTAGCTTGATCCAAAAACAGACACCCTACTGGAAAGGAGAATTACAGACCAATAACCTTGATGAACAGGAATGCCAAAATACTCAGCAAGATACTAGCCAATAAGATCCCATGGAATGTTAAAAGAGCTATTCATGATGAAGGGAGATCAATTCCTGAGATGCAAGGAAGGTTCAACATAGATGAGTGCATCGATGTGATATTAACAAAAGAATGACAAGAACCATATCATCCTCTCAACTGATGCAGAAAAATCATTTGGCAAAATACAACATCCTTTCCAGATGAAAACTCCTCAAAATATAGGGTTAGAAGGCACATGTTTCATCAAAGCCATCTCTGAACAACCCACAGCAAATGTCATTCTCAATGGGAAAAATCTGAGAGCTTTTCCCTTTGGGTCAGGAACATGACAGGGATTCCCATTCTCACCACGTTTGTTCAACAGAGCATTAGAAGTCCTAACCTCAGCATTTGTACAACAAAAAGATAATGGATTCAAACTGGCAAAGAAGTCAAACTCTCTCTTTGCATATGACAATATACTTTATGAGAAAATCCCAAAAGACTCCACCCCTTAATTACTTGAACTGTAGCAGCAATTCAGCAACATGAAGGACTCAAAACGAATGAACAGAAATCAGTTGCTTTTCTATATACTAACCATCTGAATGGAGAAAGAGTAAGGTTTCAGTTCCATTTACTATAGCATTCAAAACCATAAGATACCTATGAATAAGCCTAATCTAGGAGGTCAAGGATCTGTACCATAGAAACTACAGAAGACTTATGAAGGAAACCGAGGAAGACACAAAGAGATGGAAAAACCTCTATGCTCATATATTGGAAGAAAAACATTGTGAAAACATCTAAGCTGCCCAGATCAATCTACACATTCAATGCAATCCCTATCAAAATAACCTTGATATTCTTCCCAGAGCTAAAACAAGCAATCCTAAAATTTGCATGTAGCCAGAAAAACCCCTAATTGCCCGGGGATTGTTGAAAAAGAATACCAAAGCTTGGGGCATCACAATTTCTGTTTGCAAGCAAGTTTACAAAGCTGTGATCATCGAGACAGCATGGTAGTGACACAAAAACAGACGTATCACTCAATGGAATAGAACAGAGAGCCCAGAAAAAAACCCCTTGACTCTAAGGCCAACTGATCTTTAATAAAACAGGGAAGAATATCCAATGGAAAAAAAGGCAATGTCTTTGATAAATGATGCTGGGAAAATTGGACAGTCACATGCAGAAGGACAACACTGGCCCATTCTCTTCTACCACATGTAACAAAAAATCCAAAATGGATGAAATACCCAAGTGGGAGAGAGGAATCCTTCAGAATCCTAGAGGAGAACCCCAGGCAGCAACCTCTTCAACCTCAGCCACAGTAACTTCCTGCAACACAGGTCTCTAAAGGCAAGGGAATCAAAAGAAAAATGAACTGCTGTTTCTCAAGATAAAAAGCTTCTGCACAGCCAAGGGAACAATCAACATAACTTCTGACTGGGAGAAGATTTTTGCAAATGATATATTCAATAAGGAATTAATAGCCACAATAAAGAAAGAAGTTATACATGAGAGACATAATATTCAAAATCTGAATAAATATATTTGTTTACCCACTGAATAAACTTGAACTCAACTATTAAAACAGCTACACAAATTATCAGAACTTGTTTCTAAATTTTGTCCTAGAGATATGATGAGCAATTGCTATTTTAATGTTACTCATATCTCAGTGAATGAGACATGAGAATTGTATTCACTTCTCACACTGAGTGAGTTTATGAGTGAATACACTCATAAAACATCAAGTATTCTCCTTATTCTCCAAAGATGTCCCCAGATCATGAGTCTTTATGGAGTTATCTAAAATGGCAAGAGCAGGGATGAGAGCAAAGTATACACAGTGGTTTGAAAAATACTCTATTCAGAAAAATGACTTCATTGATAGGATGATGGGAAGACCGATATCAGCTTGAGAAACCAGTACGTTTGTAACTATGCATGATAACAAAGGATACATGTCTTATGCGTATTTTTATTGTTACTTATCATTTAAATGCTTAAGATAATTTTGATTAGAATTAATAAAGAAACTATTTAATAAAATATTAGAATTAACAATTGATAGATTTTTTAAAGATTTTTTTTTTTAGTTGACAGAGAGAGATCACAAATAGGCAGAGAGACAGGCATAGAGAGAGGGAGAAGCAGGCTCTACGCTGAGCAGAGAGCCCAATTCAGGGCTCTATCTCAGGACCCTGAGATTATGACCCAAGCTGAAGGCAGAGGCCTAACCCACTGAGCCACCCAGGGACCCCAACAATGGATAGATTTAAACATTTAATTAACAATGGCCGGGGCGCCTGGGTGGCTCAGTGGTTTAAGCCGCTGCCTTCGGCTCGGGTCATGATCTCAGGGTCCTGGGATCGAGTCCCGCATCGGGCTCTCTGCTCAGCAAGGAACCTGCTTCCCTCTCACTCTCTCTGCCTGCCTCTCTGCCTACTTGTGATCTCTGTCTTTCAAATAAATAAAAAAAAAAATCTTTAATTAACAATGGCCATTCAAAGGAAAATCTTATTTTGCTAAAGTCTATTAAAATATCCATATTTTACAGATTTTATATATTTTATATTTTCATATAGATATATAATTAAATGTTAAAAAGTAAATAAAAAAAAGTAAATAAATTTTGACATACTTGTGTGTTTAAAAAAAATGAAGCTCTCTTTAAGCCTTAGACATACCATTATAGAATTCTTGAAAGAATTGTTGTTGTACCTTGTATTCTACTGTAAAATGGTAGTAAATATAGTGGAATTGATGTTTTAATCAATGGCTGACATCTACCATCATCAATGCACTTCTTTTCTCTATTTATGGTAAATTAAGGTCTACACTTAATACTATATTCACGTAAATACGGTCACTAAATAATTATAATTCTCTGACAAAATACACAGCACATGTATGAATGGTAATGGACCTGCAAATGTGAGAATTTGTCCAAACCAAGGTCTTTTTAGTAAAATAATTGAATTTGAAAGAGGCATATTATCACTGACTGGTATAGCTAAGATGAGATAAGTGAAAAGTTCCTGTGGTTTAAATTAACTCCTAAGACTATGATCTTTTAGAAAATGTGGGTATTGGTTTTTCTGTGTGTTTTTTCCCCCTTTCCTTCTTAATCAAGACTGTAGTGTTGTAAATCTGCCTCACAAAATACATCCTAAGAATGTTTATTAAAAAAACAAAAACAAAAACAAAACAAAAGAACAACAACAACAACAACAAAAAACCCACTAAGCCTCCCCCTGTTATTTCCAGTGTCCCATTATTCCTGGCACTGTCATGCACCCCTTCCATTTCCCCACCAGTCCCATCACCCGCAGGTAAAGGCGCCACCTCTCCCACTCCCGGCCTAGCCAGGCTCCAAAGGATGAGCTGCAGGCAAAGGGCAGTGCTGGAGCCCAGACCTGGAGGAGCCGGTGGCTGCTGGGAGCAGGGCGGGGTCCCACCCGTGGCCCAGAAGGAAGAGCTTCCATGGTTACCCCTGAAGTCAGGTTACCTCGCCAAGAAAGAGGCGCCCTGGGAGGGGGGAGGCCGCCAAGACGGGCTAGGCTGCACCCTCTGACAGGGAGGCCGCCTTGGTCCCCTGCTGGATGTCTCCCCCAAAGGCCAGGGACCAGCCCTGCACTAACCCAGCAGCGAGAGACCCCCAGAAATAAGAAGAAGCACTTTTCCTTTCAGAAGTCTTTCTGGTGGAGGGGCTTCTCCTTCAGGAAGAGCAGCGAGTCCACAGGAGAGCGGGAGAGGCCTCGGGGGCCAGGAGACCCTCCACTGAAGGCCAGAAGGACCAGGCCTCCAGGGGCAGGGGCACAGCTTCAGCTGCCACAGAGATGGGGCTGGCCTCTGGGTGGAGCAGGTGGCAGGCCAGGCGGGAGGGGGCAGCGGGGTAGGAGGGGGCAGCTGGGGCAACCCACTGGAGCCCAACATCAGGAAGGGAGCAGACTGGTCAGCTTGGTCAGCCTGCCCAGCCACTGCACTGGCGACCCAACGGAGTACAGTCCAGAAACCCCCCAGTACCGTCAGCAGAGGAAAGGACCTGAGTGTTGAGATAATCCAGGAAATTTTCTCCCCCTTTGTTTGTTGCAGGGGTGCCAGCTACTGGTTTTGGAGAACTTGTCTACAACCAGGGATCGATTTTAAAGCTTTGTTTTGTTTTGGTTTGGTTTGGTTTGTTTTTTTTTTTTTACTTTTTATTAAGTGGAGAATTTGTTTGCCCTCCTTCCCTACAGATTCCCTCATAAAGCTCTCTGTTACCACCATTCCAACAAGTCAAGGAAAGTTTAAACATCTTCCTCTGCCTTGGTTCTCCTCTGTTTTTGTTTTTGTTTGCATCAGTTTAAAGTTTTTTACATACTTTGCATCTTTATTCAAAAATGTAAACTTTTTCTATGTGCAGGCCCATATATGAAGGAAATGGGTGGGCCCAAAGGGATAGGATTATTTTTTTAACACAAATTTTACTGCTTTCTGTATTTAACTATGGTATTAAAAAAATTGTCTTTGGGGCGCCTGGGTGGCTAAGGGAGTTAAACTTCTGCCTTAGGCTCTGCTCATGATCCCAGGCCCCTGATAGTGAGCCCTGCATCTGGCTCCCTGGTTGGAGGGGTGCCTGCTTATCCCTCTCCTGCTCCCTTTGCTTGTGCTTTCTTTCAAATAAATAAATACAATCTTTTTTTAAAGTTAACTTAAAAAATAAGTAATAATAAAAACATAAAATAAAAATTTATTTGCCTATCACTAAGTCTCCAGTGGAGGAATAGTTACATCTGTGATAGCAAAGTAGGATGCTTTGTGAAAATCAATGAGTGTTTTGAAACTTTTTGGGAACAATGTCCCTGAGAAATCCAAAGATGATATGTGTTTGGATAAAAATGTATGATGGTAACTATGTTGATTTTAGTGGCAATAGTGAAGATAGTAAAAAAGGTCACATTTAGTGTGCATGGGTCACTCATGCCACTCAGATTTGACATATCCAGTATAAATTATATAATTCAGTCTTGTCATTTTTTTGTTTTTTTTTTCTTCAGATTTGTTTAGGAATAATTGACATATATATATATATATATATATATATATATATATATACACACACATACATATGGTGCACAGCTTTATTTAAGATACTTACACTTTCCAATAATCACTACAAAGCGCATATCCACCAATTCACTTAGCGTGTGTGTGTGTGTGTGTGTGTGTGTGTGTGTGTGTATGAATACTACCAACTGGTGAGATACATAGTAACAGAAAATTTCCAATATACAATTTTGTTAAGTACACATAAATTTCTCTAAATAGAACTTATTCAACATGTACACTGGAAACTTAGCATTTCACCCACATCTTCCCATTTCTCCCTGCCTTCAGTCACTGACAATGGCCATTCTACTCTTTACTTTTAAAGATGGACTACTAGATTTCATATACAATTGTAATTATTGTAAGTGTCTGTCTTTCTGTGTTTGGCTTATTTCACTTCTCTTAACATCCTCCAGGTTCATAAATGTTGCTCTTATTTCATTTTTCCATTTATTTGTCAATGAACATGTAAAATTAATTTCCATATTTTATCCTTTATGAGTCACACCGCAATAATGATTACAAGAGTAAAGTATAGCTTCAAATTTGATTTCATATCATTTTACTTCCTTTGGGTATATAGCCAGAGGTGGGACTATGGGAGTTTTACTTTTAACTTTTTGAAGAACTTCTATACAAATTTCCATAAAGGCTGTAGTAATATAAAGTCCAATCAATAGTGCTCAAGTGTTGTGTTTTCGCCACATTCTCTCCAAAACTCATTATTTTTTCAATTATTAATTACAGGCATTCTAGGAAGTGTGAGATCATATCTCATGATTTTGATCTGCTATACTGATGAGGTAAAGGTCAGAGAGTTGGATTCACTAATCCGTGTTTACATTTCTAGTAAGTGACAGCTAGCATTAGATTTAGCATTGGCTCCAAAAATCTGCAGCTTGTTTTGCAATAAAGCAAAATAAACTTCTTTTCGATCTGAATCCAAAGTCAAAGTATATACTGGTGAATCAGATATAACTCCATACATCTGTCTACCTAACTACCTATTTTTCAGTGCTGATTTGCTATTGTGATATTTCATGAAGGTATATATAGAAGAACACAGATGTATGCACATACAAATACTGTGCATTTTAGATCTCTGTGTACAATAAAATTCTTAAGATTACAAGCTCTATATCTATCTAAACAAATGAAAATACACATTACTTAAATATTTAAGAAGCACATTAATTCCTAAGTCACTAAAGCATTTTGAACTCTGTACTGTTTGTCCATTTTAATAGAAACTGTTGTGAAAATATTAGAAGGCATGAAAAAGTCCATATATGAAATTGCAGAGATACTGTAGGGACCTGTGCTGGGCTAGATTCCAGTGGATTCTCCTCTCAGTAATCTGATTCATTCTAGGAAAGTCATTTCACGATACTGTAAAATCTGGATAACTAATAGCAATGCAAAATAATTATCTATGGACATACACATACAAGTATGAACATATTTTCCAAACAACCAAGGTGGACTTCATGCAGCCAGTACTTTTAAGGAAGTCCTGGGGAAAAAGATCTGATGGGTCTTTTAGAGAACTCTTCCCCTATAGGTCCATAAAGAACCTTAATTTGGTAAAGTTCACATAAAAGTATGACAGGGTTCTTGAAATGAGAAGAAGCAATCCAAATTTATACGAAAACTGCTGGCGATTTTTTTTTTTTTTTACATTCAGATGATTATAAAAGATTAGTCTGAGAATTCTTAAAACATTTTGGGCAAAAACTAGAAATTTCTTTGTTAAATGCACATTCTTTTTCCAACTATGCAATAATTGACAAAAATGATTGCGACCAGACTTATTTAGTGATCCCAATGATCCTTCTTTGAGATTTGTCTGCTTCAGAAGAAAATTCCTCATTGTCTGGTATCTAGAGGACACATTTCCAGATCTGACACTGGATCACTATACAGTTTTAACTAAATTACGTCTCATCACCTGGAATCCACATTTAATCTTTATCATAATGATCTTATATTTGAAAAATCGCTTTATTCTGTAAATATGTGCATCAATAAAGTGAGAGGTTTTTCAAATTTTATTTGCAATCGAATACAAACATGGAAAACAAGGAAAATACCATATGTAATATAGATAATGCTTATTAAATATTCTTAAACTAAGAATTACTATGGTAATACGCAAATTATTTATAAATACCATTATTTTTTTTAAAGATTTTATTTATTTATTTGACAGAGAGAGATCACAAGTAGGCAGAGAGTCAGGCAGAGAGAGAGGAGGAAGCAGGCTCCCCGCAGAGCAGAGAGCCCGATGCGGGGCTCGATCCCAGGACCCTGAGATCATGACCCGAGCCAAAGGCAGCGGCTTAATCCACTGAGCCACCCAGACGCCCCAATATAAATACCATTATTTAGAGGAACTTTCTCATTATGATGGAGGAATAAAATGAATATATACATTTACAAAGCAATTTACAGAGGAGGTAATAAAGAGAAGGTTGATCTTTGTAAGCAAAACCACCTAGGGCAACTTTGATATGGGAGCAGGACATGGGTCAGAGTTCACTGAGAGGATCTGGAAGTGATGTGCATATTTTCTACACTGTTGATTAAAGTTTTATGGTTGCCAAGAACAAGAGAAAATATGATTCAGACTGAAAATGAGAGGAAACAAGAAATTTCTTGAAATGACAATATAGAAGCACTAAATGGAGGAATAAACTGAATATATACATTTACAAAGCAATTTACAGAGGAGGTAATAAAGAGAAGTTTGATCTTTGTAAGCAAAACCACCTAGGGCAACTTTGATATGGGAGCAGGACATGGGTCAGAGTTCACTGAGAGGATCTGGAAGTGATGTGCGTATTTTCTACACTGTTGATTAAAGTTTTATGGTTGCCAAGAACAAGAGAAAATATGATTCAGACTGAAAATGAGAGGAAACAAGAAATTTCTTGAAATGACAATATAGAAGCACTAAACCAAGCTACTTAGGCTTATATAACGTGTATGTATTCTTCATGCTGTTTCATCAATAGTGCATTTTTAATTAATAGCTTTTAAATTTTCTTTTAATTTCTATTTAGTACTGAGTAGTTAAAAATAAGCATTTGTTATTTCCTAATTGTTGCCTAAAATATTTAGTGTTATGATAGTATTCTTTTTAAATAGAAATTTCATAGCCCGCTCCCCCTCTCCCAGGGGTGGGAGGTTGGGGGAACAGGTGGTGGGTGATGGGGAGGGCACGTTTTGCATGGAGCACTGGGTGTTGTGCAAAAAGAATGAATACTGTTACGCTGAAAAAATAAATAAAAAAATAACTTAAAAAAAATAGAAATTTCACATATAAATATCTGCATCTATTTACCACCTATGTTAATACAAGAAATCCAAAGAATTCCCTTTAAATCTCTGAAATCTGCCTTTGCCGATGTTCCTAGGAAGATGTTGCTGTGGCTGAGGTCGAAGAGGTTGCTGCCTGCGTTCTCCTCAAGGATTTTGATGGATTCCTTTCTCACATTGAGGTCCTTCATCCATTTTGAGTCTATTTTTTTTGTGTGGGGTAAGGAAGTGGTCCAATTTCATTTTTCTGCATGTGGCTGTCCAATTTCCCCAGCACCATTTATTGAAGAGGCTGTCTTTTTTCCATTGGACATTCTTTCCTGCTTTGTCGAAGATTAGTTGACCATAGAGTTGAGGGTCGATTTCTGGGCTCTCTGTTCTGTTCCATTGATCTATGTGTCTGTTTTTGTGCCAGTACCATGCTGTTTTGATGATGACAGCTTTGTAATAGAGCTTGAAGTCCAGAATTGTGATGCCACCAACTTTGGCTTTCTTTTTCAATATTCCTTTGCTATTCGATGTCTTTTCTGGTTCCATATAAATTTTAGGATCATTTGTTCCATTTCTTTGAAAAAAATGGATGGTATTTTGATAGGGATTGCATTAAATGTGTAGATTGCTTTAGGTAGCATAGACATTTTCACAATATTTATTCTTCCAATCCAGGAGCATGGAACATTTTTCCATTTCTTTGTGTCTTCCTCAATTTCTTTCATGAGTACTTTATAATTTTCTGTGTATAGATTCTTAGCCTCTTTGGTTAGGTTTATTCCTAGGTATCTTATAGTTTTGGGTGCAATTGTAAATGGGATTGACTCCTTAATTTCTCTTTCTTCAGTCTTGTTGTTGGTGTACAGAAATGCAACTGATTTCTGTGCATTGATTTTATATCCTGACACTTTACTGAATTCCTGTACAAGTTCTAGCACTGTTGGAGTGGAGTCTTTTCGGTTTTCCACATATAGTATCATATCATCTGCGAGGAGTGATAGTTTGACTTCTTCTTTGCCAATTTGGATGCCTTTAATTTCTTTTTGTTGTCTGATTGCTGAGGCTAGGACTTCCAGTACTATGTTGAATAGCAGTGGTGATAATGGACATCCCTGCTGTGTTCCTGACCTTAGTGGAAAAGCTTTCAGTTTTTCTCCATTGAGAATGATATTTGCAGTGGGTTTTTCATAGATGGCTTTGATAATATTGAGGTATGTGCCCTCTATCCCTACACTTTGAAGAGTTTTGATCAGGAAGGGATGCTGCACTTTGTCAAATGCTTTTTCAGCATCTATTGAGAGTATCATATGGTTCTTGTTCTTTCTTTTATTAATGTGTTGTATCACATTGATTGATTTGTGGATGTTGAACCAACCCTGCAGCCCTGGAATAAATCCCACTTGATCGTGGTGAATAATCCTTTTAATGTACTTTTGAATCCTATTGGTTAGTATTTTGGTGAGAATTTTTGCATCTGTGTTCATCAAGGATATTGGTCTGTAGTTCTCTTTTTTGGTGGGATCCTTGTCTGGTTTTGGGATCAAGGTGATGCTGGCCTCATAAAATGAGTTTGGAAGTTTTCCTTCCATTTCTATTTTTTGGAACAGTTTCAGGAGAATAGAAATTAGTTCTTCTTTAAACAAGAAATTTCTTGAAATGACAATATAGAAGCACTAAACCAAGCTACTTAGGCTTAAATAACGTGTATGTATTCTTCACACTCTTTCATCAATAGTGCATTTTTAATTAATAGCTTTTAAATTTTCTTTTAATTTCTATTTAGTACTGAGTAGTTAAAAATAACCATTTGTTATTTCCTAATTGTTGCCTAAAATATTTAGTGTTATGATAGTATTCTTTTTAAATAGAAATTTCACATATAAATATCTGCATCTATGTACCACCTATGTTAATACAAGAAATCCAAAGAATTCCCTTTAAATCTCTGAAACTTGATTTATCAACAGCAACTATCTGCATTCATATTGATGTAGTCTCAACCCCGAGAGACTTTGGTCAGGATTAAATAAAATTAACTCCTGGCACCAATCTTGACATGGTCAATGGAAGCGTATAGTCCTATTTTCTCTGCCATGTATGAACCTCCTTCAGGTTCAAGCTTTAGTTCTCCAACTCATTAAGAAACCATCTCTTTCCCTTTTTCTCCACTGTCTATTGTCAGTAATGCCATGCTAGACCCAAAAGTTCTAGTGAAGTTTAAAAGATTAAAGCAGGTGCAAATCTTTTGCAAAGTAAATAGAATGGTTTTCTTTACATTGTTGAGTAAAATTAAAGTAATGAGGAAATAATCTAAGTATTTTAATATAAAAATATAATTCTACAGATCAGAATTTATAAACAGATATTCAATATCTAATGCGGCGTCCATGTCAAATTCAATATCTATTTAACTTATGAACACAACCAGCTCTCCCAGTTTTTCCTCTACAAGTTGACCATGACCACCCAATAACTGAAAATCAGTTGCTTCACATAGACCCAGAACCATGATGTAGGTATTTCAAGGTAGTTTAGGAAATGAACATCTGCAATAATTTGAGTACGTGGAAATTACTAACAAATAACTTTTTTA
This sequence comes from Meles meles, assembly GCF_922984935.1. Lineage (NCBI taxonomy): Eukaryota > Metazoa > Chordata > Mammalia > Carnivora > Mustelidae > Meles > Meles meles. Next base: position 642,879 of record NW_025721113.1, on the reverse strand, counting down.
TCACTTTAGCATATTATCCCAAGAATGTATGGAATGGCATCAACAAACCACAGGATAAAATTATGATCCCATAACCTGTGCCTCTTGACACCCAGGGAAAATACTTCAAATTCATTTATAATTTTCCCCAATACTTTCTCAGTTTTTAAAACAATATGCTCATCTCTAATACTTGATTTCTAAATATCCAAAATACCAGGCCATGATTTGTAACTCAGGCCACTGTGAACGATGAGTCATCCCATTCCTACATCATTGTTTTTGCCTCCCCTTCCCATTCTGTCAACGTGGCTACATACCATGTTATGTTTGAGGATATGCATCTAGAGCTTTATTCCATCTCCTAGAATTTATTGTTCACATATAAAATATATAACAGTATTTGAAACGTGATGTTATTTTATATGCATAGCTGTATAGATTTCTTCTCATATTATCATAATTTCTCTCAAGGGGAATTTAGAATACCAGTCTACCTCATTTTGAGGATTATCAAGAAATTGTTTTCAAGACAATATTGAGTATTTTCTTTTTTTTAAGATTTTTATGTATTTATTTGACAGAGATCACAAGTAGGCAGAGACAGGCAGAGAGAGAGGAGGAAGCAGGCTCCCTGCTGAGCAGAGAGCCTGATGCTGGGCTCCATCCAAGGACCCTGAGACCATGACCTGAGCTGAAGGCTGAGGCTTAATCCACTGAACCACCCAAGCACCCCAATATTGAGTATTTTCAAGAAAATACCATTTAATGATTATTTATGCTAATTTTCTGTGTTCTTTATATCATCATTCAATATTGTAAATCATATATTGGTTTAGAAAAAATTTCTTTTATACAGATGTAGTGAAAAGAAGAGCCATCTGTACCCCAATGTTTATTGCAGCAATGACACGGTCGTCAAACTGTGGAAAGAACCAAGATGCCCTTCAACAGATAAATGGATAAGGAAGATGTGGTCCATATACATGATGGAGTATTATGCCTCCATCAGAAAGGATGAATACCCAACTTTTGTAGCAACATGGACAGGACTGGAAGAGATTATGCTGAGTGAAATAAATCAAGCAGAGAGAGTCAAGTATCATATGGTTTCACTTATTTTTGGAGCATAACAAAAAACATGAAGGACATGGGAAGATGGAGAGGAGAAGGAAGTTGAGGGAAATTGGAAGGGGAGGTGAACCATGAGAGACTATGGACTCTGAAAAAGAACCTGAGGGTTTTGAAGGGGTGGGGGTTGGGTTGTTGGGGGAACCAGGTGGGGGGTAATAGGGAGGGCACATATTGCATGGAACACTGGGTGTGGTGCAAAAACAATAAATACTGTTATGCTGAAAAAAAATTTAAAAAATTTGAAAAAATAAAAAAAAACCGCAAAAAACAAAAACAACACCAAATAACAGAATAGGGAGCCTGATGTATGTCTTTATTGTTCATGAAACTATATTTGTAATGTTTCTTGACCTATAGAAAAATAAAAAAACTTTCCAGAAATGATTAGATTATAGATAGTGTACTTCAAAAGATACAGAAAATAACATGTAAAGTGACCTTTAGCCCAATTTTAAGACTCCCATTCACTTTGAAAGAAATAAGCAAACCAGGCATATATAGATGGTTATATTTTTTTTTCTGTAATTTCTTTCTTCCCATTTGACAATTGTTAAATTGTGTTAATTTTAAATAAACATGATTCTTTCATAGATACAAAAAAAGAAAGAAAAAAGGTCTTTTTGTAATATTAAATTAAAAATAAATAAATATTGTGTCAAAAAAAATGAATGTCATACACATTTACAGAAATGCCCATAAGTATATGTTGGGTCATCTTTTATTATTCCTCTCACTCTATTTTCTGTCCTAAGTGTCAAATTTTGTGTTTTACTGTGCTTTCTGGTCGATTTTCATCAATTTATCTTTTCAAACTTTCATTACATTTATTACATTAATTATTATCATTTATTTTTAAAAAGGTTATTATTTGACCCTTCATTTTAAATAACACATGACATTTTTAGTATGGATTTAACAAATTCTCATTTTCGTTGTAAAAGGGTCTTGCATTTATCTTTTTTTAAATTTAATTTTATTTTTTCTGTGTTCCAAGATTCATTGTTTATGCACCACACCCAGTGCTCCATGCAATACGTACCTCCTTAATATTCACAACCAGGCATTTATGTAGGTCATTTTTAATTCAGTATAACTATATGGATGTGTGTCTATCTTTCATTCAAAGAATTCCTCAATATTCTGATGGCTTTGATCCTAGAAAAGTATGAGAGAGTGAAGTACTACAATCCTTTGTAGGCACAGCATGCTGGGCTTTACTCACTGATAGTATTCCTTCTGGAGAAGATTCTCTCCACTCCTTCCTACTTAGAATATTCTCAAAATGCCATTTCTCCTACTCTTTTTAAGTGTCTGTTCCTTAAAATGTCTTCACCCAATGTGTTCTTCACCTTTCTATCTCTGATTCCACCCTCTACTCTGTTTCCCACTTCATTTAAAGTTATGTAGATTTACTTCTGTATTATGTTAGTTGATTTCTATGACAGAGATTGATACATATAGGAGCTAAACTCACACTTATCAAAAAATTGAAAGTTTTAAATACACAAAATCAAAAGGTCAAACAGAATAAGAAGAGGTGTCATAAAGCAATGCTAACTGTTATATAATTGTGACAAGCAGAAGAATAATACAGATATTTTCAGAGAGCATAAGCAGAACCAAGGAGCTAAAATAAAATTTTAGAGAAAACTGTCAGGAAAGGAGTTTCTTTAAAGCATTTGACTATAGAGTGAGGAGGACCAAATCGGCTTCTTATAAGGTATAGTTGTCAACAACTCTTCATTGTAGACTTCTGGGGGAAAATGAAGTAGATAATATGTCTTGGCACCAAAACAAACAAATGAACAAACCAAAAGGATATATATCTACACCGTGTCCTGATAGACTACTATAATTTCAGAAATCTTAGGGCTTACTTAGAGAAAAAAATCACTGCCTGTGTGTCATAAAATATATTTATGTACGGGTCTATAATTTATGCATTTACACTGCCTTACAATGCATATATAACAAGTACTAAGACTGCCATTGATCATAACTAAACTTATACAGAAAAATAAAATATGGGTATCTTAATAAAGTCACAGAAATATATTATCCTTATAAAGTTACACATTTCTATGAAATATTTTGGAGTTTGATATTTGTATGACATCAAGATTTTTAACTATGAGGAGATTTTTTTCAAGATATGTGCTAATTTTTTTAAGAGAGGCAATGTGTCCTGAATAAGTCAGAGTGGAACTAAAATAATGAATTAATAAGAGATTGTTTTTTCTGTACTTATTATGTGTCTCCCTTTAGGGGAAACTAAATTAATGACACACAGAAAATATTAACCAAACATCAACTGATTTATTCTTCTTGGGGTTATTCTCACCATGAAGAATTATCCTGTTTTTCTTCATTCTCAGTTTTCTCCTTTTCCTAATGGCTATGTTTGGTAACATGTCCATGATCATCCTGGACACCCATCTCCACACACCCATGTATTTTCTACTTAGTCAACTCCCTCATGGACCTGAACTATATCTCCAGGAATGTCCCCAAGATGGTTTCTGATTATCTCTCTGGAAACATATGTGCAACTCAGAGTTTCTTTTTCATTAATTTATCTGATGCAGATGGATTTTTATTGACGTCTGTGGCCTATGATCATTATGCAGCAAATTTGCTTTCCTCTCCACTATGCTGTTTGTATGAGCAAAAGAGTTTGTGTGGTGACCATAAGAGGATCTTTGATCTTGTGCTCAATCAACTCCTATGCCCACACTGCATATGACTTCCAAATCCCTTAGAATAGATCCAAAGCCATCAACCATTTCTTTTGTGATGTTCCAGTCATGTTGACTCTGGCCTGCATGGATCCTTGTTTACACTTACTCATGCCCAAGATCCTTCCAAACTCCAGAGAGGTTAAGGTCCTTGTTGTCTCCTACACTATCCTGATCCCAGTAGTCAACCCCATCATTTACAGCCTGAGAAACAAGATGATGGGGACCATAATAAGAGTAATTCAGAGGATCTGCTCTGTAGAAATGTAACAAAGTTCCCACTAGTCCTGCTTCTTAGAAGTCCATTAATTTCACCTTGTGAACTCTTTAAGAACAATGCCATTCCATCCTATTTCAGGATTTAAGACAGATTCCATTAATTCAGAAAAATAAATAATAGGGATTTGACAAAATAATTATATAGTACCAGTCACTCTATTTTTGTGGTAATTTTTCTTTTTTTTTTTTCTTATAAGTAATTTATAAAATGTAAGTTGATGTCTAAAAGCCACAGACATTCTCAATAGTTTGCATACATAAGCAATACTGTATATTTGACCACAGTACCCAAAATATGGAAGGAGTCCAGTTGTCCATCAACAGCTAAATAACTAAAGAAGAAAAGGTGTTTATACCATTATATAAATCTATACAGATGTATAAATATATATATGTATAAATAGATATATAAATTATATCTATACATGTGTATAGATATTTATATAGATAGATAGACAATCTATAGATATATAATATATGTCATATATAGAGATATGTATAGATATATAGATATGTAATACATATTAGACATCAGATATAGGTATATAATATAATATTGCTAAGCCATAAATACAATGAATTCTTGCCATTTGCAGTGACATGAATGAATCTAGAGAGTATTATGACAAGTGAAATAAACCACAGAAAGACAAACACCATTAAGTTTTTACTCGTATGTGAATTCAAAAAAGAAAGGAGCAAAGGGGAAAAAAGAGAGAGAGGCAAACCAATAAACAGACCCATAACTCCAAAGAAGGAGGAGATGATCACCTAGGGGAGGGTGTTGGGAAGGTATTAAATAGGGGATAGGGATTAACAAGTACACTTGTGATGAGTACCAGGTGTTGTATGGAAGTGTTGAATCACCATATTATATATCTTCAACTAGCATTATGTTGTGTATTATCTAACTGGAATTAAAATAAAATCTTAAAAAAATGTCAGGTGGTGGGTAATAGGGAGGGCACGTACTGCATGGAGCACTGGGTGTGGTGCAAAAACTATGAACACTGGTATGCTGAAAATAAACAAATAAAAAAAACATGTTAAGTGGTGACAAATGACAAAACCTTAGCTACAATGGACAATTTGTTTAGCAAGCATAGAATGTTTCCAAAATAACCCCCTTCAATGACACTGAAGTATATAATGCAGTTCATTTTGCATTTAATTGCTGCAAATGGTTCTCACTGTTCATGCTTGGAAACAGGGGTTTAAGAAAAAAGTTCTAGATCAATGACCAATCCTACTATTGATCAATTAATAAAGAAATATGGCTTAACTTTCCTTTGAAAAATGAACATATATAGCCATAAAAATCACACACACACACACAAACATAAAACATATGAACATAAAATACAAAACACTGAATCATATTGAAATGAATTAATTTAGCACTCTTAAAAGTGGAGCATTCCTGGATTATAGCCAATCCCTATCATAGCTATGGTTTTGTGAGTTTCCATTTCCACCTACAGTAGACGGACATGTTATAGATCTGTGGTGGTTCTGTTCTATTTTGATGACCTTCAGAAAGGGGTTATTCTCTGTTCTTCATGCCACCAGTGGTTCCTATCCTAATAATAACCATCCTTATTTGTCTGGACAACATCAACATTGCTGCTTAGAGTTTGTTAATTCAGTAGAATTATAAATAGAAAATAACTAGTAGCCATCAGAATTCTAAAGCCCATTGCTCTTAATATACCAATGGTCACCTTATGATACTCACCAATGTGGCTAAGTCATTGTCATCTGCAGCCATACACATAAAAGGGATTTAGTACAACAGCATTTCCAACATTTTTTTAATATAAGTCTACCAATGATTGGTTTCCCTGGGTGACTCAGTGGGTAAAGCATCCAACTCTTGATTTCATCTCAGGTCTTGTGAGATGTGACTGCAATATTGAGCTCCAAGGTTTGTGTGGTATGAGATTAAGATACTCCCTCTCCCTCTTTCCTTCTCCCTAGTCCCCTCAAAGTAAATAAATAAATAAATAAAACTAACATGTGTACATATTTTTATATTCTTTATATAATAAAGAAAACCTGTATCATTTTAAAGGGATGCCAGCTTTGCATATAACCCTATGTTGATTTCAGTGCTAGCAAGCCATAGATGTCCATTTCAGTAATTCAGGATGAGGTTACCCAGCCTGGTCACCGGTTTTATTGGAACATCTCCTTTATTTAGACCTAGCCCAGGAAAACACTGTTCCCATTTTCATAAATGTAAGCCAAATATATTCAATAAAAATATTATAACAATTTCATATATAAAAGGATGAAAAGGTCATATAAATTACTCTATATGGCTTTCTGCCCAGAAATTTGAGTTAGAGTCTTATTAATAGTGATTTTTCTAAGGACCCGCTGAAACCAGAAATGCCCTTCACTCTTTCCACGCTGAGAACACTTTTAAATTTAGATCCCTGAGAATGAGAAGTTTTCATGATGATCACCAGTAGGAAAGACTGGGGTTACAGGGCAGTAACTGAAGCACTTGCTCTTCACGAGAAATGCAGCCTGTACTCAGAGAAGAACAGAAATGGGAGTTCTCATCAACCCACTGGGTCCCACTTGAGTTTCCTACATTTGGGATGGACAGGTATGCCAAGGGGTCCCTTGAATGTGCTGTTGTCACAGAAACACACCACAAGTCTGTAAAGTTTTGAGCATAAACATGTGAAAAGGGGATGGTACTAAGTGCACCTTTTCCTTAGATGTGTTTTAATGTCTCCTCTATGCAGATACCTCTTGCTTCCCTTCCTTTTTCCCTTTGCCCCATATCACTGTTCCTATCTGATTGGAGCATCTGACACAGATTGTGTTTGTGCTGGTCTTATATTTTCGTGTGGTCATGGAACCTAACTGAAAAACTGCTTTAACAAAGTGTTTTGTATTTCTCACTCAGATGGTAACATCAAAATAAGTTTCTACCAAAGACACAGTGTAACCTAATAAACAAAACTAAGTCATTTCCTAGTTTATGTTATTCAATAGCAAACCAAAAGATCATTTTGGAAGTGATAATTGCTAACCATGTTTAATTATTGAATTTCTTCCTGGAAACAACACATTGATATTTTGTACCTTCCAGGTATTCTTTGCAGACTTGAATTTATACAAAAACCACCTCCAAGAAATTAATATTAATTAAAAAAATAAAATATATTGCCTTCAATTACCAGCTATTTGTAATTGTAAACCAAAGTAAGTGACTTCATAAGTGGTTCTGTAATGTGGGAACCAAGTTTTGTGAAAGTCGAGCATGAATCAGGAAGCCTGGGAGATTCAGGAGAGCAGGAGCTCAACGGCTGCTGCTTCCCAATCGATATCCAGTAGGTAGAGCAGGTCAGTAGATACTAGTTCTCCCAGCTGGGAAAGAATGTGTATGCATCATATATATGTATTTTATGTATTTATTTTTCTTTATTGAACTTGTCCCCAAAGATGTGCAAGGAGCAAAGTCAAGAGCCAGAAAAGGTCACCACAGGGGGGTTGCAGAACCAGAAGGAAGCAGGACAGAGAGGAGTGCAGAGAGAGAAAAGCAGTTGGAAGGTCGCCCCTCAGCTCGGACAGCAGTGTGGGAGTGGGAAAGGGTCTGGCAGGAAGCTGACAAGACTCCTGGGATTCCTTCCCATAGAACAAATAGAGAGAGAACACTTAGAAAAAGAGCAACAGCCATGTCCCTCCCATATGCAAGCTCAACAGTCCTGCTGGCAAGTAGCAAAGTAAGTCCAGCTGAGCAAGAGCTCTGGGGCGGGAGGAGAGCAGCAGGTGCCACAGGGACACGAGCCCTGGGAGAGTCATGGAGGCCCCTGAGAACCCATTATAGGGGACCCTAAGCCCCCCAGAAGGGACCATGACCAGTGGCTCCCCAGGATGGGCCTCTGAGCTGCCGTGGCCAGGTCTCACACTGCTAGGCCTGTGGCCTTGAGTGGCTTTGCTGGAGTGAGGAGGACAACGTGGCTGGTGACATGAATGTGCACTGGACTAAGCATTCACGAATGATGTCAGAGACTGGGACACTGCTGGACAAGGGTTCTGGACATAGCCTTAAGGGGCCCCCAGGGCAAGGGGATGGTGGGAATGGGGTCATCACCCATTCCTTCTCTCTCTTTCCTACTGGTGCACCAGGTTCACTATGCCTTTGCTGCCCAAATTGTTGCCTCCTTAGGTATGGTGGGTGTCCCCTGCTGATAGGAGTCCAGTCAGCCCAGGTACAGGTCAGGGATCAGGTAGGAACTCTGAGGGGTCTCAAATGAACCTCAGGAAAGAATGGCTTGCAGTGGACATTTGGATTTGTTTCATATCAGGGCAGGTATCTCCCATCTTCCTCTTCTCCCCATGGAGACAAACTTCATGCACAGCAGGACAGGGATCCTACCTACTCCCAGGAGCAATTCATTATCCCACCCACAAGTTTCTCCATGATCCAACCCCCAAGTTCTTATCAGTGCCCAAACCTGATCAGAGGAAAAGCTCAAAGGGAAAGTGGATTTCCCTAGTAACTGAGGGCTTAAAATAGCTCACACCCCACACCAGAATCTGCACCAGGGATGCACTAGCAAAAACATCAAATCCTGTCCTCTGTGGAGATGGGATGAGCAAGAAGAGAAAGCAACTCAGTACACCTGGGCCAGCACCACAGTTACCTGTCTGATTGGTGCAAGCATTTTCTAGGGGTGGGAGAACTATCTTAGGGTTGTCCTCTATCTTTTACAGCCCCTAGTCACTGATTAAAGTTCATGGAATGTGCTTTCCCTCATCTATGCCTTTATCGACTTGAAGACATTATAATTCTATATATAACTTCAGGTGAAAAAATGAATAAATCGAAGGTCTGGTCATTATTACTGCTGAGACTACTGCCTGTCATAACCAGATGCAGTCAGTCTGGTGAGTGGAGGAGACAGAGCCACTTCCATGCGCAGGACTCATACTTCAGAGTTTTTTGGTCGCCGATAGGTTTGCCACTATCTTCTGGTTGGAGCTATTGTAGAAAGTGCTGGGGACAAGCTCCAGTTTCAGTCCTTATCTGAAATAAGTGGAGCGGGGCATCTGTTGGAGTTCTCTAGATCCCGATCTTAACTTAAAAAAAGGGTAAAGTGGCAAACAGGGTGTAGTGATTGGAGTCTGTTCCTGGGTCTTGGTAATAGAGACTATGAATACGTTGGACCCTTCACCAGATGCTAAAAATGCAAACGTCACTTGGTCCTCCTGGAACCCTATAATCAGGAGAAAGGGTTGAAAGTGGAAAGATCTCTGTGGCATCCAAATGGATTGGATTCTGCTGTACTAAGTGGAATGTAATTTATCAGTAGAAAAGATGAGCTTAAAATGCTATTAAATGTATATACAACACCATTGTTCTCCATTCCTGTGATTATGGACATCAGAGTTCTTTACATACTTAGATAATTGTGGACATTTCTCCTATAAACATTGGGGAAACAAGTGCCCCTTTGAATCACTATCCTTCTATCCTTTGGATAAATACATATTAGAGCAGTTGATGGGCCATAGGGTAGTTATATTTTTTATCTTTTACTTTATTTATTTGATAAAGACACCATGAGCGGGAAGAGGATGAAGCATAGTCACTGCTGAGCATGAAATCCATGGCATTGTTCAATCTGGGATCATGACCTGAGCCAAAGGCAGGTTTTTTAACTAACTGAGTCACTGAGTACTTGTTAGGATTACTTCTTGGGAGCCCTGAGTAGTTCTATTTTTGACATTTAGAGGAATCTCCATACCATTTCCAGAGTGTCTGTACCAACTGGCATTCAGACCAACACTGTAAGAAGGTTCTCCTTTCTCTTAATCCTCACCATCATGTGTTGTTTCCAATCTTACTAATTTTAGCCAATCTGACCAGTGTGAGGTGCTATTTCATTGAGGTTTGATCTGTATTTCCGTGATGCTGAGTGATGTTGAACATTTTCTCATGTGTCTGTTGGCTATTTGTTCATACACAATAGAATATTACTATACCATAAAAAAGAATGACACATTGCCATTAGCAACAACATGGATGAAAGTAGAGGTGTTGTTAGGTGAAATAAGTCCATAAGGGAAAGTGAAATATCTTATTATTTCACTCATATGGTATTTTGAAACACTATTTAGAAAAAAAAAGGGGGGGGGAAACCTAGGGGAAGGAAAGGAAAAAATAATACAAAAGGAAGTCACAGAGGAAGGCAAACCATAAGAGACTCTTAACATTAGGGAAGAAACGGAGGGTTGCTGGCGGGGGAGAGGTCATTGGGGAAAAGGTAACTGTGTGATGGGCATTAAGGAGGGAGCTTGATATAATGAGCACTGGGTGTTATTTGCAAATTTTGATTCACTGAATTCTACCTCTGAAAGTCATAATATGTTATATTAGAAATTAAATAAATTAAATTTACAAAAAAAGCTCTGCTATTGTGTTTTCTTTCACATTTAAGGTACATTGGGGAGCTTATGTTGCTAATAGTTATTGAGGGTTGTGATGTTAACTAGATGTTGCTAGAAAATATTGCTATACCTTGACAATGAGCTCTCAATCTGTTTTCTAAGGAAGGATACTGGTGAGAAGGTGATCTTGTCAAGATACAATGAAGGAAAATTGAAGAATTGCCTTAATTTTCACCTTAAGGAGAAATAAGTGTATTTTTAAGTTCATGGAATGAATCCAAGGTGAGCCCTACCACCTATGTATTTCATTGCAATACTTGTGTGAATTATGGTTTAAGTTACACTTAAATTTATCTTTACTTTTCCTAAGAAAATTGTCGATTGTGTAACAAATGATCTACTATGTATGCTCATACCTTCCTAGACCAACCACTAAAAACATGAGGTATCACTGCTTTCAGGACATAAAGCATGCAAAGCAAACCAACAGAATTATGTGACAAGGAACTAATAAGTGGGATTGGAGACTATGACAATCTTTGCTAAAATGCCAGCAGGTGAAGGAGTCAGTGCTCAGGGGTTTGTGGACTGACCAGAAGAGGACACAGAGTTGGTTGTGGGCTGAGTCTTGAGGAGTGGACATTGAACAGATTCCCTGGGAGAATTAAGAACAGGCAGGGGAGCCTAGGACAGAGGAGGAAGCTTCATGCCTCTCAGGGAAGGATATGATTCATTTAGAGTGAAGGAAGATTATTTACAGTGTCTGGATTAAGACATGCAGTTATACATACTCTCTCACCAGGCCTTAATGTACTGTTGAATTCTATTGGCTAGTATTTTGGTGAGAATTTTTGCATCTGTGTTCACCAAGGATATTGATCTGTAGTTCTCTTTTTTGGTGGGATCCTTGTCTGGTTTTGGGATCAAGGTGATGCTGACCTCATAAAATGAGTTTGGAAGTTTTCCTTCCATTTCTATTTTTTGGGACAGTTTCAGGAGAATAGGAATTAGTTTTTCTTTAACTGTTTGGTATAATTCCCCTGGAAAGCCATCTGGCCCTGGGCTTTTGTTTGTTTGGAGATTTTTGATGACTCTTTCAATCTCCTTACTGGTTATGGGTCTGTTCAGGTTTTCTATTTCTTCCTGGTTCAGTTGTGGTAGTTTACATGTCTCTAGGAATGCATCCATTTCTTCCAGATTGTCAAATTTGTTGACATAGAGTTGCTCATAGTATGTTCTTATAATTGTCTCTATTTTTTGGTGTTAGTTGTGATCTCTCCTCTATCATTCATGAATTTATTTATTTGGGTCCTTTCTCTTTTCTTTTGGATAAGTCTGGCCAGGGGTTTTTCAATCTTATTAATTCTTTCAAAGAACCAGCTCCTAGTTTTGTTGATTTGTTCTATTTTTTTTTTCAGTTCTATTTCATTGGTTTCTGCTCTGATCTTTATGACTTCTCTTCTCCTGCTGGGTTAGGGTTTATTTCTTGTTCTTTCTCCAGCTCCTTTAGCTGTAGGGTTAGGTTGTGTATTTGGGACCTTTCTTGAGAAAGGCTTGTACCACTATATATTTTCCTCTCAGGACTCCCTTTGCTGTGTCCCGCAGATTTTGAACCATTGTGTTTTCAATATCATTTGTTTCCATGAATTTTTTCAATTCTTCTTTAATTTCCTGGTTGACCCATTCATTCTTTAGAAGGATGCTTTTTAGTCTCCATGTGTTTGGGTTCTTTCCAAATTTCCTCTTGTGATTGAGTTCTAGCTTCAGAACATTGTGGTTCGAAAATATGCAGGGAATGATCCCAATCTTTTGATACTGGTTGAGACCTTTTTTATGACCCAGGATGTGATCTATTTTGGAGAAGGTTCCATGTGCACTAGAGAAGAATGTGTATTCTGTTGCTTTGGGATGAAATGTTCTGAATATATCTGTGATGTCCATCTGGTCCAGTGTGTCATTTAAGTCTTTATTTCCTTGTTGGTCTTTTGCTTGGATGATCTGTCCATTTAAGTGAGGGGAGTGTTCAAGTCCCCTACTATTATTGTATTATTATTGATGTGTTTCTTTGATTTTCTTATTAATTGGTTTATAGAGGTGGCTGCTCCCACGTGAGAGGCATAGATATTTATAATTGTTAGATTTTCTTGTTGGACAGACCCTTTGAGTATCATATAGTGTCCTTCCTCTTCTCTTATTATAGTCTTTGGCTTAAAATCTAATTGATCTGATATAAAGATTTCCACCCCAGCTTTCTTCTGATGTCCATTAGCATGGTAAATTGTTTTCCACCCCCTCACATTAAATCTGGAGGTGTCTTCGGGTCTAAAATGAGTTTCTTGTAGGCAACATATAGATGGGTTTTGTTTTTTTATCCATTCTGATACCCTGTGTCTTTTGATTGGGGCATTTAGCCCATTAACATTCAGGGTAACTATTGACAGATATGAATTTAGTGCCATTGTATTGCCTGTAAGGTGACTATAACTATATATTGTTTCTGTTCGTTTCTGATCTACTACTTTTAGGCTCTCTCTTTGCTTAGAGCACCCCTTTCAATATTTCCTGTAGAGCTGGTCTGGTGTTTGCAAATTCTCTCAGTTTTTGTTTGTCCTGAAAGCTTTTTATCTCTCCTTCTATTTTCAATGATAGCCTAGCTGGATATAGTATTCTTGGCTGTATGTTTTTCTCATTTAGTGCTCTGAACATATCATGCCAGCTCTTTCTGGCCTGCCAGGTCTCTGTGGGTAAGTCTGCTGCCAATCTAATATTTTTACCATTGTATGTTATAGACTTCTTTTCCCAGGCTGCATTCAGAATTTTCTCTTTGTCACTAAGACTTGTAAATTTTACTATTAGGTGACGGGGTGTGCACCTATTCTTGTTGACTTTGAGGGGGGTTCTCTGTACCCCTGGATTCTGATGCTTGTTCCCTTTGCCATATTTGGGAAATTCTCTCTAATAATTCTCTCCAATAGATTTTCTGCTCCCCTCTCTCTTTCTTCTTCTTCTGGAATCCCAGTTATTCTAATGTTGTTTCGTTTTATGGTGTCACTTATCTCTTGAATTCTCCCCTCGTGGTCCAGTTGCTGTTTGTCCCTCTTTTGCTCAGCATCTTTATTCTCTGTCATTTGGTCTTCTATATAACTAATTCTTTCTTCTGCCTCATTTATCCTAACAGTGAGAGCCTCCATTTTTTATTGCATCTCATTGATAAATTTTTTGATTTCAATTTGGTTAGATTTTACTTCTTTCATTTCTCCAGAAAGGCATTTTATATCTCCACAGAGGGTTTCTCTACTATCTTCCATGCCTTTTTTTGAGCCTGGCTAGAACCTTGAGAAATGTCATTCTGAACTCTAGATCTGACATATTACCAATGTCTGTATTGATTAGGTCCCAAGCCTTCGGTACTGCCTCTTGTTCTTTTTTTTGTGGTGAATTTTTCCACCTTGTCATTTTGTCCAGATAAGAGTATATGAAGGAGCAAGTAAAATAGTAAAAGGGTAGCAAAGACTCCAGGAAAATGCACTTTAACCAAATCAGAAGCGATCCCAAATCGTGGGCTGGAGAAAGGGGATAAAAAGAGGTTCAGAAATAAAGAAAGGAAAAATTAAAAAAAGAAAACAAACGAATAAAAAATATAAAAAAGAAAACATATATATATATATATTTATATAATATATTAGATAAACTAATTAAAACGTTAAAAAAGAGAAGGGTAAAAGTTAAAAAAATTTAGTAGAAGAAGAAAAAAATTGAAAAAAAAATTAACCACAAGACTAAAGAATCATGGGGAGAAAGCCATGAGTTCCGTGCTTTGCATTCTCCTCCTCTGGAATTCCGCTGCTGTCCTTGGTATTGCACCTACTCTCCTTGGTGAACTTGGTCCTGGCTGGATTTCTTGTTGATCTTCAGGGGGAGGGGCCTGTTGTAGTGATTCTCAAGTGTCTTTTACCAAGGTGGAATTGAACCGCACTTACCAGAGGCCGGGCTAAATAATCCGCTTGGGTTCGCTTTGGGAGCTGTTGTTCCCTGAACGCTTTCTGTAGAGTTCCAGAGGATGGGATTGAAAATGGCATCCTCCCATCTCCGGCCTGGAGGGGGCAAGAGCCCAGGGCCCCACTCCTCAGTGCACCCCCAGAGAACAGTGCCTAATCACTCCCATATCCCCAGCCTCCAGCCGCACTCCATGCTCAAGCAACCTGTGACCAGTTCAAGGTAACCCCGAGCTGAGAGCTCACTCCTCGCCTCTGTCTCTGTGGCCGGCTTCCCTGTTTTAATACCTGCAAGCTCTGCAACACTCCAACACCCCTGATCCTTCTGTGACCCTGCGGGACCTGAGGCCACATTGACCCTGCGTGGGCTTCACCCTGATTTAGCCTCTGGAGCAATGTCCCTCAGTGGAACAGACTTTTAAAAGTCCCAATTTTGTGCTCCATTGCTCTGCCATTTGCCGGGAGCCAGACCCTCACCCCGCTGTCTATCTTCCTGTCGCTTTGGATTCACTTCGCCAGTCCTACCTTTCAGAAAGTGGTTTATTTTCTATTTCTAGAATTGCTATTCTTCTTCTCTTCGATCTCCTGTTGGATTTTTACTTGTTTGAAATGTTTGATCTCCTGCTACCTGATGTAGTCTCAGCCTGCTAATTCTCTGCCATCCTGACTGGATCCTGGTATTTTAATTTAAGAACACACACTTGCAAAGAAAGAGTGAGTAATAACTTTTGGATATTTTCTTCTGGTGTTTAATTCCTTGTCATGCTGGTGCTCATACTCAGGACTGGTTCTTTATGTCAGGCAGTGGTGGAAAACTGACACTTTGTATCAGAGGACACTTGCTCTTTATCTTATATTTTTTCCTGATTCGGCTGCTTTGCTTAGATCTTTTCCTTCAGCAGCATAATGGTCTGCCCTCTAAATCTGGCATTCACTCTGCAAAAGACATGATGTTCTCTTTTGTGGGCAGAAGTTCAGCTTCCAAGGAACTCATAAGAGACGTTAAAAAATGCAAAACTATCAGTAATGTTAAATTAAAGGTAAGACGTGCAACACTATGCTGGAAGGCCAAAGAACTCTCCATGGGGTGTTGGTGAGTAATCTTAAAGAGTGGTCAAGATTTCATCCAAAGAGATGCACAGTGGATATGTGAGGACTGCAGAACACTAACTGGTGGAGACAGAAATGCCTGATGACTGTGGAAGAGTTCAATTTGAATAATGCCAAGGGAATGTGAGGAGTAGTTATGGGAGAGTAGATCAGAAAATTAAGGCAGGTGTACATTGTTTTCCTGGAGCAAGTCTTTCTTAACTGAGCTTCCACAAGACAATAAAGCCTTACATAAATTAAATTGAGCAATTATTTTCTCAACTCTCTGAAAATTACTGCATAGCTACCATCAATTTAGAGGCATAGGAGAGAAGTTAATTCATTACATATAATGGGTGCCTGGGGCGGTTAGATTTAATTTAATTCCTTCTGAGAACCTCAAGTGAGAAAGTCTAGTCTAGATTCTAGGTAATGAGGAGCCGTGGAAAACATGTGATTTTAAGTGTGACGTGATAAAGCTATGTTTGGGGTAAATTTAACTGTCCATCAGCAGAGTTTAGGACGATTTGAGGAATGTGAAACTAAAGATTACTGGAGCTTTTGTAACATGAAAAATTATGAAGGAAATCAAAATGGTAACTGAAAGAAGGTGGTGAAAACACAAGATTTATTAATTCACTGATTTCTTTTAAATATACATGAGGTACCTACTAAAAATCAGGTATTGTGGCTACTACGATGGGCAAAAAAATAGATGTAGCTATTACTGCCTATTGGTGAGTCAGATATTGAGTAAAAGAAGCACAAACCCATATAAGTTCTTAATAAAGATAATTGATATGATGGGAGGTTTCTCGGTGCATGTCACAGTAACATAAAGTTGGCTACAGCAAGATTAATGTATTTGGAGGAACAGATATGCCTATGATAGAATGAGGCTTTTTTATATATAGTGAGTTTGGAATTTGTTGTATCATTAGTGAGAAACTAGTGGAATTCAAAATCAAGCTCCAATTATGATAGCAATCTCCTATCTCCTTTTCCTGATCACAGGATTGTTATTTTAGTGATGGTGGGGTTTTATGTGATTCATTATAAATTATAACCTTGAGACCAATGATCCTTAAAAGCCACTGTTTCATTCTTCCATTCGGATACTTACTAAAGGATACTTTTGCAAAAAGTGTAATGACTCTTGCATAAGGTTATAAACACAAACACAAATGAGATTTTCCCTCCTTGTAAGTTATAGATGCATAATCACTGCATTTTATATACTGTGTGTTCTGTTGTTGAAAAACTGGCTCTACTAAAGCATATCCATAGATTTTTTGAGCCGACAGAGAAACAAAACTGTTGGAACTCAAATAAAAAGTAAGTGAACAGAAGTTAAAATAAAGAAACATAATTTTTAAAATTTAAATGTTTTTGAACCTCAACTCTATGGTCAACTAATCTTCGACAAAGCAGGAAAGAATGTCCAATGGAAAAAAGACAGCCTCTTCAATAAACGGTGCTGGGAAAATTGGACAGCCACATGCAGAAAAATGAAATTGTACCACTTCCTTACACCACACACGAAAATAGACTCCAAATGGATGAAGGACCTCAATGTGAGAAAGGAATCCATCAAAATCCTTGAGGAGAACACAGGCAGCAACCTCTTTGACCTCAGCCACAGTAACATCTTCCTAGGAACATCGGTAAAGGCAAGGGAAGCAAGGGCAAAAATGAACTATTGGGATTTCATCAAGATCAAAAGCTTTTGCACAGCAAGGAAACAGTTAACAAAACCAAGAGACAACTGACAGAATGGGAGAAGATATTTGCAAACGACATATCAGATAAAGGGCTAGTATCCAAACTCTATAATGAACTTAGCAAACTCAACACCCAAAGAATAAACAATCCAATCAAGAAATGGGCAGAGGACATGAGCAGACATTTCTGCAAAGAAGACATCCAGATGGCCAACAGACACATGAAAAAGTGCTCCACGTCACTCGGCATCAGGGAAATACAAATCAAAACCACAATGAGATATCACCTCACACCAGTCAGAATGGCTAAAATTAACAAGTCAGGAAATGACAGATGCTGGCGAGGATGTGGAGAAAGGGGAACCCTCTTCCACTGTTGGTGGGAATGCAAACTGGTGCAACCACTCTGGAAAACAGCATGGAGGTTCCTCAAAATGTTGAAAATAGAACTACCCTATGACCCAGCAATTGCACTACTGGGTATTTACCCTAAAGATACAAACGTAGTGATCTGAAGGGGCACGTGCACCCGAATGTTTATAGCAGCAATGTCTACAATAGCCAAACTATGGAAAGAACCTAGATGTCCATCAACAGATGAATGGGTAAAGAAGATGTGGTATATATACACAATGGAATACTATGCAGCCATCAAAAGAAATGAAATCTTGCCATTTGCGACGATGTGGATGGAACTAGAGCGTATCATGCTTAGTGAAATAAGTCAATCAGAGAAATACAACTATCATATGATCTCCCTGATATGAGGACATGGAGAAGCAACATGGGGGCTTAGGGGGATAGGAGAAGAATAAATGAAACAAGATGGGATTGGGAGGGAGACAAACCATAAATGACTCTTAATCTCACAAAATAAACTGGGGGTTGCTGGGGGGAAGTGGGATTGGGAGAGGGGGAGGGGGCTATGGACATTGGGGAAGGTATGTGCAATCGTGAGTGCTGTGAAGTGTGCAAACCTGGTGATTCACAGACTTGTACCCCTGGGGATAAAAATACATTATATGTTTATTAAAAAAAAAAAATTGGAAGGGGAGGCGAACCATAAGAGACTATGAACTCCGGAAAACAACCTGAGTGTTTTGAAGGGTCAGGGGTGGGAGGTTGGGGAACAGGTGGTGGGTAATGGGGAGGGCAGGTTTTGCATGGAGCACTGGGTGTTGTGCAAAAACAATGAATACTGTTACGCTGAAAAAATAAATAAAATGGGGGAAAAAAGATGTGGTATATATAAACAATGGAATACTATGCAGCCATCAAAAGAAATGAAATCTTGCCATTTGCGATGACGTGGATGGAACTAGAGGGTATCATGCTTAGTGAAATAAGTCAATCAGAGAAAGACAACTATCATATGATCTCCCTGATATGAGGACATGGAGATGCAACATGGGGGGGTTAGGGGAATAGGAGAAGAATAAATGAAACAAGATGGGATTGGGAGGGAGACAAACCATAAATGACTCTTAATCTCCCAAAATAAATTGAGGGTTGCTGGGGGGAGGTGGGGTTGGGAGAGGGGGAGGGGTTTATGGACATTGGGGAAGGTATGTGCAATCGTGAGTGCTGTGAAGTGTGCAAACCTGGTGATTCACAGACCTGTACACTAGGGGATAAAAATACATTATATGTTTATTAAAAAAAAAAAAGAAAGGATGAATACCCAACTTTTGTAGCAACATGGACGGGACTGGAAGAGATTATGCTGAGTGAAATAAGTCAAGCAGAGAGAGTCAAATATCATATGGTTTCACTTATTTGTGGAGCATAATAAATGACATGGAGGACATTGGGAGATGGAGAGGAGAAGGAAGTTGAGGGAAATTGGAAGGGGAGGCGAACCATAAGAGACTATGGACTCTGAAAAACATCCTGAGGGCTTTGAAGGGGTGGGGGTGGGAAGTTGGGGGAACCAGGTGGTGGGTAATAAGGAGGACACATATTGCATGGAGCACTGGGTTTTGTGCAAAACAATGAATATTGTTACCCTGAAAAAATAAATAAATAAATTTTAAAAATTTAAATGTTTTTTATAGATCTGCCATTGAAGATATTGTCAGGAGCGTTAATTGTTCTCCAATACCTTTAGGTCCTAGAAGAACATTTCCAATAAAATTTAGAACCAAGATAAAGGTCTCAGTAAGGAGTTTTTGGCTTCTTAGTATTGAAATTAAGAATTATTCTAACTTCAAAGAAGGAGCGATTTTGATAGTAAAGCATAATTAGTAGACTTGCTTCCTTGAATTAGAAGTCCTAATTTTGTTCTAGTTTATTGATTATACTGTATCCATGTCCCATTCAGTTTGCTACTTCACATAGAGAACTTTTATGTATTTTTTTATTGTGTTTTAATTAATTAATTAATTAATCAATGAGAGGGAGAGTGTAAGATGAGGGGAGAGGGAGAGAGAATATAAGCAGGTCTAGTGTGGAGCCTGGCATGGGGCTCAATCTCACAACGCTGAAATTATGAGTCAGATGCTGAAATCAAGAGTCATATGCTTAATAGACTGAGCTACCCAGGTGTCCCCACGTAGAAAATTTCTAAGTTAACAAGTCATTATGAATATTCTGATTTCCCATTTCTTAGCATCTAATTACTAGAGTCTCATGATACTCAGTTCTGACACAGCATGAGTTAAGAAAAGATGATAGCCTTGACTTGCCTTTACTGAGAGGACACAGCATGAACAAGCTCTATGATAATGAAACTCATTATGAAGAACAATGAGCATTCCATTCTCATTCTTGCTGTTTGTATTTTCTACTAAAACACAAGTGTCTTGTGTCTTGTGGGAAGAATCAACAAAGCAGACTTGGAATTTTTGAAAATGTGAAAGAAAAGATACTATGGAGCATTATGCCTCCATCAGAAAGGATGAATACCCAACTTTTGTAGCAACATGGATGGGACTGGAAGATATTATGCTGACTGAAATCAGCATATTATATATGATATTATGCTTGACTGAAAGTCAAGCAGAGAGAGTCAAGTATCCTATGGTTTCACTTATTTGTGGAGCATAACAAATAACATGGAGGACATGGGGAGATGGAGAGGAGAAGGGAGGTCAGGGAAATTGGAAGGGGAAGTGAACCATGAGAGACTATGGACACTGAAAAACCACCTGACGGTTTTGAAGGGGCGGGGGTTGGGAGGTTGGGGAACCAGGTGGTGGGTATTGGGGAGGGCATGTATTGCATGGAGCACTGTGTGTGGTGCAAAAGCAATGAATTCTGTTACTCTGAAAAGAAATTTTAAAAATGTAGGTAAATTCATTTCTTGAGATGGGGAATAAACCATAATTTTAGCTTTTATGGTTGTGTTATGAATGTCCACAAAAGTCTAGACTAACACAAAGGGATTTAGAGAAACAAATGAGTGAGCTGCTTTTAGGAAATCCAATTGAGGGGCGCCTGGGTGGCTCAGAGGGTTAAGCCTCTGCCTTCAGCTCAAGTCATGATCTCAGGGTCCTGGGATCGAGCCCTGCACTGGGCTCTCTACAGAAAGCCCACTTCCCCCTCTTTCTCTCTGCCTGCCTTCTTGACTACTTGTGATCTCTCTCTCTCTCTCTGTCAAATAAATAAAAATATTTTTTTAAAAAGGAAATCCTATTGAAAGTGCTAAAAGTTCTGAAGAAAGTGTAAACAGAAGTCTATAAAAGATTAAGTTTCAAATGGGACTATGAGATTTAATGAGATCCAAACACCAATATATGGTAACTAGTAGCCAGCTATATTTGTCGTTCACATTTTCTCTGAGACTATAATCTTTTCGTTTAGGAACATTGTGTTATACCAGTCTTGCCTTTATGTTATACCTTCTGTCTGAGCTGCCTCCCTGACTAGATGCTGGGAGAGAGTAAGACATAGAATCAGAATCTCAGGAAGAGAAAGACACTAGTACCTCATCTGGTTCTGTACCTTCCATTAAAGAAAATCCTTGAGTTCTAGAATCACTCATTACATTCTTAGGTGAATCCAAGTTTTCTTTTTACTGAGTTAGAAATCAGGTTGGTGACTGTCAGCAAGATTCCTAATTCTACCCAACATAGCCATCATAGGACATGTCTAATCTTCCTTCTGCCCAACATTTCTTTAAATAAAAGTGAAAATACCATAAAACTGAAATAAACTATAATCAGTTGTTACCTCGATGAGATGACATTATTAGGTATCACCCCATAGCTGTACAGTCATGACCTAATAATAATAAAAGTAACCACCATGTATTGAGTCAGTGAGCAACCACAAAATCCTGGACTAGGGATTTTACTTAGATTTTTTTTCCCCTAATGTGTACATGAAACCAACAATGTGAAGCATTTGTGCAACCAACAGGGGAATTACTGTTATTCTCTAAGTTTGCCAGTTGACAGAGGTGCTGTCACTTACTTTAGGGGCCCAACCTGACCCAGGTTCAGGTCTGACCATAAATCCTGGTTCCTTTACTATCTATGCTCCTTTATACAAATTGCAAGCACATGCCTTATTATTAACTGTATTATTCCTGGTAAAGTGCATTATGTAAATTCTGGGTCCTTTTAAAACAGTTGATCTTTGGGTTGTAGAAATAATCCAAATGATCCTCGCTTAGATAGTATAATTTTGGGGAAACTGTTTTAAATCAAGATCAAGAGGCAGATCACTAGAAGAGGCAGTTTTGTTAAGTCTCATCTCGCATGGGACAGAGTGGGAAGTTGTCTTGTCAGCAGTCAAGAAAGGATACATCAAGGCATCTTCATACTTCCCAAATCTTTAGTTGAGTCCAAGGAACATTTTATTGTAAGTTTTTGTGACTGTTTATTTCAGTGATTAAGAAGTATAATTAATAAATAAATGACAGAGATTTAGCACAAAGTTCATGTATAATATGCATGGTATATACAATATATTTATATGATATAGAGATATATATGACTTATCCAAGATATACTTATGTTTAGGTTTATATATATAATACTTTTTCATCACAAAGAAAAAAGTACAAATTCATAGTGGTAAATAGAAATGTTTACAGAAAAAAGTAGAAGTGTTTAAAAATAAATGTAATAATCACCTTTGCAGTATTCCCTTACACTCCCCCAGGTCTCTTGATAATTTGAGGAATATGCAAGTATTCTTTTCTTTGTCCTCACATGTTTTTCTTTTTTCTATTTTTTATTCTTTCATTTTTATTTTTTTAGACTTTTTAAAAATGATTTTGTTTATTCATGAGTGACAGAGGAGGGAATTAACATCCAAAGTATAGGATAACTTGTTTAAATAAGAGGTGCCTTTTAAATTTACAGAGATTGATTATTTTTCAAAAACAGTTTTGCAATTCATACTTGCAAATCAATGGTGGACATGCCTTTTCTCCTCAAAATCACGGGATAGCATAAAGTTTTTAAACTTTGGCTAATCTGTTGAGTGAAAAACTGTATGTCATTTAGGATGCAAATATTTTTAAAAATTTTATTTATTTATTTGACAGAGAGTGACACAGTGAGAGAGGGCACACAAGCAGGGGCAGAGGAAGGGGGAGAATCAGGCTCCCCACCAAGCTATGACCCTCAGGCAGGGCTTGATCCCAGGACTCTGGAATCATGACTTGAGCCAAAGGCAGACACTTAACAATTAAAGCACCCAGGTGCCCTCATGATGCATAATTTGGATGTCTAGTGATGCTGAAAATCTTTCTCTGTTTAAACATATGTTTATATGTTGAATTATAAAACTATATAATGTAATTATAAGGACCATTATATGTCCTTTGTGGCTTGTCTGTTAATATCCTTCACTAAATTTTCTATTGCTTTTTATTTTTTAGTTTACTCTTATTAATTAGAAGAACTTGTATATATTAAAAATATTATTTTGGGGGGCAACTAGATGGCTCATTCAGTTAAGTGCCGTGTCATGATGTCATGGTTGTGGGATCAAGCCCATTGTGGGGCACACAGTTCAGTGGTGAGTCTGTTTGAGATTCTTTCTCTCCATCTCTCTCTGCCCCTCCTCATATCTAAAATCAATACATATAATCTTTAAAAATTACTACCTTTTTGTTGGTCATATTCATTCAGAATAAATACTTTTCCCAATCTATTATCTTTTACATTTTTCATAAAAGTTTTGGCAAATGATTATTTTCTGTCATAAAATAGGGTTAGCTTAGGAAGATCCCTTCAGTATGTGTGATGGTTAATTTTATGTGTCATCATGACAAGGCTAAAGGATGTCCAGACACTAGTACAATATTATTTCTGCATGAGGTTTTGAGGATTTCTCCAGAAGACATTTCTGGTAGGAGGAGTAAAGAAGATTACAGGTGGTCATCATCCAATCTGTTGAGGGCCTGAACAGAACAAAAAGGCAGGGGAAGGGCAACTTCTTTCTGTGCTTGAACTGAGACATCCATCTTCTCCTGCTCTTGGACTCCCTTGGGCATTCAGATTCAGCCCAGGGCTTAGAACATCAGCCTGAATCTTTGGCCTTTGGACTCGGACTGAATTATACCACCACCTTTCCTGATTTTCCAGCTTACAGATGCAGATTGTGGGCCTCCTTGCCTCCATAACTGCCTGAACATATTCCTATAACAAATCTCTTATAGATATTACTGTCTATACTTCTGGCTCTAGTTTTGTGGGGGAATACTGACTAATACAGTCTGTTACAAATTTTTTCTCTAAAACAATTGTCATACTTTTTTATTGTGAAGTTTATTTTTATACTTTGAGACCAGGGCTAAGTTTCCTTTAATATCATTAGCACAAAGGTTAGCTTTATAGGACAAACTGAAATTCTTTCCATATTTTCCTATGACCTAGAAAGAAAGGGTAAAATATTTAAAATTTGGTAGAATCAGCTATAAAACCCACTGGAGTGAGGTCATTTGAAAGGTAGATTTTTAATTAATGGCCCATTCTGTGATTGTGTGTCCATGAAGATTATTCATCTCCTGGATCAAATTTCATAGTTATCCTCAAGATTTCATTTGGTGTCTCACAGTTGCTCTTATATCTTAAATCCTTCTGATACCTTGTTTTTTATAAACCCAACTTTATGTACCTTCAGTTTATCTCTTTTTTAAAGTCATATGACAGATGATCTGTGCATTCCTAAACCTACTCATGGTTGTATATCCCTTTAATTATATCCCTTGACATACACATTCTCTTCTACTGTGGCAAATTAGCAGGTGATGGAATGCCTGGCAGTTTCTTGCAGCTCTGAGTAAGCTGTAGACTCTAACCATTCTTTTATGGTTGGGGAGGATCCCACTCTGCTTTTTTTTTCTAAGGGGTTGCTACTGAAAGACCCGCGGATCCCCATACCCAAGAATTCAACACTGCCACAGGATGCAAACAGCAAGAGGATCTTTATTGTAACGCGGGCGCCTGCGGGTGGTCAGCAGCTCCTGCTAGCTGAGCACACCAGGCTGGGGTGGTGCAGGGTTTTTATAGACAGGTACAAACAAGTTTTGGGTGGGGCGGAGCTGATTGGCTGACAGTTTGAACATTTGAAAAAGGCATACTTGGTGTTAGCGGATTGGCTTTGGAGGACCCACGCGCGCGAAGACGAAGGCGGGAAGGGGGGGTAGAGCGGGGAAGCGGGAAGCGGACTTACAGAAGCAGATGCTTAGTTACAGGAACCTGATTGGTCTATTTAAATTAAGCATAGTCAGGCGTTGGGTTCAAGACAAAGACATAGCTGTTTGTTCTGGCGTGGCGGCCTTGTTTCAGCACTCTGGAAAAAGCCCTCAGCAAGGAGGAAGGGAGTCTTTCATTCCCTCCTTTTTCTTTATCATGGATAGAATCTTATATCCATTTGTCCTGTACTTATATTATGTCAGTTTGGGATTCGGCTTGTTTGAGCAGTTGATATTGCTGTGTCAGTACCATTGTCTGGATTACTGACAAGCGGTCTTTGATGAACTGAACAAGCTTATTTAGGATGTAAGGGCCAATTGCTAAAATCAGTAATAGAATAATAAGGGGTCCCAAAAGGGTGGATAATAAAGTGGCGAACCAAGGTGACCGATTGTACCAGCCTTCAAACCAGCCTTGCTGGGATTCAAAATCTCTTCTTCTCTGGGCCAATCTTTCTCTGAGTTTATCCATTGTCTCCCTAACTACCCCTGTTTGATCAGCATAAAAACAGCATTCCTCTTTGAGGGCTGCACATAACCCTCCTTCTTTTAGGAATAACAAGTCTAACCCCCTTCTGTTTTGTAGAACAACCTCGGAAAGGGAGGTTAAGGATTTTTCTAAGGCAGTGATTGACTTCTCTATAGCCTCCAAATCAGCGGTCATGGCAACTTGTAATTGCATAAGCTGGGTGCTTTGAAGTAGGGCAGAAGTTCCTGTCCCAATTCCTGCCGCTATTCCCCCGACTCCTAACAATAGGGCTATGGTTAGGGTTATGGGTTCTCTCCGATATCGGAATCTCTCTGATCTGGCAGGACCGGGTTAGGTCCTATGGCTGCAGAGGGGGATTTAATTGAGAGTTTTATAGTAAATATGAGTCCTTCGTCATAATTTTCCTTATAGAGTCTAAGGCCCCAGCTATATCCTTTTGTCCAGTGGACTGCTTTCTTTCCAGACTCTGTGAAGGTAATCTTAAGGGGGTGACATCATGCATTTTTACAATGTTTTCCATCATTTTCCCTTCCCCAAAATGTTCCCAGCTGATGGGAACAATTAGCTATTACAGTGATAAAATCCCAATTTGAGGTGGGTTTCCAATAGACATCACCTGTAGTTTCACATCCCCAGGCCGCACAGTAGAAGTCATTAGGGCCTCCACATTTATAGGCCCGTCCTCTAGTATTACTATTCTTTGGCGCGGGGCAGACATAAAAGGGGAATACACTAAGTTTGTAACGTCGTGGTCCGTCTCCACATCCCCGGTTAGGGGGCGACATTCCATTGCTTGTAGGGGATGTTGGTGGCTTATGGGGATCATCGTGTTGACCTATGTCCCAAGATCCCATAGCCAGTTTACAGAGATCCGGATACAGGGTAGGCCACCATGTATTAGGGGCGTGTTGGGCCGTACTGGACCAGATAACTTCCCCCGTTTGAGAGAGAACCTGCCAGGTTAATTGCTTGGGGAGATGTGGGCTGGTGCCATTTATAGGGGAAAGGAAAGAGAATAAGCAAAAGAGTAAGATCAACGGCGAATGAGTCTTATCTTTAGTGGGTTTGGGGAGCGTTGGACGGTCCATTCCGAGTTCTGAGGGTGTCCTGTTTGTTCTTCCGGGTGTGCCGTTTTCACATGGGAGGCGTGGATCCAGGCTGCAATCCCGTCAACTTTTAGCACCGTGGGCATTGTCAGGAGTACCGTGTGGGGTCCTTTCCAACGGGGTTCAAGGTTTGTGGCTCGATGTCTGCGGACCCAAACGATGTCTCCGATTTTGTAGGGATGAGGCCGCAATGAGGCGTTAAGATTTTCCTCGTAGGCGGCTGCCAGGGGTTTCCAGACCTCTTGTTGCACCAGCTGCAAGGCTTGCAGATGGGCCTGTATGGAGGGGGAGGGGGAATGAGCAGAGATATCTGGCGCAAAGAACGTGACAGCGGGGGGCGGAGCACCATAGAGAATTTCGAAGGGGGTTAATCCATGGGGGCCTGGAGTATTTCTGGCCCAATAGAATGCTAGAGGTAGGAGCAATACCCAATCTTTAGAGCCAGTTTCAAGCAGTAATTTAGTTAGAGTCTCCTTAATGGTCCTATTCATTCTTTCTACCTGTCCTGAACTCTGGGGTCTGTAAGCACAATGTAGTCTCCAATCAATCCCCAGCAGCTTGGCCACCGACTGACTTACCTGGGAGACAAAGGCGGACCCGTTGTCGGACCCTAGTACCTCGGGCATTCCATACCTTGGAAAAATTTCTTCCAGTAGCTTCTTGGCGACTATATTGGCGGTTTCCTTTTTGGTAGGAAAGGCTTCTGCCCATCCTGAAAAGGTGTCTAGAAAAACTAAGAGGTATTTATATCCATACATGCCAGGTTTAATTTCGGTAAAGTCAATTTCCCAATGTGTGCCAGGTCGATGACCACGTACCTGGACACCTGGTCCAATAATAGTCTTCCCAGGATTGACTTGGGCGCAGGCTTTACAATTAGCGGCCGCTTGACGAAGAAGGAAGTTTTGTTTGGGGAAGTAGTTTTTTAAATTGGCCCTATCCATAAGAGATCTCATCTTGTTCGCGCTCAGATGAGTCAGCTGATGGAGGTGATTTATTAGTTCCTGCGCCATCTTTATAGGTACTATGGCCTTTCCTCGGTATTCCCATCGGTTTAGGGCTGAGTTGTAATTGGCCCCTATCTTCTGTATGAAATCCAAGTCGGCCTCCTCATAATTCCAAATGGGGGTCTCATCTGGCTCTCCTATCTCAGTGAGTATAGTAACAGTTAATAGTTGGGGCCCCAAAGCTGCCTGTTTGGCTGTCGCATCAGCTAGGCGGTTTCCTCTCGCCTCGGGGGTATCCCCTTTTTGATGGCCAGGGCAGTGCATTATGCTCAGCTTCTTGGGGAGAAATAAGGCTCTTAATAGGGCCAATATTTCGGTCTTATTTTTAATCTCCTTACCGTCAGAGGTTAG
This sequence comes from Meles meles, assembly GCF_922984935.1. Lineage (NCBI taxonomy): Eukaryota > Metazoa > Chordata > Mammalia > Carnivora > Mustelidae > Meles > Meles meles. Next base: position 614,931 of record NW_025721113.1, on the reverse strand, counting down.
TAGTCCCCTCCGCCGATAAATTTCTCCGTGAATATGGGCAGTGGCAAAAGCATATCTGCTGTCTGTATAGACATTAAGATTCTTACCTTCTGCCAGTTGGAGGGCCTGGGTTAAGGCGATCAATTCTGCCCGCTGCGCCGAGGTGCCTTCTGGTAGCGCGCTTGCCCATACAATTTGAGAGTCGGTCGTGATGGCCGCTCCTGCTCGTCGTTTTCCATCCTGCAGGTAGCTACTGCCATCAGTATACCAGGTCAGGTCTGCATCCTTCATGGGCTGGTCAGTTAGGTCGGGCCGTGTCCCATGTGTTTCAGCAAGGATCTGGTGACAGTCATGCAATGGTGCCTCCCTAGGAGTGGGCAATAAGGTTGCGGGGTTAAGAGTCACTATAGGTCCGAACTGGATCCTGTCTGAGTCCAGGAGGAGGGACTGATAATGAGTCAGGCGGGCATTAGACAGCCAGCGGTCTGGTGGTTGGCGGATTAAAGACTCCACTGTATGTGGAGCCAGGATGGTTAGGGGCTGTCCCAAAGTTAGTTTGGTTGCGTCCTTGATGAGGACCGCGATTGCTGCTATCATTTTTAGACATGGTGGCCAGCCTGCCACCATGGGGTCTAACTTTTTGGACAGGTAGGCAATAGGGCGTCTCCAAGGCCCGAGCCTTTGAGTTAGGACCCCCTTAGCAAATCCTTGTTTTTCATCAACAAAGAGGTCGAAGGGTTTTGTTATGTCTGGCAGGCCTAACGCCGGAGATGTAAGGAGTGCTTGTTTGATATGGTCAAATGCCTGCTGTTGTTGCTCAGTCCAAACAAAAGGAGTATCTTGTTTTGTTAAGGGGTACAGAGAAGCCGCTATCTCCTCAAACCCCGGAATCCATAGTCTACAGAAGCCTGCGGTCCCTAAGAATTCCTGCAATTGCCTGTGGTTTTGAGGTGCGGGAATGCCAGAGATAGTCTCTTTTCTCGCGGCTGTTAGCCATCGTTGGCCATTATATAGCTCATAACCCAGGTAAGTGACTTTAGTCTGGCAGATCTGGGCCTTCTTTGCGGATGCCCTATATCCCAGTTGGCCTAGGGTTAATAGGAGGTTCCCAGTACCTGTTCGGCAGTCCTCTTCATTGGTAGCCGCTAATAGAATGTCATCGACATATTGGAGCAGGATCAGAGAGGGATGTCTTACCCGTAAGTCGGCCAGGTCCTGGTGAAGGGCTTCGTCGAACAGCGTTGGGCTATTCTTAAACCCTTGTGGTAGCCATGTCCAGGTTAACTGACCTGATATTCCCAAGTCTGGATCCTTCCATTCAAAGGCGAAGAGGGGCTGACTCTGAGGACTTAGTCTCAAACAGAAGAAAGCATCTTTGAGATCTAGGACCGTATACCAGAAGTGGGTTGGAGGCAGGGAACTAAGTAAGTTGTAAGGGTTGGGCACCGTAGGCTGGATGTCTTCTACCCTCTTATTGACCTCCCTCAGGTCTTGGACCGGCCGGTAATCATTGGTGCCAGGTTTCTTGACAGGTAACAGAGGAGTGTTCCAGGAGGACCGGCATGGGGCCAAAATGCCCTGGTCTAGTGACCGCCTTATGTGCGGTTTGATGCCCTGGTAGGCCTCATTGGACATAGGATATTGCTTAACATTGACAGGAACGGCCGTTGCCTTTAATTGTATGTGAATGGGGGGCTGCTGGATAGCTAGTCCCATTCCTCCTGTTTCCGCCCAGGCATCCGGGTAAGACGCAAGCCAGGACTCTATGTTTCTCTGAGGTTGGGAGGGCTCCTCATGTAGTCTATATTTTTCTTCTAACTGTAGGGTAAGGATGTGTAAAGGAGTCCCGTTGGGGCCGGTCACAGTGGCCCCCTGTGGCTCAAAATGGATTTGAGCCTTGAGCTTGGTTAATAAATCTCTCCCCAGGAGTGGGTAGGGGCAGTCAGGCACATGAAGGAATGAGTGAGAAACTTTACCTGAAGCCAGATGTACTTTTCTCTCCGTAGTCCATTTATATTGTTTTCCTCCTGTTGCTCCTTGAACCCATGCCACCCGGTCACTTAATGGTCCAGGGCTCTTGGTTAAAACGGAGTGTTGAGCCCCTGTATCTACTAAGAAGGTGACTGGTTGCCCCCCCAACGGTTAGGGATACCCGGGGTTTGGGGGGGGGCTCCTGACCCTGACGGCCCTAGTCTTCGTCTAAAGCCATAAGTCTTGTGACTTGCTTAGCATTTTCCTTAGGGTGTCTGAATTTCTTTGGGCATTCTTTGGCCCAATGTCCCCTTTCTTTACAGTAGGCACATTGGTTTCGGTCTACTCGGGGCCTCCTTATGTCTCCCTCCCTGTCTGACTTTCCTGCCTCTGGTCCTTGGCTGCCTTGCACTACGGCGGCCAAGATTTTGCTAAGTTCCTTACTTCGTTTACGTTCTCGTTTCTCTTCCCTTTCTTCAGCTTCCTTCTTTAGTTTCTCCTCTTTCTCTTCCTGCAACTTCCTAAGTCGTTCCTCCTTTTCTTCCTGCAACTTCCTAAGTCGTTCCTCCTTTTCTTCCTGAGTCTCTCTTTTATTAAAAATCTTTTCTGCCTCCTTTAATAAATCTTGTAAAGAGAAATCTTGTAGGTTCTCTAAACGCTGTAGTTTATTCCTTATATCTGGTGCTGACTGCCAAATAAATGTCATTGAAACGTTTCCTCTCTGCTCATTGCTATCTGGGTCAAAAGGCGTATACCTGCGATAAGCCTCCTTAAGCCTTTCCAGGAAAGCGGTTGGAGATTCCTCTGGCCCCTGAGTTATCTGTCTTACCTGAGCCAAATTGATGGGGCAACTCCCCGCATTATGGAGACCTGCTATGAGTAACTGGCGGTAAAGATTTAGGTGGGTCCTACCTTCCGCCGTGTTGAAATCCCAGACGGGACGGGTCAAAGGGAAGGCGGCATCTATCACATTAGGGAGTTGTGTGGGCCTTCCGTCTTCCCCTAAAACGTTTTTTTCTGGCCTCCAGGAAAACCTTTTGTCTCTCCTCAGTGGTGAGGAGAGCCTGCAAGAGTTGTTGACAATCATCCCAGGTGGGTTGGTGTGTGATTAGAATGGATTCAATTAAGGCAGTTAGGGCTACGGGGTCCTGTGAAAAGGAAGGGTTATGGGACTTCCAATTATATAGGTCGGAGGCCGAAAAGGGCCAATATTGGAGCTGATTGCCTGGCCCTCCTCCTTGGTGCAGGGGAAAGAGTTTGGAAGTTCCTTCTTGTGTTGGCTCCCTGCGACCCCTAAGTCTTCCCACCATTGGGGATGGCAAGGGGTCGCGTTCTTCAAGTGGGTGCTCTGGCTCCCTTGTGGAATTTAGTGCCTGCGCAGGAGGGGGAGGAGGATAAGGGGGAGGTTCTTCAGATAGAAGGTCTATTAAGGGGGAGTCCTCCAGAGGAAGGATCTTCTGTGGTTTAGGACGCCGTGGAGAAGAGGGATCGCTGACTATAGGATATAGGTTAGAGGAAGAAGGAGGTTTGGGAGGGTCGGTGGGATCTGGGATGGGGTGAGGGACGGGGGGAGCGGAGGGTCCTGGGGGAGAAGTGGTGTATGGAAGGGTTTTGGGCTTTGGGTGAACGAAGGGAGAGACCCAAGGAGGACGCTCATCAACCAGGCTTTCCCACACTACAACATAGGGTACTTGGTCCGGATGGTCTTGGGGTCCCTGGTTGAAGACTCGTTCTTTGACCTGTAAAATAACATGGATGTTAAAGGTTCCATCTTTGGGCCACCCAACGTTAAAGGTAGGCCATTCTGAAGTACAAAGTGTCTGCCATTTCCTTCTTCTGACTTCCACCGACAGGTTATTGGCTCGGATTTGGACGTCTCTCCAATGTCCTAAAGTGAGACTCATAAGTGTCTGTCCCATTTTGGAATCAAGGGAAATCCAAAGGGCAACGAGAAAGACACACAAAACACACAAGACACTTAACGCACACAAGACACTTAACGAGCCAGCAAAAAGAAACGCTGCGCGATTTTGGTGCAAAACCGAAAGTACAGATTCAGACGGCCGTGAGGAAATATGAGTTTCCTCTGTGGCCCACTGATGGACGTATCCCTCGGATACGTGTGGGGGCCCGAAAAAACGGGCCCCTCTAATCCCTGGGGCGTCCCCCAGGGTGGCACGGGAGAAGTCCGAGTTCGTCAACTCCTTCTCAAGCTGCCCAGAATACAGATCTACTATGCGTAGTAGTACAGTCCTATACAGGCGTATAGGCAGAACAAACGGGAGACGAGAACACGAGCACGAGACAGAAAATGAGAACACAGTTATTAAGGCTTAAATGCTGGCCAGCTTACCTCCCGGTGGGAGTCGGTTGGATCCTTGGGCAGGAGTCCGATGATCCCGGTGGGACCTCCAAATGAAAGACCCGCGGATCCCCGTACCCAAGAATTCAACACTTCCACAGGATGCAAACAGCAAGAGGATCTTTATTGTAACGCGGGCGCCTGCGGGTGGTCAGCAGCTCCTGCTAGCTGAGCACACCAGGCTCGGGTGGTGCAGGGTTTTTATAGACAGGTACAAACAAGTTTTGGGTGGGGCGGAGCTGATTGGCTGACAGTTTGAACATTTGAAAAAGGCATACTTGGTGTTAGCGGATTGGCTTTGGAGGACCCGCGCGCGTGAAGACGAAGGCGGGAAGGGGGGGGTAGAGCGGGGGAGCGGGAAGCGGACTTACAGAAGCAGATGCTTAGTTACAGGAACCTGATTGGTCTATTTAAATTAAGCATAGTCAGGCGTTGGGTTCAAGACAAAGACATAGCTGTTTGTTCTGGCGTGGCGGCCTTGTTTCAGCACTCTGGAAAAAGCCCTCAGCAAGGAGGAAGGGGGTCTTTCACTACCATGTCCCAGATGAAAGCCCTGACCCTCAGCACTGCTTCCAGCAGAGCTCACAAAGTTTTACACAGTTGAGTAGCCGTTCTAATGATCACAAGAAATAGACATGTGCTGCCTCTTATCCCAAGATCCAGTCATCTGAGACCACTCATGAAGTGTTCTCCTCAGACTGAAGAGAGACAAACCTTGTCTTTTGTTTCAAATCCCTTGGAGAAGGAAATCATGCCTTAAATTCCTTCCTCAGAAATCCCAGCAGGGTGGGAGCCTGCTTCCTCCTCTCTCTCTCTCTGCCTGCCTCTCTGCCTACTTGTAATCTCTATCTGTCAAATAAATAAATCTTAAAAAAAAAAAAAAAAAAGAAAAGAAAAGAAATCCCAGCAGGACTTGTGTCCTTGGACCCTCATGATTAACCAATAACATGCTTATCTGAGTCTATCACCTTCTCTAGAAAGAGGATATTGACAATGAAGTTGGAGTAGTGCTATGTGACCAGCATGCCGTTGCCCTAGAATCCTGGAGGAATGACTTCAGTGTTTAGACATATCTTTGTAAGATAAAGAAGTCTTTTATGCTGTGTTTTTTTTTTTTTTTATCCCTTTAACACACGTTGGAATTAAATGCAACCAGATTTTAAGTGTTTGCCTCTTACAAGCATGGTATAATAAGAACTGAAAAAAAAAAGTGGATATTGTTCTTCAAGGAATTTTTTAAAGATTTTTATTTTATTTATTTGACAGTCAGAGATCACAAGTAGGCAGAGAGGCAGGCAGAGAGAGAGGGAGAAGCAGGCTCCCCACTGAGCAGAGAGCCTGATGTGGGGCTTAATTCCAGGACCCTGAGATCATGATCTGAGCCAAAGGCAGAGGTTTAACCCACAGAGTCACCCAGGTGCCCCTGCAAGGAATTTTAGAACTTCAAGGCTGACCCACTTGAATTTCAGTTTCTTCATAAGCTAAATTGTGTTTTGCTTTCCTGCTACATGTCTAATCATAATCATATGAGTATTTTTCTGCTCTTCTCCATGCAGATCGCCCCGTATGTAACATCTTTCCATCTGAAGCTCCCCATGGGTTCAATCACCCTCTTGCAGAAGTGCCTCTCAACTTTTCCTAAGCATTGCTGGTGTGGTCGCAGCTGTCATTTCCTCAGCACCATTTGTAGACTGCTATTTTGTGGGAATTCGTATGGATTCTAAGTAAGAATTGAGCTCAAAAGACCAGCATATTTAGTTTTTAAGAGAAAAGGAAGTAATCGATCACTTCCTATTCTAATTCACTCTCTTTATGCCTCCCCCCACACTTCTCCCCATTCTACCCTCACAGGAGGATGTTTTTACAGCTTGGAAATGGAATCAGATTTCCCGGCTGCACAATTAAATTGCAGTCAAAAATGCAACTTACCAGAATGCGTACAATACTAATAGTGCTGTAAGAAATAAGACACTTGATTTAAAAATGGCACACTTGTCTGTATCTTTAATGTGCATTCCTAATGAGTCCTATGGGGAGGCTGATTCACAGGAAAATGCACATTAGCTCCTCCAAGTTTAATATACCACTGTATGCACTCAGGCCCTCTCTTCATTACCATTCGAATGCACTGTTTTCTTTGAGGTTTTGTGCAGGAAACAAATCCCTGTATATGGCACTCAGTTCTAGAATCTGATTGGTCTGCATTTGCCCTTTAGACAAAGGGTCAAAACAACGTGCTCTGTGGTGCATTGATTTTCAATCTCTGGCTATTTTTGAAATTGTAATGCAGCCCATTTCCTTTTCCAAGGGACTTTAGGCAGTATACAGCATAGAGGTGGGTATAACCAGGGTATTTGTTTGTTATTTTGAGCAGTGGCAGGCTATCTTTCTCACATGGATTCCAGATAAAAGAGTTTACTTTAACGTCCAGTGAAATAAAATATTACTTGGAATCTGGTTTCATTATATTGAGTCTACATCACTATCTGGACTTTGAAGTCTGAGACAGCCAGTTGCCTGAAATAAAAACCGAGAAAACAGAAGTTTTATGTAATTCCTATCAAGAAATTCATAATTTTTGGTGTTTCTGGCATGCCGTACCCCCACAGTCCTACAAACTTCCTGGTTTGATCTGGAGCAAATGAAATCAATAACATTAAAGATTCTGTGAACATTTTAAATGATTTCTTTCATCTTTTTTTCCCTCATTTTCAAGCATAATGTAATTTTAGCCTTTCAAAGAGGCTTAAATTATTTTAAAACAAATGTCTTTCTTATGACATAGCAGGTAGTTTTTACTCTTGAGTAATGAATCACAATAGGATATGTTACTAAGGATGAAGTCATTTTAGAAAATACAAATGGTTATCATTTTGCAGATTTACAGAGTGAAACAGAAAGATAAGGCATACTTGAGGTGCACAGATAGGCAAAATGATTATTTGTTCATAAGGTGGTGTTAAGAATAAATTACCAAGGTTAAGGAGAGCCAGGGTCACTGGAGGGCACGTGGCATATTAGAAAGCATTTGATATTAGAGTTCATTTCACATGTCGATTTGTTTATAGTCTTTACAATGTATTATATTTTGTCAAAATTTATTCTTAATTTCTATTAGTCTCATAATTCTTCTTTCCTATTCTTAGCAACATCTGTAAAACATAATAATAACATCCTTTATATATCATTGTTGTGAGGGTTAGAGATAAAATCACATAGACTCAGGACACCTGGGTGTCTCTGTCAGTTGGGCATCTGCCTTAAGCTCTGGTTGTGATCCCCCAGGTCCTGGGATTAAGTCCTGCATCAGGCTTCTTGCTGGGCGGGAAGCCTGCTTTCCCTTGCCTGGTTTTCTCCTGCTTGTCTTTGCTCTTTCTCTCTCCTTCCAAATAAATAGAATCATTAAAAATGAATTACTTAGGGGTGCCTGGGTGACTCAGTGGGTTAAAGCCTCTGCCTTCAGCTTGGGTCATGGTCCCAGGGTGATGGGATCAGGCCCTGCATTAGGCTCTCAGTTCAGCTTGGCGCCTGCTTCCTCTGCTCTCTCAAATTCTTTGTGATCTCTGTCTGTCAAATAATTAAATTTAAAAAAAATATATTACTTAGAATCTAGGTATAAATTCATAAAGTTTATAGGATTTAAAATCTCTAAAGAACTAATGGTATTTCTGTACACTAGCAATGAATAATTTGAACTCTAAGTTAAGAAAAATTCTTATCTGGAATAGTATCAAAAAGAGTAAATACTCAGGAATAAATTTTAAAAATGAAGTACAAGAAGTCTTGTATACTAAAAAGTATAAAATGTTGATGAAAGAATCTTAGGACCTAAATAAATAGAAAGATATTCCATATTCATGGCTCAGAGATTTAATATTAGGAATATGATAATACTATCCAAATTGATCTACAGATTCAACACAGCACCTTTCAGAATCCTAGCTGTGTTTGTTTGTTTGTTTGTTGCAGAAACTGACAGCCAAATCCTATAATTCATTTGGAAATGGAAGGGATCCTGATAGCCTAAACAGTCTTTTTTTATTTATTTTTTATTTTTTAATTTGTTTATTTACAGCATAACAGTGATCATTGTTTTGGCATTACCCTCAGTGCTCCATGCAGTATGTGCCCTCCCTATTACCCACCACCTGGTTCCTCAACCTCCCACACCCCCGCCCCTTCAAAACCCTCTGGTTGTTTTTCAGAGTCCATAGTCTCTCATGGTTCATCTCCCCTTCCAGTTTCCCTCAACTCCCTCTCCTCTCCATCTCCCCATGTCCTCCATGTTCTTTGTTATGCTCCACAAATAAGTGAGACCATATGATACTTGACTCTCTCTGATTGACTTATTTCACTCAGTATAATTTCTTCCAGTCCCGTCCATGTTGCTACAAAAGTTGGGTATTCATCCTTTCTGATGGAGGCATAATACTCCATTGTGTATATGGACCACATCTTCCTTATCCATTCATCCGTTGAAGGGCATCTTGGTTCTTTCCACAGTTTGGTGACCGTGGCCATTGCTGCAATAAACATTGGGGTACAGATGGCCCTTCTTTTCACTACATCTGTATCTTAGGGGTAAATACCCAGCAGTGCAATTGCAGGGTCATAGGGAAGCTCTATTTGTAATTTCTTGAGGAATCTCCACACTGTTCTCCAAAGTGGCTGCATTAGCTTGCATTCCCACCAACAGTGTAAGAGGTTTCCCCTTTCTCCACATCCTCTCCAACACACGTTGTTTCCTGTCTTGCTAATTTTGGCCATTCTAACTGGTGACAGGTGGTGTCTCAATGTGGTTTTAATTTGAATCTCCCTGATGGCTAGTGATGATGAACATTTTTTCATGTGCCTGATAGCCATTTGTATGTCTTTGTTGGAGAAGTGTCTTTTCATATCTTCTGCCCATTTCTTGATATGATTATCTGTTTTATGTGTGTTGAGTTTGAGATGTTCTTTATAGAAATCAACCTTTTGTCTGTCCTGTCATTTGCAAATATCTTCTCCCATTCCGTGGGTTGCCTTTTTGTTTTGTTGACTGTTTCCTTTGCTGTGCAGAAGCTTTTGATCTTGATGAAGTCCCAAAAGTTCATTTTCACTTTTGTTTCCATGGCCTTTGGAGACATATCTTGAAAGAAGTTGCTGTGACTGATATCGAAGAGGTTACTGCCTATGTTCTCCTCTAGGATTCTGACAGATTCCTGTCTCATGTTGGGGTCTTTTATCCATTTCGAGTTTATCTTTGTGTACAGTGTAAGATAATGGTCGAGTTTCATTCTTCTACATAACGCTGTCCAGTTTTCCCAGCACCATTTATTGAAGAGACTGTCTTTTTTCTATTGTATATTTTCCTGCTTTGTCAAAGATTATTTGAACGGGTTTTGAAGGGGCGGGGGTGGGAGGTTGGGGGAACCAGGTGTGGGTAGTAGGGAGGGCACGTATTGCATGGAGCACTGTGTGTTGTGCAAAAACAATGAATACTGTTTTGCTGAAAAAATAAATTAATTAATTAAAAATAATAAATGAAACTGATTCATCCATAGACTGATCTAGGAAGAAAAAAGAATTCAGAAATTACTGATATCCAAAATAAAAGAATAAATGAAAGAAATAACTAAAATGACAGTTCATATATATACTAAATTCATAAAAATATTATGATTAACTTTGTGGTGATTACGTTTACAACTGAGATGAAGTGTGCACATTCCTTGAAATAAACTAATTAGCAACACTAACTCAAGAAGGAGTGTTTTATTCTTGTTAAGGAATTAAAATCATATTTTAAAACCATTCCAGAAAAGAAACCCCTCAAATCTTAGATCACTTTTCTAGTGAATTCAACAAAGCATTTTAGGAGGAAATACTGGCATTCCCTCATGCCCTTCTGGAAGGAAGAGGGAACACCCCCCAGCTCAATATATGAGTCCACCATTATCCTGGTTCCAAGACCAAACATAGACAGGACAGGAAAACTGCAAACCTATCCCTAATGTGTATGGACTGAAAATACTTAATAAACCCACACATAACACTACTCTAACTGTAAGGAAACATCAGACAAACCCAAATGAAGGTCATTCTACTAAATGCCTCAAAATTGTCATGGTCATCAAAAATAGGAAAGGTCTGAACAGCTGTCATACTGTAGAGGAGCTTAAGGAAGATATAATGACTGAATCTAATATTGTACTTGGGATAAGATCTAGAGATAGAAAAAGGACATTAGGTAAAAATCTGGTAATTACAGTCTTCAGTCAATAACAATGTATTAATGCTGGTTCATTAGTTGTGACAATTGTGTTACAGTATTTTAAGATGTTTATAAGGTATACTGGTAGATGGTACTCAGAAACTCTACAAACATTTTGCAACTTTCCTGTATATCTGAATCTATTCTAAAATAAACATTTAAAAAATAAATGTTCATTTTTAAAAATTTTATTTATTTGTTTGACAGAGAGAGATCACAAGTAGGTAGAGAGGCCGGCAAAGAGAGAGGGGGAAGAAGACACACCCCTGAGCAGAGAACCCGAGATGGGGCTCAATCCCAGGATCCTGGGATCATGACCTGAGCCAAAGGGAGAGGCTTTAACCCACTGAGCCACCCAGGTGCCCCTAAAAGTTTATTTAAAAAAAATCACTCTAGTTACTATATTAATACTAAAAAAAGGAAGCAGCAAGAACATATGATAATTCCAAAGTTGCAAGAGACGTATTTGTCAAACTTCAACACCCATACCAGACAAAACCCTACAAAACTAAAAAGACAATTGCTCAATTTAATACTGGACATCTACAGAAAAACTCTATAGCCAGCTAACATTATACATTATGGTGGAAGATTATTTTCCTGTCTAAACTAAGGAACTAAAAAAGTTAAGTCTCTTCACACTGATTCTATTAAACAATATAGTGGAGGTTCTAGCTAGTACATTAAAGTAAGAAAAGAAAAGGAAAATTGAACAGGTCAGAATGGAAGAAGTAAAACTGACTTTATTCATAAAGGAAATGAATGTGTACATAGAATACTCTGAGAAATCTACATGAAACTAAAAGCGCTTTTTAAAGAAAACTAACAAGTGAATTTAGAAAGATCAAAGATTAAAGGTCAATAAAAAAGTCAGTTGTATTTCTACATATTAGCAATTATCAAATGGAACATGCAATAAAAAGTTTCAATATCAACAAAAAAACATGAACAGCTTATTAGAAAGTTCAGTAAGGAAATATGAAGTTATTGGCAAGAATAGACATATAGAGTGATGGAAGAGAATGGAGTTCAGAAGTAGACCTATACAAATATGGTGAGCTGGTTTTGGACAAAGTTTCCAGAAGGAAGACAGACCCTATTTATCCAAATGGCAAAAGAAACTCTACACAGTCATTGGTATTGCAACAACTGGATATCTGTAAGGATAAACAAGAAACTTCTACCTTTACTTTATGCCATACACAAAAATGAAATCCAATCTATCATAGTCTTAGCACAAAAGAAAACATAGGATACTATATGTGGAACTTTCAAATACTCAAATATTTATTACTTAAGGCACAGACATGTAAGCTATGAAAGAGAAATCTTGTCCAATTGGACTTTATCATAACTAAAAATTTTTATTCCTCAAAAACGAGTACTAAAGAAAATGAAAAGACAGATTTAGAGGAAATATTTTCCCTATATACATCTGACAAAGGACCTATATATTCAGAATATGGAATGAACTCCTATAATTCCCTAGGTTGGCATGTAAAGAAATGCACAAATTTCACTTCACGAAGGAAATGGGCAATGATTTCATGAGATGATGTCCAATATCTTAGTCTTCAGGAAAATGGCAATGAAAACTGCACTGAGATACCACTATGTACCCAATAGAAAGCATATATATTTTTTTAAATTGTCATTCATTTACTAAGTTTTGGCCAAGATGGGGAACAACTGGAGATCTCATGCATTGTTGGTGGGTATGCAAAAATAGTATGAACACCTTAGAATGTTGTCTGACAGTTTATTTTAAAGGTACAGAAACACTTACTATATGATCCGGTAATTTAACTCTGTTGCATTTACCCAAAAGAGTGAAAACAGAAAAGACTTGGATACAAACATTCACTGCAGTTTCCTTCATAATAGCCCTAAAGTGCAAACAACTGAAATGTCTATTGACAGGTGAATGAAGAAGCTAACTGTGGTATATCCACAAATGGCTGCCTGGAAATAAAAAGGAACAAACTTCTGATGCATGTAACATGGAAGAATCTCAGACACATTCTACTGAGCCAAGGGAGACAGAGACGAAAAAGAAAAATTGGACAAAAGAAGGATATTTACACTTGATAAAAAGTAGAACTATCCTGAGCTTTATGGACATCACAATATAGGTTTCAAACTAATCAATTAACAAGAAGAAATTGATATGCCCACAACTGAAGTGGAAAACAACACACAGCTCTCTTAGTGAGGGACAGAAGAAGAGGACAAAATATTAGGAAGGGACTGATGATTCACATAACTGGTAATATCCTTTTCAAAACACGTGCCATACTTCTCAATATCTGAGTTTGCAACAAGTCACAAAGAAAGTTATAAATCATATACCATGCAATCATATTCTCTGACATAGGCCAGAAACTTAGATGGTAACATTAAAAATTACAGTAAAAAGTGAAAATAAACCCAAGAACTATAAATGCAAAATACACATTTCAACTTCCCTACTTTATACTAGAGAATACTGAGAGCTAAGTAACTAATTCCATTACACAATGTAATTTTTAGGCTCTTTAAGTTGGAGATAAATGTCACTGAATCATTTCAAAGCCATTCTATAATTTCATTTAAGTGATGGTCTCTCATCTGTCATGTGCAACTACATCGGACAGAATCTAATGGCCACAAAGAGATTATAATAGTAATAATGCAGTTTCATAAATCTAGATTCTAAAAATGTTCTTTATCATATCAGATAGGAAATTCTCAAAATTGAAATGATTATATTGAGGTAATATAAAGTACATTGGGTAAGGTCAAAAAATGTAAGATCATAGAGAAACTGAGGTTTCTGGAGGTGAGGGGGTGGGGGAGTGGAGGGGGTTAGGGGAGTTGGGCGAGCCTGGAGGTGGGTATTAAGGAGGGCACAAATTGCATGGAGCACTGGGTGTGGTGCATAAACAATGAATATACAATGAACATTGGAAACATGAAAAAATAAAATTAAATTAAAATGTTTATATATACATATACATATATACCTACACACACACACACACACACACACACACACACACAAATACTTAACTGGGAACCTGGTAAATGGTTAGCATTCAATTTAAATTGTAACTTTCATTGTATTGCTAATACTAACACTTTATCCTATACCATTAAAATTCACCATGTTAAAAATGTGCTCAACTGGCCAATCTGTTAATGTCACCATAATTATCCAGGCTTCGAAAGCTAGAAAGTTCATTCTTAATTCCTTCTTTCTTTCATCCACATCTAATTCTCACTCTCTAAATTTTCCCCTTCAACATGCAAGCTGTTCATTAACATTTGATTGAATATTTTTCAACTGTCTCCTACCTGTCTGGACCATCTCTCTTCCCATCAGTTCTTTGAGAGAACTGTCTTTCTAAAAACAAAAATTAAATAACATGATTAACTCTGATTTTCTTAGATTATAGCTCTACTATCAAGAAATCCTGAGTTCTGAGCTGACAAAGGCGATTCCCCATCTGGACTTTGTTTTGCTATCTTCATCACCTGTCATTCCTTCCTATGAACGTTGAGCATTCTAATAGTACACTATGTCACCTGTTCCCTCTGCTAAAAGTCTCCTACTTATCCATCAAACCCTAGCATAGACTATATCACCTCTAGGAGAATTTCCCTCAAGGCCTAAGGCATTTGCTTTGTTGTTGTTTTTTCTACCTGCATGATAGCACTTATAGTCTATTAAAGTAATTTATTTCTGACCTTTTTTTTTTTTTCTTAACTACTTGAAGGCTAGTATTGAGAAACTCTTATCTAGTAAGAGTGCTTTCCTCATGGTGGGCAGTCTTTGAATAAATAAATGACATTTTTGGGGGGAAAATGCTGAGCTGTCAGAAATAAAACATATACATTGTTACAACATCCAAAAGCTTAGTATATGTATTACTTGAACATCTAAGCACACCTGAGAGTCTGACCACTACCTAGGGGCCCCTGAGTCTGTTGGAAGCGAGGTGTGGGGTCAGGAACATCACAGTCACATGCCATCCACCAGAAAAAAGTGCCCAGCGGCTGTCCCTCAGCGTCCAGGTGCAAGGCACATCACCACAGCACCCCTCACCCCCCACCCCCGCCTACCTTCCTTAGCATGTGTTGCCACTCCCTGGCTAATGCCAGGGGCCCTGAGGACTTGGAGGGGAACGTGTTCCCAGACAGTGAGTGCCCAGGGACCTCAGAGGCACCCAAGAGGCCAAGCTCTTGGGGAGGGGTGGTGCCCAAGAATGGCAAAGCCTCAGTGCCTGTCCATGGGCCCTGAATGAAGGGGGATCCTGGCCACTGGAGGCAAGCCCTGGCAAATGGAGATGGGGAGGGAGCTTGTGGGTCTGCTCAGAGACCCTCTAGGACTCTAGATGGGAAACCAGGGATCAGGGTGTGACTTCAAGCCTTTGTCCTGTGAGGGCAGGGTAGGCAGGAAGATCAGAGAACTCACACAGCAGGCTATGAGCCTAGAGCCTTAAATACCTGTCACAGCTGGCTCAGGCAAGGCAGTGAAGATTCAGAGGGTTGGCGATTTGGGGCAGGGATTGGAGGGTGGGGCGATGGAGGCAGCAGGGGCAGGGCACGACTCAGCTTCCTCACATTCTTGGTGTCTGGGCCTCCTGCTATCTGAGACAAGCCTGTGAGAGAAGAGGAGCTGCCCCCACTGCCCCCTAGAGTCTTCTTCTGGGGGGACATTGCTTCCATGAAGAAGACTTTCCCACAAATCCCAGCCCAAGAGAAGGCTACACAGTTGTGTCCTGGGGGAGCCCGTGGGTCAGGTGAGGATACGGGGCCCTAGGCTGCTGTCCCTACCAGGTAGGGAGCCGGGCTCCTGGTGCTGATGGTGCGCCTACCATTGCTGCCATGCACCACCCTATGCTGGACACCACAGGCTGCAAGGGATTGTGGCCATGACCACCAGAGGTCTCTGAGGACCACCCTGCTCAGACGTGCCCCCTCCACGCAGGACATTCCATGCCTGGACCTTCCCCCGTGGCCCTCCTTGGACCATGGTGCTCAGAGGGGCTTCCTAGGACTGTGACGCTGGTAGGCCTGGTTTCTTTCTCGTCTTGCAGAGATATATTGGGGACAGGCAACCTACCTACCTTACCAGTTTGTGACTCTAGTAGATAGGCCCAGCCCACAGGAGTGAAGCTAGTGGGGTGGGGGGAGAAAAAATCCCTGTGAAACACTTGTGAAGTTCACAGTCCAGAAGCACAGGCACACTAAAACACAGGACTCATAGTAGAAATATAGAATGTTTTCCCTTTCCAACACCTCACCAGCACATTATTTTTATTAAAGATTTCATTTCTTTTTTTGATAGAGAGAGATCACAAGTAGGCAGAGAGGCAGGCAGAGAGAGAGGAGGAAGCAGGCTCCCACTGAGCAGAGAGTCCAGGCCACGTTTGATCCCAGAACCCTGGGATCATGACCTGAGATGAAGGCAGAGGCATTAACCCACTGAGACACCTAGGTGCCCCTCACCAGCACATTATTAAAGGCCTACTTACTGCAGTTCTTTTACTCAGTACAGCATGTCTAGCTATCAAGACGGAATTATAAAGCATTAAAAAATTGGAAACAAAACAACCTCCACCACACACACACACACACACACACACACACACACACACAACCTGGAGACACAGAGTTTGTATCACATCCAGACATGGTAGGGGCATTGAATTATCAGCCGGGGAATTTAAAACATCTATGAGTTATACAGGAACAACTCTACTGGATAAAGCAGACAATGCATGAATAGATGGACAATGTAAGCTGAAAGATGGAAATCCTAAGAAAGAACCAAAAGAAATGCTAGAGGCAAACAAAACAAAACAAACAAACAAAAAACAGAAAGGATGTCTTTGATGGGCTCATTAGTAGATTAGGCATGGCTGAGGAAAAACACTCTTAGTTAGAGGATATATTAACAGAATACCTGAAAATCTATAAGGAAAGAGAACAGTGGCTGAAGAAGAATGTAGTTTCTAAGGACTGTGGGACAACTGTAAAAGTGTAACATACACATAATGAGGATACCCATCAGAAAACCCAGTGGGAAGGAGAACAAAAATAGAATGGAACAGAAGAAATGTTTGAAACAATAATCACAGAATTGCCCCGAAATAATGTCAGACATGAAACCACAGATCCATCACCAAGGAAGATAAATACCAACAGACTATACCTAAGTGTATCCTTCTCAAATCACAGAATATAAAAGATGGAGAAAAAATAGAAAACGAAGCCAGAGGAAAAAGACACCTTACTTAAAGCAAAGCCAAGATAATTACATGTGATTTCTCAGGAACCATGCTACCCTGGAGACAGTGCAGTGGAATATTTAAGGTATTGAGAGAAAAGAAAATGCCAACTTAGAATTGTGCACCCTGAAAATATTTTATTAAAAAGTGAAGGAGAAATAAAAATTAAGACAAACAAAAATTAAGGGAATTTCTTGACAAAAGACCTGCCTTACAAGAAATGTTAAAAGAAATTCTTTAGACAGAAAGAATATAATGCAGATCAGAAACTCAGAGCTACATAGAGAAAGGAAAAAAAATCAAACAGAAGAAGTGAAGATAAAATAAAATCTTTTTACTTATTTTTAACTAATCTGGCATAACAGTTTGTTAAAAAAATAATAGTAGTGACGTACACAGTTATGTATGCCTATGCATATGCCATAAGCATATATATATTCATATATGCATATCCACACACAAATACAGTTAATATTAACATTAATGGTGAGAAACTCAGAGGTCCCACTAAGATCACATGAAAGAAAAGTATGTACCATCTCACCACACGTTTTCAACATTATACTGGAAGTTTTGCTAATGCGTTCAGGCAGAAAAGAAAAAAGGTAGAAACTAGAAACACAGTAACATTTCCATTACCATCCAAAGAAAAATGAAATACTTAGGTATATGCAGCCACTCTGGAGAACAGTGTGGAGATTCCTCAAGAAATTAAAAATAGAGCTTCCCTATGACCCTGCAATTGCACTGCTGGGTATTTATACCAAAGATACAGATGTAGTGAAAAGAAGAGCCATCTGTACCCCAATGTTCATAGCAGCAATGTCTACGGTCGCCAAACTGTGGAAAGAACCAAGATGCCCTTCAATGGATGAATGAATAAGGAAGATGTGGTACATATACACGAGGGAGTATTATGCCTCCAGCAGAAAGGATGAATACCCAACTTTTGTAGCAACATGGATGGGACTGGAAGAGATTATGCTGAGTGAAATAAGTCAAGCAGAGATAGTCAAGTATCATATGGTTTCACTTATTTGTGGAGCATAACAAAGAACATGGAGGACATGGGGAGATGGAGAGGAGAAGGGAGTTGTGGGAAACTGGAAGGGGAGATGAACCATGAGAGACTATGGATTCTGAAAAGCAACCCGAGGGTTTTGAAGGGGCGGGGGGTGGGAGGTTGGGGAACCAGGTGGAGGGTAACAGAGAAGGCATATATAGCATGGAGCACTGGGTGTGGTGCAAAAACAATGAGTACTCTTAAGCTGAAAATAAATAAAGTAATTAAAAAAAGAAAAAAGAAAAAAAGAAATAAAATGACATACATAGTAGAATTCTAACATTATATATACACACACACAAGATCCATATGAGGAAAACTGTAAAATTTTGATAAGTGATATTAAAGTGGAGCTAACCAAATGAAGTGATATTCCTTATTAGTTTATAGGAAGACTTAATATTGTCAAGGTGTCAATTACCCCCAAATTTATCTATGGATTCAGTACAATCCCAATCAAAATCCCAGCAAGTTATTTTATGAATTTTGATAAACTTATTCTAAAGTTTACACAGAGAGGCAAAAGAACCAGAAGACCCAACACAATACCGAAGGTGAAGAATAAAGTTGGAGGACTGATGTTACCTGATTTCAAGACTTACTGTAAAGATTCAGTAATCAAGAGACAGTAATTTTGATAAATAAAAATACATTGATGGGACAGAATACAGATCCCAGAAATAGACCCTCATGAATACAGCAAACTGATCTTTGATCAAATTGCAAAGGCCATATACTGGAGCAAAGATAGTTTCTTTAGTAACAGTGTTGGAACAACTAGACTGCCTCTGGCCCCCACCAAAGAAAAAAAATCTAGACCCAGAGCTTACAACCTGAGCTGAAACCAAGAGTCAGACACTCAGCTGACCGAGCCACCCAGGCATCCCTGAAATTAATTACGTATATGGTATAAGATGGAGGAACTGAGGGTAATTTAAATATATATATAGATATAGATATAGATAGATATAGATACAGATATAGATATAGATATATAGATATCTATATCTCTATAGATACATATAGATAGATAGATATCTAGATCTATATATAGACATATCTAGATCTATCTATCTATATATATATCCAAGTGTGTGAAAAATTTCCCTCTTTTTAACTACTTTTTAACTCTTTTTTAATATTGTCGCTTAAATCAATTAGTATGTGTATGTGACCCTATTTCTTCATTCTTTAATTGGTTACATTGATTTATGTCTCCATCTTTATGTCAACAGAACACTCTCTTGATTACTCTGCCTTTATAGGAAGTTTTAAAGTCTTATGGATAAATTTTTCATTCTGACTAATTCCAAGATTAGTGTTTCCAAAAAAACAAAAAAAAAAGATTTGTTTATATATGTGAGGGAAAGAGAGAGAGAGAGAGAGAATGCAAGTAGGAGGAAGAATAGCAGGGAGGAACGCTCCCATTGAGTGGGGAGTCCAACACAGGATGCAGTCCTGTGAATCATGAGATCATGATGCAAGCTGAAACCAAGATTTGGAGGCCTAAGAAACTGAGCCACCCAGGTGCCCAATTTTCAAGATTGTATTAGCTATTCAAAAGCCTTTTGAATTTCCTCAAAATTTGAGAATTAGCTTTTAATTTTCGAACAAACCAATAACCTTTCCTTTGATTTTAATTAAGACTGCATCGGACATATAGATCAATTAAGGAGTTTAGAATTGATCTTTTCATAGTCTCTATTCTTTCCAACCATGAACATGGTGTATCTTTACCTTTATTTAGTTCTTATTTAATTTTTCCTAGAACATTTAGCACTTTTTTTTAAAAGTCAGGATAGCTAGGATCATAGTATTATATTAGTTTCAGGTGTACAATATAGTGAATTAACATCTTTAAAGAGTTATATATTTCTTTGACAGAGACAGAGGCAAAGAGAGTGCAGGGGGGAGGATCAAAAACAACAGTAAAAAACAATCAAAAAAAGTTCCCAACTCATTTTATAATATTAAATGACCTTTACAATCATAATAACCAAATCTGGACAAAGAGAATAAATTAAATAAAATACCAAAGAAAGAGATTGAATGAATAAAATACCAATCCACTTTCTTTCCCCTTTAGAAAATTAGAGTTCTATTTACCTTTACTTCTTCTATCTGCTAAGATCCATCTCTACTTTAGAGTTCACTAGTATTGATACAATGATTTTGCCTGCAAGATTTCTGAGTCCCCTGGTTTTAGTCCCCTGGGGAACTTGAACTCACTGGGAATGGCCGATGATTTCTTACAATCTCTATATCTCCCTCACCCATTTTATTCACTCCTTTTCAATACGGAGATAATTTTGCCTGAAAAGGAAGAAGTAAAACAGGAATTGCACTCTATTTTTTCATTTGTTATCCATTAACATTTCACCATTATTCTTAAGTTAATGTCTGAAATTATTATTATTAAAAGTAGTATTTAGTATTATTATTAATAACCCATAACTTAATAAATTCCAAAGCGTGATCACATACTGGGCACGGAGTACTTATTGCAATTAAACAAAGAATTATCCTGGATATAACTTGTACCAAAACCAAAGAGGGGAGATGCTTTCACTCATTTATTCAACAACTATTTATTGATTATCTGTTCCATGTCAGGAATTATGCTAAGCACTATGGACAAAAAGTTATGTGGTCCTGACCTAGAAGAGCTCACAATTTAGGAGGTAGGAAGGGGTGGGATGCGGAGTTGGAGAAGTGGGATAATCACTAGGCATTTTAAAACTAGAAAAGAAAATTGTGATTGTCAGGAGGCAGAATGAACCATAAAAAAGAGTTTATGTTCCTTCATTGTAGACCAGGGAGTACTGTACAGAGAATATATCTTAATTTTAACAAAACACCCTGGTTCCTTCTTACCTAACATGGCTCCTCAGTGAAATATTCTGGTGAGCAAAACTGAAAAACATGGATTGACTGATAGCACAGGGAGGTAAAATTTAGAGTTGGTTCCATTTCAAAAGGGTAACTAATAACTAGGTATTTACATGAAAGGGTGTCTTTCATGGTGCTATGAGTTCCTGTTCATGACTGTCCTCTTCAGTAAACCTAGAAAAGATGTAGAAGGGATGCTTGTTGAATCTACAGAAGTGGCAAACCTTGTTGGGGGGAGCTAGGGTCCACAAGGACACTTAGATTACAAACCATCCTGAAAAGTTAAAAAAATGTGCTTAAAGCAGATGAGATATAATGCAGTTTTATATATATATATATATATATATATACATATATATATATATATATATATATATAAATTTGATTACATGTTATACCAATAAACAGTGGTTCCTAGGACAAAATCTTTACATTTTAGTTGACCACAAGTTGAATTTTAGCCCGTGGTTTGATATAGCTTATAAAAAGTGAAGGCATTTGTATGCTCTGCTAGAAAAGTATATCATGAAGATATGCTTGTACAAACTCCTCACTTATAAAATACCAAGCTATATTAAAATGATTTGCTTAGTGTTTTTCCATTAGACTATGAAATATTTGAACATAGGGACTATAAATTCTTTATTTATATATTCCCAGGATTTAGCTCAACTCTTGGAATATAGCAAATATTCAGGAAATAGCTGTTGAATGACTAATGAATAATTATGTGTAGAGGCTTCCCGGAGCATTTTAATGCAATTCACTTACTTTTTTCTCCCAAAAACCTATTGAAGAAAGTTTTTATTTTTAATTTCCATTATATAGAGGAGGAACCTGAGGCCTCAGTATGTGGTTTATGAAATAAGGGGCACAGAAAAGCAATATACCAAAACTTTCAAAATCTCAGTATAGAAAGTACTTCCAAACTTTCCTTTCAAGGTTTTTTTTTTTTTTTTCAAGAAACAACTTGTCCAAGGTCACATGCTTATGAGTGGTAGAGCTGAGAGTTATGTAGTGTCTACATAATAGTATGCCTCAGGACTACATAGCTTAAAGCATAGTAAGCTCCAAGGGTTAATGGAGATACTTGCCATTCTCCCCTCCCTCTTTCTTTCCTTCCATTTCCTTACCCTTTTATCAAAAATGAAACAAAAAGATTTAAGTCGGCATAAAAAATAGAAATGTAACAAATGGGAAAAATTAAAAAAGGGCAAATCCCAACTAAAAGGAAAGAATGGTAGGTAAATAAGTTGGAGCCATCGTAAGTCTATGGCACAAAACACATATAATGAGGTCCTATCCCCATGAACTTCTTTGTGACTATCTATCTTTCCGGATCCCTTCTTTTACCTTCTATTGCATTTCTTGCGACTTGATGCATTTGGCACTTAATGATGGACTTCTAACAATTTTATGGGTACAACTTTTTACTCCTCAGCAAGCTTGTATATGTCTAGACATAAGGACTTGGTGATATTAAGGTTAATATTCATTTGACCCCTTATATAATGCTATATTCCTAGTAGATTCTTTACAAGTAACCACTGCATTGAGAGAATTTTCAATTATTGGGATTAATACCTACTTCTGGACTTTTCTCACACCCTTTTTTCCTTTCTTTCTCTTTTTCTTTCTGGAGCACAATGCAGAATTAACTGTTCATCCCCAGTGGGTATAAACGTGGCTTATATTTTTCCTATGCTCAAGAGCATAATTGATATGAGGCAGGCAAAGGTCCAACTAATGGAGCACTGGAGAGGAGTTTCTGGGGATGGGAGGATGGTTCCCCCCAAACACAATGACTCAATTATGACATTCCTGACAGCTGGACTTAGGAGCTGGCTCCAGAATATGAATCCAAGTTTCCAAATTCCTTGCATTAAAAGACATGGACAGAGGCAACTGAAGCTGGCTGCATTTTTATTGTTAGAAGAATAGCTTCATGTGGCATAGTCTTTTGAAGTTGTCAAATATTCTATCCAATACATTATCTCCTAATCCACCTGTCAGAAATAAAGGGTGGATATCTTTCTTAAAAATGTGTAATATAAAAATAAGTATTAAGGGGAAGATACAAATTCACTTATCACTTCTAAAGTCATTTCTAATCTTTCTTTTCCTACCCATTGGAGTTCAGTTTTCTTAAAGAGATAACACCCTGGGCCCAGAAGTAGAGAAATAAGTTTTGGCAAATAGAATCATTGAAAGAATCTTCTTGGGGGACATCTAGGTAAGAAGACCATTACTGGTATCAGAAACATGGCTCAAATGTTTGAATTTGACTGTATACCCTCAGCCTGTCCAGAAGGCCATGAGAGACACAATTCCTCCAATCTTGCGGTTTACTGCTTCAGCTGTATCCTAAACTCTGACTAGAATCTACTCCAGATTCACATTTACGCGAGCTATCCTGCTTTGCTCAATCTAGATATTCCCAGTAGGAAGTGGTAGCTGATGGGCAAATAGGGCATTAAATTCAGTTCAACATTTTATTTATCGAGCCCCTAATAATACAAATTCCATGAATGTGCAAATCTATGTGAATGAAGTAAGGTCAGGACTGGACATACAATGTCATTAAGGTATTCCTGCCTTTAAAGAGCTCCCAATTTAATGAGATACACTTACATAAAACTATGTATAAGGGCAGGGCTGTGGGGTGTCTAATAAGAGAAAGTAAAAAAAAGAAATGAAATCTTGCCATTTGCGACGACGTGGATGGAACTAGAGCGTATCATGCTTAGTGAAATAAGTCAATCGGAGAAAGACAACTATCATATGATCTCCCTGATGTGAGGACATGGAGAAGCAACATGGGGGGGTAGGGGGATAGGAGAAGAATAAATGAAACAAGATGGGATTGGGAGGGAGACAAACCATAAATGACTCTTAATCTCACAAAACAAACTGGGGGTTGCTGGGGGGAGGTGGGATTGGGAGAGGGGAAGCAGGCTATGGACATTGGGGAGGGGAGGTGAACCATAAGAGACTATGGACTCTGAAAAACAACCTGAGGGTTTTGAAGGGTCAGGGGTGGGAGGATGGGGGAACAGGTGGTGGGTAATGGGGAGGGCACGTTTTGCATGGAGCACTGGGTGTTGTGCAAAAAGAATGAATACTGTTACGCTGAAAAAATAAATAAAATGGAAAAAAAAAGGGGATTGTAAGGTCACAGAGGAAAATATCATATTGATCAAAATTGGCGAGAGTGGACATCCTTTTCATGTTCCTGATCTCAAAGGAAAGACTGTCAGCTTTTCCCCATTGCGAATGATTATTTGCTATGGGTTTTTCATAGACAGATTTTATGAAGTTGAGGAATGGTCCCTTTATTTCTGTACTTTGATGCGTTTTAATCAGGAATGAATGCTGAAAACCTCCAGATTCTTCCTATGAAGCCCACATTATCCTGATCTGCAACCAGGCAAAGATGCCATCCAAAACGAGAATTTCAGACCAATAGTCCTGATGAAATGAAGGCTACAGTTCTCAACAAGATCCTAGCTAATAGGATCAAAGAGCACAGAAAAACATTATCCACCATGAACACGTGGGATTTTTCCCTGGGACACAAGGGTGGGTCGACATTCACAAATCAATCAATGTGTTAGAACAAATCAATAAGAAAGAGAGAAGAAACACAAGGTCTTCTGAATTGAGACAGCAAGTGCATTTGAAAAGATCCATTTGTATTCTTTAGTGCTTTACTTTTTTTCTTTTTAAACTTTTTATTATTTTTGATGTTTATTTTTACATATAAGTTATGTACATGTATATCTTTTTCTAGTCCTTTTCATTAAATTGTTTTATATTTCTAAGATTTTCTTTTTTTCTTTCTTTCTTTTTCTTTTTCTCCTTATTTTGGCATCTAGTTTCTTTTCATGAACAGTCCAAAACACGTACTGGGTCCAGTTTTTGTATTCTTTTGTTGTTTATTTTGGTTTCCATTTTTTGTTATTCCTGTTTTTTCTGCTCTGTCTGTCATGGCTGATTTTGCTTTCATAATTATTTTCTGGGCGAAATGAGGAGATGGAGAAATTCACCCCAAAAGAATGTCCAGGGGGCAGTCCCCACTCCCAGGGATTGCATCAATATGGATATAAGTAAGATCTCTGCACTAGAATTAAAACCAATGATTAGGAAGATAGTAACTGGGCTTGAAACAAGCATAGAAGGCCCAAGAGAAACCCTCACTATAGACATAAAAGAACTAATATCTACTCAGGTCCGCTTTAAAAATGCTATTACTGAGATATAGTTCAAGTGGAGGCTAT
This sequence comes from Meles meles, assembly GCF_922984935.1. Classification (NCBI taxonomy): domain Eukaryota; kingdom Metazoa; phylum Chordata; class Mammalia; order Carnivora; family Mustelidae; genus Meles; species Meles meles. Next base: position 589,865 of record NW_025721113.1, on the reverse strand, counting down.
ACAAAGGGGATGAATGAGGGAGAAGTATGAATCAGTGATTATAGAAGATCAAAGGATGGATCAAAATGCTGAAAAAATGAGAGAAACAAAGCTACTGGGTCACGAAGGGAGACTTCGAGTGCTTGGGAATTCCATAAACTGAAATGATATCCTTATTATTAAAGGGGTCCCAGAAGATGAGGGTCAGGAGAAAAGAGCAGAAGGTTTATTTCAACAAATTGTAGTGAGTTGAGAAACTCCCAAATATGGGGAAGGAAACAAGTCCAGGAGGCACAGAGAATACCCCTCAAAATCAGTAAAAATATGTCAACGTATAAAAATATAATCCTGAAGTGTGAAATTCAAAGGCAACCAGAAAATCCTGAAAGAAACTTGGGCCAAGAGTTTCTTCACCCCTAAGGGTAGGTGCATGAGGCTGGCAGCAGACCTGTCCACAGAGACTTACCAGGCTAGAAAGGACAGGTTGGGTATAGGCAATGTACTAAATGGAGGAAAAGAATATGCAGCCACAAATAAGTGTATACCCCAAGGTTATCTTTCAAAGTGAAAGGAGGGGTAGAGAGCATCTAGGACAAACAAAAATGAAAGGAATTTCTGAATAATAAACCCTCACTGCAAGAAGCAATAAGGCGATCCTTTGAGTCAAGAGAGAGGGAGCCATATCAAAAGAGAGAGAGAGAGAGAGAGAGAGAACACAGACGAGGTACAGAAACAGTGACATTACACATTCTAAAAGGCACTAACTTCATATCTTTTAATAATTACTCAGAATGTAAATAGACAAAATGCAACTACTGAAAGACATAGGGTGTCAGAATGGAATGAAACAAACCAAAATGAAACAAGAAGACCCACTGAGAGATGCCTGGGTGGCTCAGGTGGCTATACCTTCTGCCTTAAGCTCAGGACATGATCCCCAGATCCTGGGATCGAGCCTCAGGTTGGGCTCTCTGCTGGGCACGAGGCCTGTTTCCCCAAACCCCCTCTCTTTCTCTGCCTGCCTCTCTGCCTACTTGTGATCTATGTCTGGCAAATAAATACATAAAAACTTTACAAAAAAGAGAAGAAGACCCATTGATATGGTCTGCACAAGAGACTCATTTTAGACAAAAGACACTTCCAGATTCAACATGAGAGTTGAGGAACTATTTATAATGGTAGTGGACATCAAGAGACCGCTGGAGTAGTCACCCATAAAGCCAAAACTGTAGTGAGAGTTAGAGGAAGACCCTCTATAAAAATAAAGGTTTCTATGAAATAAGAAGATGTTTCAATTGCCATTGCTGATGCCCCTATCTTTAAAGAAACCAAAATATAAACTGATTAATCACTAAATTAAAGGCACACATTGATAGTAATTCAAGGATAGTGGGGTACTTTAACACCCCACTCACAGCAAGGAACATGTTGTCTAAGCAGATCACCAAGGCAACAAAGGGCTTTAAGTGACACATTGGACCTGATGAACTTCAAAGAGATGTCCAGAGCATTTCACCCTAAAGCAAAGGAGTATACCTCTTTCTCGAGTGCACAAGGAATGTTCTCCAGAATAGATCATGTGCCACGTCAAAAATCAGTTCAACTCTGGTTCACAAAGATTGAATTCATACCCATGCATTTTTCAGACAACATGGCATAGATACCTGAAGTCAACCAAAAGGAAACATGTAGAAAGGCCACAAATACATGGAAGCCAAAGAACGTCTTACCAAAGAGTGAATGGGAGAACCAGGAAATTAAGAAGACTATTTGAAATACTTGGAAGGAAAGGAAAAGTAAAACCACGACAGTGCAAAAGCTTTTGGGTGCAGCAAAGCGTGTCTTAAGAGGGAAGTATACAGCAAGACAGGCCTTCTTTTAGAAACAAAACAAGTCTGAAATACACAATGTAACATAAAGGAGCAGGAAAAATGACAGCAAAGAAAGCCAAAATCCAGCAGGTGGAGAGAAATGATAAAGATGAAAGCACTAGGGCGCCTGGGTGGCTCAGTGGGTTAAGCCGATGCCTTCGGCTCAGGTCATGATCTCGGGGTCCTGGGATCGAGTCCCGCATTGGGCTCTCTGCTTAGCAGGGAGCCTGCTTCCCTCTCTCTCTCTCTCTCTCTCTGCCTGCCTCTCTATCTACTTGTGATCTCTCTCTGTCAAATAAATAAATAAAATCTTTAAAAAAAAAAAAAGATGAAAGCACTAGGGGCACCTGGGTGGCTCAGTGGGTTAAAGCCTCTACCTTGGCTCAGGTCATGATCCCAGGGTCCTGGGATGGAGCTCCACGTCGGGCTCTCTGCTTGGCAGGGGGCCTGCTTCCTCCTCTCTCTCTGCCTGCCTCTCTGCCTGCTTGTGATCTCTGTCTGTCAAATAAATAAGTAAATCTTAAAAAAAAAAGATTATAGTACTACACAACATACAGAAGTTAGAAATATAGATCACTGAAACAACGAGCTGGTTCCTTGAAAGAACTAACAAGATTGAGAAACCATAATCAGGAATGGAGGAAAAGAGATCACAACCAACCCCAAAGAAATAGAAAAAAATGTAAGGGAATATGATGACCAATTTTGTGCCAACACACCTTCCAAAGTCATTCTAAGAGGCCAGCATAACCTGGGTCCCCAATGCAGATGAATACTCCACCAGAAAGGAGCATTATAGGCCAATATGCCTGATGAATATGGGTGTAGAACTTCTCACAAAGATACTAGCCAAGATGATCCAAGAGTACATTAGAAGGATTCTTCAACAGGATCAAGGGGGGCTAATTCCTGCATTTCTGCAGAAGTGTTTCAATATCTGCAAGCCGATCCACGTGATACACCACATTAACATAAGAAAGAACAACCATATGATCCTCTCCACAGATGCTGAAATGGCACATGAAAAAAACACACACCATCTTTCTTGAAAAGATCCCACTGTGTGTCGGAATAGAGGGAAAACACCTCAATATCCTATGTCACAGAGGAAAGGCTGAGAGGGGATATCATTTTCAATGAGAAAACACTTGGAACTTTTCCACTAAGGTCAGGAACACAAAGGGACTGTCCACTCTCAACACTGCTGTTCCACATTGTACCGGAAATCCTATCATCAACAATCAGACAACAAAAGGAAATAAGAGGCAACCAAATCAGCAATGATGGAATTAACATATTTACATTTTTATCCTCATGAGAAGACATGATGCTGCATGTAGAACACCAAAAAGGAAGCGCCTGGGTGGCTCAATGGTTAAGCCTCTGCCTTTGGATCAGGTCATGATCCCAGGGTCCTGGGATCGAGCCCCACATCGGGCTCTCTCCTCAGCAGGGAACCTGCTTCCACCCCCCCGCCTGCCTCTCTGCCCACTTGTGATCTCTGTCTGGCCCTAAAAGCACACTGCATAAAAGAAAACATTTGTTAGACAGGACTTTACCAATATCGAAAACTTTTATGCTACTAAGAACTTTGTTCTTATTAGGGTCACAAAAATACAAGTTATAGACCAGGTGAACATATTGGCAAACCACATATCTGACAAAGAATTTCTATGGAGTGCATGTAAAGAACTCTCAGTGTTTAATAGGAAAAAAACAAACTATCTAAACAGAAAATGGACAGAAATATGTGGACAGCCATTATATCAAAAAGAACATGCAGATATCACATAAAGCTAAGGGAAAAAAAAATGTTCAACCTCTTTAGCCATGAGAAAAATGCCACTGAAAACCTGACGGACTTACCAGTACTACCCGCCTTTTAGGTTAGCTGGCTAATATAAAACACAGTACAAATATCAAATGTTGGAAAGAGCCAGCTCTCCTACACTGAAGGTGGAAAGGTCAATGGAAGAGCCGTTCTGGTAAGAACATGTGATGGGTTCTAAAGAAACAAAACCTAAACCATGTAACCTAGCAAGCACTTTCCTGAACCCAGAGAATGAAAATTTGAGATGCCATGAAACACAGTGCACAATGTTTCACTTCAGATTCATTTGTAACTGCTGAAAAGAATGGAAGCAGCCAAAATGAGTGAAGATTGCCTCTGTGAAGGGAGCTTCTGAAATACCTGTGGCTTCTGGTCATCTAGAAATCTACCTCTCTACCTCCCTCATCCTATATGTAGTAGTGCTCTACCTGTCAGCACATCCCTAAGCCTAGTAGTGCCACCCTGGCTCACGGGAGTTGGAAATGTCCCTGAAGGCCCCAGAACCATAAGGTGTGGCTGTCAAGCAACAGTGAAGGAGGCAGGGTGGGTCTGGTGCTGGCCTGTGACTTGGCAGATGCTGTTCTGTGATTTCCTGTAGCCCATAGGGGCAGCGAAGGTTGGTTATGGGACAGAGTGATCTCATGAACTACCTTCCCAAAGGTGATATTTTGCCTTTGGGGAGAAAAGGCCAGGAAAAGGACCCAGCTCACTGTCTACCACCCAATCTTCCCTCCCTCCTCTAGACTGCCTCTGTTCCTGCCCTTGTAGATCCCCTCCCCAAACCTGCCTTCTCCTGCCTCCTGCTCACACAATCACCTCCTACGAAAGCTACCCTCATTTTCCATATGAAGGAAGAGGGACTGAAGAGGTGAGCAGCTCTGGGGTGCCAGCCCACCCAGGGGCCTGATGTTTGTGGAACCATTGGTTCAGTGAGCATGATCTGAGCAGCTAATCACAGGAGTTTCTGAGGGCTAGCATCACATAAGCAACCCATACCTGCCTTACATTTAAGTGATCTGGACTCAACTAGCATCCACCCAGGCTCCTGGAAGCAACCCCTCCAATCAGCCCAGACATCATCCATCTTATGATTGCAAGTCTCCCACTTTCCAAGTTCCCTTGAAGTTCAATACAGCCCCAAAGGAAACTTCCTCATGGTTCCCTTCTGTGTATGCCCAGTTGCTATGAGCACACTGTCATTACGGAGGTCAGCCCAGGAGACACAGCTCTAGGCATTTCCCCTACAATCTCAGTTGGTGTCAAATGTAAATGGAGATTACTGCTAGTTGCACCCCACCTGCATTCCCACTCCACATCCCTGGAGCTAAGATGGAGAATAGCCCAGGAGGAGTCAGCCAGGAATCTCACCTTCCAACTCCATTCTGACACCCAATGTCCAATTTATCAGAAGATCAGCACTGACTCTCTGGAGTGGCCCCATTCCTCATACCCAAGCAGACCCTAGAGTCTCCAAGGTGCCCCTGTTCCCACCTCTGTCCCACTGCGCCTTACTCTGGGCAAACCTAAAGCACCCAAAGTGAATCCCACATGTCCCCCCAATTCCTGCAGTGCCTTTTGGTCAGAAAGGAGCCCACCAGCCTGGCCACCATTCTGCCTCCTGCTCTGACCCCAAACCCATTCACCCAGAGACAGGGCATCGTCCCCCACCTCTGGAGTCACTCTACCCTTCCTGCCTGGTCTTGTCACACTTGTTCTTCCAAGGACTGCATCATAGACGAATCTGTCCCCAACCAACAGCTGTTTTCCTGGCAACAATCGGAAGCCATAACATCAGGGGCCAACCTCCCACTTAGCAAAAATCTGACAAAAATGGTCTCTGCCAATGCTTTAGGCAGAAATACCTGTGAACAGACACACAGATTCTCTATTCCTTCCGATCAGAATGCTGCTGAACTTAGGTCCTCTGCTTTGCTTCTAGAGTTCAGTGTGTCTGAACGTGTTGATGAAGACAGGCAGGTTGTGCTCAATGTCAACTCTGCATCCTTAATCGACATATCCTCAGAGCCATGGACACCCCAACCTCAGAAGAATGCAATGGATCATAAGGGATAGTAGTGACTGTAAGACAGGCTGCCCTTTATAATCACCCAGGGTTTGCTTTCTGTAAACCAGTTATTTAGAAATCATCAATTTTGGTTGTTTTTCTTTTAAACTTTTTTTATTTTAAACGGTTTATTTGCCTAATATTTAAATTCACACATACCATCAATTGGGGAGATGAACACCTATTTTCCAACTCCCCTTCAATGCCATAGTGGGTAGGTGCACAAACACTAACCCTTGGGCAATGCGCGTAAGGCAGAAACATCGAGGAAGACCTTCATTTGAATAAAGAAGCTCTCCACCTCATGGAGCTGAGCCAGCGTCTCAGTGCACTGCTTGGCTTCTTGCCTTAAGGCCTGCACTTCTCCCTTGAGGATGGAACACTGCTCCTTCAACTGGAGGATTTCTGCCAATGACTCCACATAGTTCAGTGCCTGGGTCTCCTGCACTACTTCCTCCCATTGCCCCTCTTCATTTCCTGCCATGAATTCGAAAACAAAGTGTTGAAACCACTGGCATAGTTTTCTCATCAGGAGGAGACCTCCCCACAAAATGAATAATGCAGCGATAGCCGGCCACAAGGACCTTAGGCTGAAGGACGTTGAAAGTGAGAAGAGACTCAAATGCTCCCTTCCCTGCAGAGGTGAAAAGCATGCAGTCGTAGATTTGGGGGTCAATTTGGTGTGCCAGTGGCTTCTTAGTCCCGTGCTGTCCGGGGATGGAGGGCTCATGGTTTGGAGGCTCCTAGGTCTCCATGGCTGCATTGGACAAATCGGCGCAATGCTGATCAGGTTTGCAGGTCTCCTAATCTGCCGCCAGCTGGAAAGCCCAGTGTTTGAGTGCCCTGTCCTCTGGGGAGGAGGAAAGTTCTGTGTCCATAGAAACATGCTGAACTCGCTGTCCTGGTGCGTTCTTGACCTAGTGCCGAACTCTTTTGTTGGTCTCCAGGTCCAAGGGCACGTGGTGAGCCTGCTATCCAGGTGCCTGCTTGGCCTAGTACAGACCTGATTTTGTGGTTTCCATGTCCATGGGCCCAGGGTGAGCCAGGTGTAAAGCTGCCTCCTTGGCTGGTCACAGAGGTGGATTGTCGCTCTCCAGGTTGAAGGGCACCAGGCATAATGACAGACAAAATGCCTGCTTATCCCATTAGACAGCACAGTTCTTGTTTTCCAGGTCCAATGACATATGGGAAGCCTGTTGCCAAGGTGGCCACTTGGCCAAGCCAAGAGCTGAGTTGCTGGTCTCCCAGTCCAGGGGTACAGGGTGAGCCTCCTATCTAGGTGTCTGCTTGTCCTAGCCCAGATCTCATTGCTTTGGCTCAAGGTCCAAGGGCATGCATTTAGCCCACTATCCTGGTGCCTGCATAAGCCACCAGACAGCTCCATTTTTGGTCTCCAGGTCCAAGGGCACTCGGTGAACATTTTGTCAAGGTGCCCCCTTGGCCAAACAAAGAGCTGAGTTGTTGGTCTCAGGGTTCTAGGGCACATGGTAAGCCACATGTCTAGGGGTCTGCTTGGCTTAGCCCAGAGGTCCTTTGTTGGTCTCCATGTCCATGGGCACATAGTGAGCCAGCTGTCCAGGTGCATGCTTAGCCTAGTAGAGACCTGATGTTGTGGTTTCCAGGTCCATGGGCCCATGGTGATCCAGCTTTGAAGTAGCCTGCTTGGCTTATCATGGAGCTGCATTGTTGGTCTCCAGGTCCAGCATATGGTGAGCCCACTGTCCTGGTGCCTGCTTGGCCAAGCAATGAGATGCGTTGTTGATTGACAGGTCCAAGGGCACATGGTGAGCCCACTGTCCTGGTGCCAGCTTGGCCAAGCAATGAGATGTGTTGTTGGTTGCCAGGTCCAAGGACACATGGTGAGCCTCAAGTCCAGTTGTCTGCTAGGTCTAGCCATGAGCTCTTTTCTTGGGCTCAGTATCCAAGGGCCCATGGTGAGCCAACTCTCAAGGTGCCTGCTGGGCTTACCCGATAGCTCACTTGTTGGTCTCCATGTCCATGGGCACATAGTGAGCCAGATGTCCAGGTGCATGCTTGGCCTAGTAGAGACCTGATGTTGTGGTTTCCAGGTCCATGGGCCCATGGTGATCCAGCTTTGAAGTAGCCTACTTGGCTTATCATGGAGCTGCATTGCTGGTCTCCAGGTCCAAGGGCACATGGTGAGCCCTTTGTCCTGGTGCCTGCTTGGCCAAGCAATGAGATGCATTGTTGGTTGCCAGGTCCAAGGGCACATGGTGAGCATCAAGTCCAGTTGTCTGCTTGGCCTAGCTGAGAGCTCTTTTCTTGGGCTCAGTATCCAAGGGCCCATGGTGAGCCAACTCTCAAGCTGCCTGCAGGGCTTACCAGACAGCTCACTTGTTGGTCTCCATGTCCATGGGCACATAGTGAGCCAGCTGTCCAGGTGCATGCTTGGCCTAGTAGAGACCTGATGTTGTGGTTTCCAGGTCCATGGGCCCATGGTGATCCAGCTTTGAAGTAGCCTGCTTGGCTTATCATGGAGCTGCATTGTTGGTCTCCAGGTCCAAGGGCACATGGTGAGCCCACTGTCCTGGTGCCTGCTTGGCCAAGCAATGAGATGTGTTTTTGGTTGCCAGGTCCAAGGGCACATGGTGAGCCCATTGTCATGGTGCCTGCTTGGCCAAGCAATGAGAGGTGTTGTTGGTTGCCAGATCCAAGGGCACATGGTGAGCCTCAAGTCCAGTTGTCTGCTTGGCCTACCCAAGAGCTCTTTTCTTGGGCTCAGTATCCAAGGTCCCATGGTGATCCCACTCTCAAGCTGCCTGCTGGGCTTACCAGACAGCTCACTTGTTGGTCTCCAGGTCCATGGGCACATGGTGAGCCTGCTGTCAAGTTGCCTGTGTGGCCATACAAAGAGCTGATATGTTGGTCTCAAGGACAAAGAACACATGTTGAGCCCAGTGTCAAGGTGTCTCCTCAGTCTATCAGACTGCTGAGCTGTGGCTCTCCAAGTCGATGGGCACATAGTGAACCCACTGTCATGGTGCTTGCTTGACCAAGCAAAGAGCTGAGTTGTTGCTGTCCAGGGCCAAGCGTACATGGGGAGCCCACTGACAAGGTGCCTACTTAGCTTGTCAGACAGCTCAGTTGTTGGTCTCCTGGTCCAAGAGCACCTGGTCAGTGGGCTGTCCAGGTGCCTGCTTGGCCTAGGGGAGAGCTGATTTTTTGTACACTGGGTACAAAGGCCCATGGTCATGCTTCTGTTGAGTGGAGTTGCTTTCCCGATACAGTGCTGGGATGCAGGAATCATGGTTTCATGGCTCTTGGCAAACCTGTTCTCGGGGCTTACTTGCCTTGTGCTACATTGGGCTGGCCAACTTGAGGTATGGAGGCTCCTTGTCCACCAAGTGTCTGTGTGACTCATCGGCCCAGTTTCAAATGGGATCAGAAGCCTCCCAGTCTCTGGGATCTTGGCAGGAGCTCTGTTCTGAGGCCTGACTTTTTCTTTCTTAGGCTGTGTTTGATGGTCTGTAGGCTCCAGGTTAGCCAGGTTTCTGGGGAATTATTTTGTCCACTGATGATTTGTTTCAGACAGTCCATGGATGGAGGGTCACTGTTGCAATGACTAACACTGCATACAGAGATGTGGTGATTCCTTTTCCCAGTACCTACTTGTTTCATAAAATTCCCTCTCTGCCTGGTGTCTCCAGACATTCCACACACTGTGCACATCTGGGTCGGCTGGATGTTCAGAGCATTCATGTGCCCTGTGCTGGGCCAGGTTGGAGGGCTCCAGAGTAGTAGTGTGTCCAGTGTTCCCTCAGGATGTGGAACCAGCTTTCCTGTACTGAACACGCCTGTGACCCGAGAGGTGTGGGGCCCAGCTGGCTGAGAATCCATGGTACTCCGGTAGACAGTGTCCCACTCCCACGTGCCAAATGAGAATGTCTCCCTGAGGGCCTGGGCCAGCCTGCGAGTGCGAAATGGGTCAGCGAGTCGGCGTGTACGGGTTCGGGGACTATCCGGACCACAGAGGGGCGCAAAAGTAGGTGCTAACATGAAGGTGGTGTGTAGCGTATTGGAGAGAGGCCCGGGGCAGGTGGAGTGGGCAGGGGGCTTGCCATGGGCAGGGACAGGGAACAGGACATAGAAGTCGAGGAAGAGCAGCAGGAAGAGCTGTGAGCGAACCGCCATCTCTCTCCTCACTGCAGCCTGGGCCGTTGCCAAGCTTTTATAACTGCCCTGGGACATCACAATGCCTTCTTCATGTGATGTCACCACCATGTGGTGTCACCAATGTGTGCTGGCCAATCACCTGGGATTTCTCAGATTGGCCTCATACTGGTGACCAATCACCAGGCAGGTCAGCTGGCCAATTACTGATGGCTTTCTCAGTGACACCCCTGACTGATATCATCACATGGAAACCATGTTTTAAAAGGAAAAGAGGCAAAACGTCCTTCAAGAGGAAAAATTAATATTTGAGTTATATTTAGACTGATGGGCATAGTGAGGCTGAAAGATTCAAACACTGCAAAGGTTAATCTGCCACACAGAGGCACCATTAATTAGAACACTAAGGTGGATATTAATAAAGATATGGAGCATTAGACACCATGAAAGGTCACAGTTGTACTTAAGTCAGACCACATGTCCATAGAAAATGCTACTCTCAGCTTGTCCATCAAAGCTTAAATAATACGTGGAGAAAATGGTAGGCATTACGTGTAGGGCATCTTCCCACAATAAACATCAACCTGGAGCGGATGAAGTGGTGTCACCAGGAAGTACCTGCTTGCCCATATCATAGTGGCCTTTAGCTCTCATAGAAGGGGGGCAACAAAATACACCCTGTCACCGGGTTCATAGTCTTCATGTCGAGCATCCAATCAGGAAATTCTGGGGGGAAGAATTACATTGCTCTCCTCCCTCAAATACAAGTTCATACTTTTCAAATCATTCTGTACACTCAAGAAATCAATCAAAGGTATGATCATATACTTTCTGCAAGTATACAAGTAGAAACATGACCGCCATTGGGAAGGCAGGAGGATGGAGATTTGAATCAGGTGTAGTAGAGCTGACGATACCATGGAGGGGAGGCAGTCTGTTTCAGGAAGATACCACAAAATAATATAAACAGCTGGGTGCAAAAGCAGAACTTTTTCAAGTCTGGATAATGAAGAGGTGGTACCTAGATACCTTGTTATATTACTCAGCCACCAAAAGATTGACACCTTGTCATTTGTAAGAAGGAGGATGGAACCAGAGGGTATTAACGCTAAAGGAAAGAAGTCAGTCACAGAAAGCCAAATGCCATATGATTTCTATCATAAGCATATTATAAGAAACAAAACCAATGAACATAGGGGAGGGGGAGAAAAAGAAAAGATGCATATAGAGAGGGAGGCCAACCATAAGAGACTCAACATTAGGGAACAAACTGAGGGTTGCTGGAGAAGAGGTAAGCTGGGACATGGGGTGACTGAATTGTGGGCATCATGGATGGCATTTGATGAAATGAGCACCACATATTATATCCAACTGATGCATCACTAAATTGAACCCACAAAACTTAAAAAATAAAGAATATTTTCAGGGGCATTCCATAGCTCTTCCCCACCAGCACGTAAGAAGTTCCAATAAAGTACTTGTTGAACGAGTGAGATGTCAGATGGAGCCGTCTCATCTCTGTTAAGATACACAAGCTCTAGAGCTCAGGGGAGAGAAGAATGAGAACAGAGAGGTACTCTGGAAAAAACGGGAGCAGATCGGCTTCCCCATGTGGTCCTTGAAAAGAAGAAGAGAGTGTGTGGCCTGGCAGTGAACACCAACCAAAGGGGCACACAGGAAAAAGCTGGCAACAGGTGGGTTTGACTTAATTTGTGGTTGATTTTCTAGTTCTTTAAGGTATAAAGAGATTTGGTGTATTTGGGGTTTTTCACTTTTTTTTTTCTTTTGAGTGAGGCTTGGGTGGCTATATATTTCCTCTTTCAGACTTAGGACTAAGGACTGCCTTTGCTGTATCGCATGGGTTTAGAACAATGTGTCTGCATTCTCATTAGTTTTCATTAATTTTCTTGTGGGTGAGTTCCAGTTTCAAAGCATTGTACTCTGATAATTTGGAGGGAATAATCTCAATCTTTTGGGATCCTGAGTGTCTGCCTTTGGCTCAGGTCATGATGTGTGGGTTTTGTGATCAAGCCCTGAGTCAGGCTCCCTGGACAGTAAGGAGTCTGCTTCTCTTCCTTCTGCCCCTCCACCATGCTCATGCTGTCTCTCTCTCTCTCTCAAATAAATAAATGAAATGAAATATTAAAAAAATAAAACTATTAAACCTTTGGTAGATTGGCCAACCATTAAAAAAAAAAAGATGCTAACACTACTGCTATATAATATACTAATATTAGAATTACTACTATCAAAAGTTTGTGACAAAATTTGACTACAAATTCTATAGATATTAACAGGACAATAAGGAATTATTATGAATAATTATATGGCTATAAATTTGACAATGTTGATGACATTGAAAAAAATCCATAACCTATGCAATCTATCACAGTTTACTCAAAAACAAACAAATAACCTGAATAGTCCTATAAGGGACATTGAGTATATAGTGAAAGCCTTCCCCCAAAATAAAACTCAAATCCCATAAAGCAATCACAGCTGAATTCTAAAACAAGAAGTAAAGAAGGAAGGAAGGAAGGAGGGGAAAGGAAAGGATAGGAAAAGAAAAAAGGAAGAAAGGACGAAAGGAAAAACAAACAAACAAACAAACAACCTAACCCTACATAACCTGCTCCATAAACCTAAAGGGAAGACACAGAAACTCATTCATAGAAGCTGGTATTAATCTGATTACCAGAGGCAGACAAAGACATTATAAGAAAAGAAAATTACAGACCAGTATCCCTCAGGAATACAGATGCCAAAATTCTAAAAATACTCTTTGGCAAATTGAATTCAACAATACATGAAAAAGGAAGTTACATCATGACAGAGTAGGGTTGATCTCAAGAATGCAGGTTGCTTTAACATTCTAAAACCAATGAACAGAATTTACATATTAACATATTGATAATAAAAAAATCATATGTTTATTTCAATTGACAATAGAAAAAATTGATAAAATTCAGTATTTGTGATAAATTCAGCAGGCGAGGAATAGAAGGGAAATTCCCCTGTCCTCTTAATAGCAAGTGTAGAATGATGTTTATCATCACCACTTCTTTTCCACAATATATTTAGACTTCAGCCAGAGAAATCAGGACAAAATGGGAAATAAAGGGAATCTAGATTGGAACGAAGAAGTAGAACTATCCTTGTTTATAGACAAATGATCATCTATGTGGAAAGTTCAATAGAACAAGCAAAAAAAAAATCTAACAGTAATAAGTGAGTTTTTCAAAGGTACAGGATACAAATCATACAAAGAACAACAACCAGCTGTATTTCTGCATACAAGCAACAAACTCTTAAAAAAAAAACCTCTGTTTACAAATAGCAGTTAATATGAAATGCTTAGGGTAAATATGAGTACACCAAAAAAGATAAAACGCCGCTGAGGAAAAATAAAGAAGACCTAAATAAATGAGACATCCATTTTGTTCATGTTGAGTTGGAAGACTCCAAATGATTAAAATATGAGTTCTACCCTGATTGATCTACATATTCAGAATCCTAGTAATTTGAAGAAATCATACAGAGTATGTTATCCAATAACAGGAGAATTAAAATAGCAATTAATAACAGAAAAGCATTGGGTGGAGTCAAGATGGCAGGGAAGGAGGAGGAGGCGCCGTTTCAACCTGTACCCTAAAGTGAGCTGATTATCAACCAAATAACTCTGATCACCCACAAAATCAGCCTGAGATCAGAATTATACACGTGTGGATCTCTACAGGAGCAGAAGATGCCAGTGGCAGGTAAAGCAGAGTGGGAACGTTGGACTGATATCGGAAGATAAACAAAAGGGGGAGGGGGCCACCAGAGGTGACCCATTGGAAAGTAATACCCCAATACGAGAGTGCCCTGCATCTGGGGACCAGCATTAACTTGGAGCCTGGGTGAAAGCACAAAAAATGAAGAAAGAAAGAAAGAAAGAAAGAAAGAAAGAAAGAAAGAAAGAAAGAAAGAAAGAGCAAAGGACCGTGGGGGGAAATAGTGGGATTCTGGGCGGTTAGGAACAGGGGCTTAAGTCCCTGGACCCAGCACAACCTCCCCTGGCACTGAGCCAGAGAGAGTGCAGCAGAGAAACCAGGTCTTTGTCCCTGACCTGCCAGCTGGCCTGAGCAACCAGCTCTGTGTCCGTGAAGGCCTGGAGTCCGGCTCCCATGAGGAGCTGGGAGCCAGGCCAGACAGCAATCCTGAAATGCATGCGTCCCACATCCTCCCCTGGGAGAGGTGCTCAAAGGTGCTAGCCTGGAGGTCTGGCATTCAGAAAAAACAGACATTCCCAGCCCAGGCCAGCGGGAAAATCTCAGTATGCGATTGATGCTTGGAACCTCTCTGGCAGTCTGGAGCTGCCCAGACAGCCGACGCTGCCCTGGTATTGGGTACAACGAGGAGCTCCTACATCCCCAGGGACCTTGAGTCAGAACCTACTCTTCCAGCAGCTCTGCAGAGCATTCTGAGGCTTCTCTCTGAGAGGGAGGTCGGGGTGCAGTTTGCTCTCCTCTAAACCTCCAAAAACCATCAAAAGCTGTCAAAGCAAGAGAAAACAGATGAAAGAACATAAAAATCTCTAGAGAACAAAAGCCTGAAAAAAATGGTTTCCTCAGAGCCCACCCCCTTGAGGGGGGTGGGAGGACCTAACTCAGGGAACATCATAGTATGAAAACACACGTGGCAGGACCCTCCCCCAGAAAACCAACCAGGACGGAAGAAAAAAAAAAAAAAGAAGAAGAAGAAGACTACAAGAGAACAACCACCACTACTTCATAAATACAACTTTTAATTTTAACTCTTTACCAACATTCTGGTTCTTTTTTTTTTATATACAAACAGATAATTTTTAACCTATTTACCATCACACTGAGATGTCCAGTACATCAAATTCCTTAATAACCTTCTAAACTGAACTTTTAGATACATACACCCGTGTTTTTCTTTTGCTTTTCTATTTTTTTAATTTTTTAAATTTTATCTTAGTTTAGTCAGGTTTCTTCTTTTTTAATTTTTATTTTCTAATATACATATAGAGTTAAACTTCAAGGTAATCCCCTTTCCCCAATCAATGCTACCCTATAGACAAACCAATTTTTAATCTCCCTGTATCTTAGGAAAGTTGAGTCCCTTAACAAAAACATCAAGATACATACAGGAAGAATCAAAGTAACCTTCCTCGCCCACACTGAGAATTTATAACCACTCTCCCAACTTTTCCTTCTACCTGTGTTTCTGTGTATTTGTGTTTGTCCTGATAGTATATAAATATTATACTTGGGATTCTTTCTGATGAGTTTCTTCATTTTTTATATCTTGTCATATAATTTTAACAGACTTTGTGTTTGTCTGTTTCTGTTGGTATACTTCATAAATCTTACCATGGGGCCCATTTAGGCTGAGCCTTCTCTTTTATCTTCCCTTTTTTCCTGTCTCTCTCTCTCTTTTTCCCCCTTTTTTTTTCTTTTCTTTTTTTTTTCTTCTATTCTATTTCTTTTTCTTTTCTTTTTTCTCTCATTTGGGTGGGGAACCCTGATTGCACAGAAGGTTCCAGGGTGCACCTTGACTGCACCACAATCAATACATCTAGCTGCATCTGTTCATTCATCTCTTACCAAAATGACTAGGAGGAGAAATGCCCAACAGAAGAAAAATACAGAGGATGGACCTTATGCAACAGAGCTAATGGCTATCGACATAGACAATATGTCAGAAAAGGAATTCAGGCTAACAATTATCCAGGCAATAGCTAGGTTGGAGAAAGCCATGGATGACCAAACGGAATTGATTAGGGCAGAACTGAAAGCCACCAGGGATGATGTTCAAAATGCTCTCAATGAATTCCAATCTAATATAAATTCTCTAAAAGCTAGGGAAACTGAGATAGAAGATAGAATTAGTGATCTGGAGGACAAACAGATAGAGAGAAAGGATCAGGAGGAAGCCTGGAACAAACAGCTCAGAAGCCAGAGAAATAGAATCTCGGAAATAAATGATGCCATGAAACGTTCCAACGTCAGAATTATTGGAACATTCATGTACTAGAGGCAGACAGGTTCCCCCCAAGGTTTTAGATTCTCGAAAGTCCTCATGACACCTTATAATTAAAATGAGTAATTATGATTCTAGACAGACCCTCTTAAAAGCAGCTAGGACAAAGAAGCTCCTGACATACAGAGGAAAGCCCATTAGAATAATGTCAGACCTGTCCACAGAGACCTGGCAAGCCAGGAAGGGCTGGCAAAATATATTCAGAGTACTAAATGAGAAGAACATGCATCCAAGAATACTTAATCCAGCAAGACTGACATTCAAAATGGATGGAGAGAGAAAGAGATTGGAAGACCGGCAAAGCTTAAAAGACTATGCAACCACCAAGCTGACACTGCAGGAAATACTAAGGGGGATTCTATAAAAGAGAAAAAATCCTAGGAATATCATTGAACAGAAATATAGAAACAATCTACAGACAGAAAGACTTCAAAGGTAACACGATGTCAATCAAAACGTATCTATCAATAATCACTCTCAATGTGAATGGCCTAAATGTGCCCATAAAATGACACAGGGTTGCAGATTGGATAAAACGACAGGACCCATCCATATGTTGCCTAGAAGTGACCCATTTTGAACCTAAGGATACACCCAGACTGAAAGTGAAGGGATGGAGGAGCATCTTTCATGCCAATGGGCCTCAAAAGAAGGCCAGGGTAGTAATTCTAATATCAGATAAATTTGACTTTAAACTAAAGACCGTAGTCAGAGATACAGAAGGACACTACATAATTCTTAAAGTGACTATCCACCAAGATGATTTGACATCTTTTACAATTAACAATTGTAAATATCTACACCCCCAATATGGGAGCAGCCAATTACATAAGAAAATTATTAATCAAGATAAAGAGTCAAATTGATATGAATACATTGATAGTAGGAGATCTTAATATGCCTCTCTCAGTAATAGACAGATCATCGAAGGAGAAAATTAATAAATAAGAGCATTGAATGAAACATTGGGCCAGATGGACCTCATAGACATATATAGAACATTCCACCCTAAAACAACAGAATACTCATTCTTCTCAAGTGCACATGGAACCTTCTCCAGAATAGACCACACACTGGGTCACAAAGCAGGACTCAACCAATACCAAAAGACTGACATTATTCCCTGCATATTCTCAGATTACAATGCTTTGAAACTGGAACTCAATCACAAGGAAAAGTTCAGAAGGAACTCAAACACCTGGAAGCTAAAGACCACCTTGCTTAAGAATGCTTGGATCAACCAGGAGATCAAAGATGAACTTAGCCTAAACAGTCTTAAAAAAAAAAAGAGAGAGAGAGAGACCAAATTTAGTGGACTTACATTTCCTCATTTACAACAAAATCATGATGTCTGACTTTGTGGTAGTGGCATAAAGACAGAGCTTTAGAACAATGGAACAGAATCAAGAATGAACAAAAATATCCATACATCTATACATCGAGTGGAGGTCAGGCAGTTGCCATAGTGAGCACTTTAAAGAAGTAACTAGTAAAAAAGTACCTTGGGGGAAGATGGTGCAGTGAGGACCCTAAGATCACCTTGTCCCCTGGAGAAAACTAGATAACACTCATCTCAGTGTAAATATCCAGAAAATGACCAAAAGACTGGCAGAACAAATCCACAATTAAAGGTAGGAACATGGGTGTATGTATCAAAAAGTTCAGGTTAGAAGGTTATTAAAGAATTTGATGTACTGGACATCTCAGTGTGATGGTAAATAGGTTAAAAAATTTTCTGTATGTATATAAAAAAGAAAGAACCAGAATATTGGTAAAGAGTTAAAAACAAAAGTTGTATTTATGAAGTAGTGGTGGTTGTTCTCTTGTAGTCTTTTTTTTTTCTTCCTTCCTGGTTGGTTTTTTGGGGGAGGGGCCTGCCACGTGGGTTTTCAGACAATGATGTTCCCTGAGTTAGGTCCTCCTGCTCCCCTCAAGGGGGTGAGCTCTGAGGAAACTGTTTTTTTTCAGCCTTTTGTTCTCTGGGGGTTTTTATGTTCTTTCATCTGCTTTCTCTCACCTTGACAGCTTTTGATGGTTTTTGGAGGTTTAGAGGACAGCAAGCTGCACCCCGACCTCCCTCTCAGAGAGAAGCCTCAGAATGTTTTGCAAAAGCTGCTGGCAGAGTCAGTTCTGAGTCACTGTCCCTGGGGATGCAGGAGCTCCTCATTGTACCCAAAACCAGGGCAGCGGTGGCTGTCTAGGCAGCTCCAGGCCGCCAGAGAGGTTCCGAGCAGAGATCACACACTGAGATTTTCCTGCTGTCCCGGGCTGGGAATGTCTGTTTTTTCTGGATGCCAGAGCTCCAGGCTAGCGCCTATGAGCACCTATCCCAAGGGAGGGTGTGGGATGCCCGCGTTTCAGGATTGCCATCTGGCCAGGCTCCCAGCCCCTCATGGGAGCCAGACCCCACTTGTTCTCCGGCGTGCTGGCGTTCAGGTGCACTGGGGGCTCAGGGCACTTGTTCTCCGGCGTGCTGGCGTTCAGGTGCACTGGGGGCTCAGGGATGGAGACCTGATTTCTCCACCACACTCTCTCTGGCTCAGCGCCAGGGGAGGCTGTCCTAGGTCCTGGGACTTAGGTCCCTGACTCTAACCGCCCAGGTTCCCACTATTACCCCCACGCAATCATTTGCTCTTTGTTTTTTGCATGCTTTCAACCAGACTCCAAATTAATGCTGGTCCCCAGACGCAGAGCTCTCTTGTGTTGGGGTATTACTTTCCAATTGGTCACCTCTGGTGGCTCCCTCCCTCTTTTTTTTTTATCTTCCTATATCAGTCCAAAGCTTCCAGTCTGCTTTACCTGGCGTCTTCTGCTCCTGTAGAGATCCAGACGTTTATAATTCTGATCTCAGACTGATTTCATGGGTAGTCGGAGTTCTTTGGTAGATAATCAGCTCCCTTTAGAGTACAGGTTGAAACAGTGCCTCCTCCTACTTCCCCGCCATCTTGACCGAAGCTAATGTCTTAATTGAAGTATAGTAGACACACAGTGTTGCCTTTGTTTTAGGCATACGATATTATGATTCGAACACTCTAATTGTGATGCTATGTTCACCACAAGGCTAGCTGCCATCTGTCCCCATATAATGCTGTTATAGTACCACTGACTATGCTCTGTGTTTATCTTTCATCCCAGTGACTTACTCATTCTGTAACTGGAAGCCTGTATCTCCCACTTCCTTCACCCATATTGTCCATGCCACTACTCCCCTTCCCTGGGTCAATCAGTTTGTTCTCTGTATTTATAGGTCTGTTTCTGTGGGTTTTTTTTTTTTTTTTTGGTACATTTGCTTTGTTTTTTAGAAAAAAAATATATCAAGTGATTTGTCTTTCTCTGCCTTATTTCACTTGGCATAATAACTTCTAGGTCCTTCCACATCATCACAATGGCAAGATCTCATTTTTTAAAGGATTATTTTATTTTATTTATTTATTTTAAATTTTTTTAAGATTTTATTTATTTATTTGACAGAGATCACAAGTAGGCAGAGGCAGGCAGAGAGAGAGGAAGGGAAGCAGGCTCCCTGCTGAGCAGAGAGCCTGATGTGGGGCTCCATCCCAGAACCCTGAGATCATGACCTGAGCTGAAGGCAGAGGCTTTAACCCACTGAGCCACCCAGGTGCCCAAGGTTTATTTGTTTTAGAGAGAGTGAGAGAGACAGAGAGATTGAGTGAGCACAGCAGGGAGGGTCAGAAGGAGATGGAGGCAGTAATCTCCACCAGACTTCTTGCTGAGCAAGGAGCCCAGCACAGGGCTTGATGCAAGACCCTGAAATCATGCCCTGAGCTGATATTGAGAGTCAGATGCTTAACTGTATGAGCTGCCCAGGTGCCCCTCATTCTCTTTTTATGGCTGACTTATAGTCCACTGTGTGTGTGTGTGTATGCACTAAATTTTCTTCAACCATTCATTCATCAGTGGACACTTGGGATGATGAAGCTGATTTTTTTAATAGTTATAGAATTTTTATGTCATGTAAAACAATATTCCTTTTGTTGTTCTTTAAAATAATTGATTATTCAGATAAGGGTTGATGGTATTAGGCATTAGGTATTAGTTAAGCAAAGAAGAATCATCCCCATTCCTGCAACCTGAGGTTTGCCAATCTCATCCCTTGGAGGTTGACCAATCTTTAAAGATGGAAACCACCTTATTCTGTGTTTTTCTAATGGTTTGGAGTTCTAGTGGATATCTGACTTTGCACAGTCACTCTGGTGAACTCAGGGCAGAGAGAAATAAGTAGATTTTACTCATCACTTATTAGCCTCAACAACTTTTAAACAATTTTTTTATAAATCATATTTGTATTATTTGAAGACATTTCCCACGGAAACTGAACAAGGGCACATGGAGGTTTTATGCCTGATTGTCTATAGCTCCCCAGGTACAAGCCAGTATATATGGCAGAATCAGGACCAGGTATTTGTTTGTATACATTATCCATCTTCACCTCTTTTTTTTTTTTAATTTTTGACTCCATTATTCTACCTAAGAGAAAATGAGAGAGAGCACCAGAAGGGGAAGGGCCAAAGAGAGAAGCAGACTCCCCACTGAGCAGAGAACCAGATGGGAATCTTGGGACTCCATGATCAAGGAGAAGGCAGTCACTCAACTGACTAAGCCACTCAGGCATCCTCATCTCTTTCTCTTCTTACCCAGATTTCTTTATTCCTTTCCATATACCCTCCCCCTGTCCCTCCCTATCTTGACTTCATTTGCCAAATAATGGACTCTGACAGGCACATTGCTTGCCATAGAGGGCACTGAGATCTACTTTAAAAAACACAAGATAGGGGCACCAGGGTGGCTCAGTGGATTAAGCTTCTGCCTTAGGCTGAGGCCATGATCTAAGAGTCCTTGGATGGAGCCCCACATAGGGCTTTCTACTCCGAGGGGAGCCTGCTCCCCCCACCCCTGCCTGCCTCTCTGCCTACTTGTGATCTCTCTCTCTCTCTCTGTCAAATAATAAATACAATCTTATAAAAATAAAAGACACAAGATAAGTAAGTCAATCACAAAACAATATGCCAAGCAGTAGAGCAAAAATATGAAGGAGATGAATATTCAGTTGATCGGATTTCTGTAAGACAAGCAGTTGCCTTTCCTGAGTCAAGGTACAATACTTAGCATTTGAATTCCGCAATCAGATTTACTTTCAAGTCTTTTCTTAACCACTGATTAACGGTGTGACCTTTGATAGCTTTCTTATTGTGGATTGCTTTGTAATTCTTAGAGAAGGAAGATGCAATCAGACAAGCATTGCCCCTTCTTCCTACTTATAAATCCTTGGGAATGTCTATCTACCTAAAGGAAAAATCATTTTCCTTCACTCATAGCACTCTGACACTGCATGTGTAAGTTTCCCTCCCCAAAACCAACTAATTCTTCAACTCTCTGGATACTAATTATTTTTCTTGCAATTCAATTATGAGGCTAACTAGCTGGAGACTCTACTAACTAGCTGTAGACCCCAGAAGTTAAGGGCTCAGTTCTACAAGATGTCCCATGACACCAGACGCCAGTCACAAGGTTTAGGTTGTTGCCTATACTTCTGATCAACCACTTATGAATTGGGAGTTCTACAACACCCTCCTTATGTACCATAATTTGCTGTAAAGACTCCAAGAACTCAGGGAAAGACTTATGTCCATTGTTTTATTATAAAGGATATGAACAAAGATACAGATGAACAGCAAAATAAAGAGGTAGTAGGGCAAGGTCTGGGAGCATCTCAAGCACAGGGACTTCTGTCCCCCTTGATGTTGGGGTGAGCCAACATCCCAGCATGTGAATGTAGTCTCCAACCTAGAAGTTCTTAGTTTAGGTATGGAGGCTTTTCACATAGTTATGATTGATTTATTAACTTAATCTCCAGCTCTTCTTTCTTCCTTGGAGGATGGGGGATGGGGCAGAAAGTTCCAAACTTCTAATCATGTTTGGATGGTTGGCCAAACATTTTGGTTTCATTCTTAGAGGAGTTCCTATTAAAGGTCTGGTGTTGGTGTTTCCCAGCTGTTAATCTCCGCTATTCTTAGTACTTTACTTTACAGTTTATTTCAAAATATTCTGGATGCATCCTGCTTGTGTCAGACGTGGTCATCACACGCCTCCAATTGCCTTTGTTATCAGTATTGCTTTCTGGCTTCACATTTTCTACAAGCTAAGATTCCCAGTGCAGGGAAAATGCTTTCACTTTCTAAGGAATGAGAGGACTAGTCTACCAATAATTCTCCCACATCAGAGCATCTTCATTAACCTGTATAGAGAATGAAAATGGTTATTTTTACTACTTCACTCATTCATTCAAAGCTAAGTCATTGGGGGTGGATCATTGAGAGTCTAACTCTGTGCTTGTCACAAAATAGGGAGGGAGGGAGGGAGGGAGAGAGAGAAAGAGAGAGAGAGAGAAGACAAAATATAACCTTTAATTTCAAGGAGCTTAAATTCAAGTCAACCAGATGGTAACAGCCTAGTGTAATGTGTGCTGTAAGGAGAAGGAAGCACACAGGAGAGGCAGGATGGACAAGGGGTTAAGAGCACTGATTCTGGAACAGACTACCAGGTTCCAACTTTGGCTTCACTACTTACCAGCTGTTGGAACAAGTTATCTAACATCATTGTGACTTGGGTTTTCCCATGGTTAAAATGGGGTGTAAGGGACTCTAGCTTGTAGTTAAGATTTAAATGAATTAAAATGGGTAAAATGCTTAGATTAGTACCTGGCATAAAGCGACTCAATCAATTTTGTTACTAATACAGAAGGTGCACTTAACCTTGTGTGTGTGGTTGGTGTGTGGTGGAAGCTAGGTAAAAAGAAAGACAGAAAGAGTTTCTTGAGGTACTTATAGATATAAGCCTTAAAGATTTCTTTCCTCAACAAATGCATACCAGGTATTTGCTATGCAGCAGGCCCTAGAGGAATCCATGTAAAACAACAGGTTGAAATATATAGAAGGGAAACTTCCTAGGCAACAAGAAGAGCAGGTTCAAAGCCATGACCATGGGCTAGATCAAGCCATTTCTGGAAGTGCACATAGTTCAGTGTGAGGGAGAACAGGGCTAGAGTTGAAGTAGAGCAGATGATAACACAAGGGAGTGGGAGTGAGGTATCAGATTGTAGAGAGTCTTGTCTATCACACTGTAGCATTTGATATTTATCCCATAGACATAGGAGCCAAGGAAGATTTTAAGTCCAGGAGTGACTGTGATCTTATCTGTGTCCTTTCCAATACTACTCTGGTGATAATATTAATCAGAGCAAACACAATGTTCCTTAGGAAGTGAGTTCTCCCTCAAAGCTCCTTACGGGAGAGGGGTGGGATGGATTTTATGCAAATCAAAACTAATGGAATTTGAAATAAAAGCACTTACAAACTCTAAAGTGAAAGTGAGTTTTCCACATGTGATTAGAGCATGATGTATCATCTCAAAGAGAAACAGCTGATAATCCGTGAGACTCTCAGCACAAAATAACCATCCAGGGTTGGTCCTTCTGGAACCGATCCCATATTCTTTTTGTGTCTCATTCATTCATTTAATCAAGAAACATTTATTGTGCCAGGCACTTCTCTAAACAACAATAATAAAAATATTTCTGACCGCTGGAAGACAGGCAGATAATAAACATTAAAGATAATAAGTTAATCACATGAAATATTAAAAAGAGATGAGTATAAATTAAATTTTAAAAATGAACCAGTGTAAGGAACCTGGGATTGTCCATTCATGATAGGAAACATAATAGCATGATTTCAGCCCAGATGAAAGGAACTGCAAAGCCATCTGCAGTATACAATCCTTGATAAACTCTGTAGTGGGTGCAAAGTCCTCTCAGTACACTTGGGTCTAAGCTGCAGAAAGACAGCTACCCCTGAAAAATTGCATCTGAACACATATACATACATATATATTGGAATAATTTATAAATATGTGTATATATATATTTATATATATTTTTATATTTTATAAATATATATTAAATATATTATATATTATATATGATATATATAATATATATTATATATAATAAACATTACATAAACCAAGATTTTTACAGCCTGTGTAAGTTTGTTTTGAACAATGTGTGAACAAGGCTTAAAATGGGCTGGAACATTTTCTACCCATTACTTCCACAATAAACATGGCCAGTGACTGGGGGTGGGGGTTGTATGTAAATGTGTGTATGTGTGTGTGTGTGTGTGTGTGTGTGTGTGTGTTTTGGATAGCATCTCTTGCTGGGAACCGAGTCTGCCAGAGCCCTATTCTTCTACAGCTTGTCTTGATAACAGCTGAACCCCACAGGAACCTCAATTAAAAAAAAAATCACAAAACAAACAAAAGTCCTTCAACAACATAGTATCATGGAGTGGTGTGTCCTTTGTCACTCATCTACCCTTCATGTAGACCTGACTCCAAGGGGGAAGGCCACCTATGGAATCATCTGCACCCATCAGTCAGTTCTGCAAAGTACATCACTCAACTCAATCTGGTTTGGTTCCAAATCCCCTTCCTGATTACTCTCTGGCAAAAACAAACAAACAACAACAACAACAACAAAAACACCCACTATTAGGGCTGTATGGAAGTCATGCTCTCAGCGCAGATATCCGATAAACACTCCCACATATCATAGCCTTCTCAATGGCTAAGCCATATTTCAGAGTCCTTCTTGCCTGCATTTTCCCTAGTTGCACTTTGAGGATTGGAATGCCCTTGTCTTTGCAGCCTCAGACAGCTGAAACCACTGGGGCAAATGGTGCAGAGGCTGCTGACCTGCAGCTGCAGAAGTCCAGGAGGGCTACACAAATGTTCAGGATTGCTCAGGAGGCCAGGTGATGCCTGGGGCTTCCCAATTTGCACAGCCCTGGCACCCTGCCATGCGCAGCTCCAACCTAAGACCTCCTGAGTGGGGGCCCGGGGTCCGGGTTGTGGGGGTTTATT